>NC_044329.1:36707885-37009385 GCF_007399415.2 Gopherus evgoodei
ACGCACAAAGAGTTCTGACATGTGCCACCTCCCCTGGCTTCTATTTTAAGGCAAGGGCATGAGTTTTCCAAGTTTTCAGCCCACTCCAGCCATCACCTCCAAGAAGTGACACCCACCCAGCTGCAGCCCAGGAGTCTGAATGCGTGTTTGTCTCATTCCTCTGCACTTTGAAACTGTCATTAGACAGTAACATCGTTAATGGTGACAATTTCAGACACTCACGATTTTCTGTTTCTCCTCCTTTGTAGATAATACTGAGCCTGAGTTAACCAACGGCAAGCCCTGTGAGAACAAGCTGAACATGAATGAAAACATTCACTGTCCATTATCTTCTGCGGAGTATAATGAGCCACATACCTCGGGAATGCAGCTAGCCATGTTAGCCTGTAATAATGGGAGTGAACAGCCAGCAGAGCCCACAAATCCCTCCAATGAAAAAGCCAGCCTCCTGAATAGCGCTGAGCCATTCAGAGCAAAGGAACGCAGAAGCCCAGGCAATGACAGCACTGGCCATGAGGCCGAACATCTGGAAATGGCACCAGACCAATGGAAGCAGAGCGAAATGCAGAGAAACAGGGTACAGCAAACGCAATCAGAGAGTGACAGCAGCAGTGTCAACGGTCTGGTGCTGACGAACGGTTTGCATACAGAGTTTGAGCCGAGGAAGGAGAGGAACTTTGATGTCAAGAAGGTAACAGAGACACAGGGCAGCACAGCACCAAGGAGAAGTGACGATGACTTGGAGGAGAGGGACTCGCCTAGCAAGGAGCTGTATAGCAAGCTGCTCAGTGGTGTGCATTTGCAGACCTTCCTGGACTCTCCAGAGGTGCTAAGTGCTGGGGACTCAGAGGAACAGCTAAGGTAACTGGGATTCTCTCTCAATTTGTTTCACTGCTTGGATTAATGTGCATCATATTTCCCCCACTTAAATCTGGGGGGGGAACCATCAGGTCCCTCATGGTTGACTTTGGCCCCAAATATACCCTCCTTTACTGTCTTCTGTTGTATCATATCCTTTTGCAAAGCTCTTGTCAAATAGTCACCCAGAATCAATGGGATTTGCTGAAGGAACTGCTACCCCTTGCACTCCCCTGTGGAATGAGTTGGGGAGCGCTATGTGAGGGGATCTGCATGGGATTTTCTGCGTCCCTCCCTTTGGTATTTCCATGGGCACTAGTGGTCGAAGCCCTAAGCGGCACAGAGTCATTGTCCTACGTGATTCTTGCACCACAGTACATGTGGGATCACAGCAGCAGAAAGAGGCCAGCAAGCTGCAGGGAGTCCAAAGAAGAGCAGTGAGAGTGGTTAGAGAGGTGCCTGGTCTGATGTGAGAGGAGAGAGTACAAAGATCTGCAATGATTCTGGATTGGGATGTGAGAACAGTTTTACAAGGGTGCAGGTACCAAGCAAGGAGGCAGACCATTCAGGATGGTCCTAGCAGATAGCGAGGAGTCAGGGGTCACAGTGACGAAACGAACGTGTGTGAATATTAGGGAAAGTTTCCTAATGTGAGATCAATGATCTTGTGGAGCAATCTTCTTAGAAAAGAGGTGGCCCCATTGCTTAACTTATGCAGAACAAGCATGGACAAAAGCAAATGGTGTTTGGCTGATGTTTGTTTGAGTCCCAAGTAGCTACTCAGTTCCCTAAGAATTAGTTTTAATTCATGTCAATGTCTGGGGCGTGGTTGTCCTCCTTGATGCCTTCTGTTGGGTGGTAGTTTAGCAATGGGGAGGGCGGGCTGGACGCTTTGCAAGCAGGAGAGCAGCAAATTATGCTGCCCACCAGGACCCACAACCTGAGACTGGGAGAAATTCCACATCATTCATTGAAACGGCTCTTCAGAGGTCTGGCCAAGAGCTAATGGCGATAGTGGTGACTCTCTGAGAGATTCTGCCCGGACCAAAGCCAGAAGCAGTAGCAACATGGCTTCAGTGAACATACAGGACACCAATTAAAAATATAATAAAAGAACTGGTGTACAGTGACGCATGCTAATATCAATGGAATCATTAATATATTGCGCAAGCTCCGAACTAACAGAGGAAAAAAGCCTTCTCTCAGATCACCTGCAGAACAGTGCTCCGCTGAAGAATTAGGCCTCAAGAAAGATGTAAAGGTGGTCCACCGTTGGAGGAGGAATGATTTTAAGGTGCTGGGCATGCTAAAGGTGTGAAGTTGTGAAATGGCAGACCAACGGTTTGGAGAGAATACAATCAGACTGTGTTCTGTATTCCAAGTACTTGCTTTGCTATTTATGTATTTACTTAGGTTTATTTATAATCTGCTTTAAATTCTAAGCCCAGTACATAGGGAAAAACACACCCCAGAAACAACTGCAAAATGCTTACATAACTGCCGCACTATAACTGACAGCCCTGCCCGGAAACATCTCTTGGTTACCAGGAGGGAACCAGATTCTTTCCCTCTGTTCCAGCTGCCTTGTGCTGCTCAACAGTCTGTTGGGTCACAGTTATGAAAGCATCATAGTTAGGGGAGGTTGAAGCATCTGGGGTGGGGGCAAATTCATCACTGGTGTAAGCAGGAGCAACTCCACTAAAATCCACAGAGATCCATCTGCTTACACTAGGGCTGAATTTGGCCCAATATGTCATAACCAATGTGTCTTCATTCATTAACTGCAAAGCTGGCCGTCCCCTGCTATATTCTGGCCTTGAATAGCCTGTGTGACTCATTAGATGAGACCAAATTCAGAGCTGTGGGGAGTAGGAGAGGTTCTGTGGAAGTCAGTGGAATTTAACCAACTCTGAATTTGGTCTATTCTTTTACTTATCGTAAGTGAATGTTCTTTGCTATCCCCCATTTTGTGCAGTGGATGCCTGTCACAGAGCATCTAAACCCTGTTTAATATATCCTAATTAGTAGTTAAGAACAAATATAACTTAGATAATATTTTTACTTTAAGGTCCAAAAGACACAGACAAGGTTTTCATCTTGAGGCTAAAAGACCTTGTTAACTGATAATTCACTTATAATTATGAATTCATTTGTATAACATGTTTCATCCAGAGATCTCAAAGGACTTTACAAAGGTGGGTCAGTCCCATTAAACCATTTTACAGATAGGGAAACTGAGTTGCCTGAGGTCACCTAGTAAGTCAGTGTCAGAGCTGGGAAAAGAGCTCTGGGCTCCATAGACCTGGTCCCATGCCCGACCTCTGTATGCGTTAGCAACATCTTCACATGAAACAAGGAAACAGCAACTACTTTGGATGTGTCTGCTGTCATTTCCATACATTAGCATATATTTGCACTCTCCCATTTACATACATTTCTACTCTGATTTATGCAAATTCCCCTACACAACATTCAGCAAAGCCTTCATTTTCCCAAGTCTCACTAAAGTTTTCACTGTGTGTTTTATCCCCAAGCCCAGTTCTCTGCCATCAGCTGCTCGGGCCTGGGTGGAGCCTTGATAGTAAATAAAATTCTCCTGGGAGCCAGGTTGGTAGGGTGGAGGGCAGACTGGTCTGGCAATGTGGATCTGACTGCAGGAGCAGAGCCCAAGGCTGGTATGTAGGGTAGTAAGATGGTCCAGGGCTTAAGGTCCCTGCTCTACAACAGGCTTCCTGTGTGACCTGGGGCAAGTCACTTGGCACCTCACTCCCAGTGATTTCAGTGCAAGTTAGGAACCTATGTGCCCTTGAGAATCTGGGCCGTAGCTCCTCTGTTGCCTTAGTTCCCCTTAATGCCCTTCTTTCCCTCACAGGGATGGTGTGAGGAGAACTACATAACACATCACAAGGTGCTCAGACAATGCAGTAACAGGGCCAGATAAGTATGTTGGACCAACAGTACCATTATATATCTCCAGTAACACTGTGCTGCTTTCAGCTCCAGCCTGATGCTTTTCAGCTGCTTATAGTAACGACTCTCTCCGCTGCCTGTAGTGTTCTTACAGCCAGTCACCTTATATGTTCTTCTTCTTATCTATAACACGGCAGTGCCGAGGGGCCCCAGAGATGATCCCAGCCACACTAAGCTCCATGCTGTACACACACGCATGCACTGTCACATGATGACTGGCCCCTTTAAGACCAGCCTCTGGGCCCACTCACTTGCCTCCTAACTGGGCTGATGAGAAGGCAGCTGGCCCATGTAAAGAGGAAAGACTGCATGGGAGGAGGAGTGAGGCAGGGGCAGGTAAGAGCAGCCTGAGAGCAGAGGTGCAAGGAAGGTCCTCCAGGAGCTGCTGCTGGTGACTTCATTTGGGAGGGCTGGGGAGCCCTGCTGCATTATGGGATGGTTTGTGCAGTGGACCTTAGGAATGAGGGGAAGAGCCAGTGTGGGCAGTGTAAACTGGGCCCAGAGGTAGGGATTGGCTTGGGGGGCAGGTGGGTTGATCCCAGGAGCAGAGGTAGGACTAACACAGGAGGAGGCCTGGAGGAGTGAGACACTGCAGGGAATCCTCTCACAGGAGATCTGAGTTGGGGGCACAGGAGAAGACTCGAGGGAGACGAGTGGGCCTAGGAGTCTTGGGTGGATGGCCTGGAGAGTGGGACCCTGGGGCAGAGGGGTTAATGACTCTCTGGTGGGTAGGGTGACCAGATTTTATAGGGACAGTCCCAATATTTGGGGCTTTGTCTTACATAGATGCCTATTAGCCCCGCACCCTTGTCCCATTTTTTCATAGTTGCCATCTGGTCACCCTTCTGGTGGATGACCTGGAAATGGTAACCTTTGAATGAGATTGAAGAGCTGCTGCATTGTAATTTTGGGGTTTTGGGAAGAACTGATTTCCTTATGAGGGATCTGTAGACTGTGCCAGTGTTGCTGCATAAACGGTTTGAGAGATGCTAATCCTTTGCATGGGCAGATGAAGGGGAAACTGAGATGGGCTGCACCTGTATTGCTGAAATTGGCTGCAGGAGGATGCCTGTGACAAGGGTTTGCCCTGAAACACTCACATAGTGAAAGACAGTGCCTGCCTCAAATAGCTTACAGTCTAAAGACACAGGGTGGGTGAGGAAACCAACACAGAGAGGCAAAATGACTCGCCCAAGATCATACAACAGGGCCATACAGCCCAGGTCTCCTCCTGACTCCCAGACCAGTGCTTTATCCACTAGATCACACTGTCTTCCCCTTTGCACAGGCAGAGCGGTTCAGCTATATAGCATACTGGCAGTATCTCTCTGCATCCCCCCTCCCAGCACATCTCCAGTAGGCAGTGCAGAATTTGGTCCTTTAGGGAACCTGTAAGCGAGTTCCCTTTACCGCTGAGATCAAATCATTTTTCTTATAGGTCGTCTGAGTGATTTGAGTTCATGGAACTATTTTCATTTAATTAGGACTTCAAAACAGCAGGGGAATCTTTAATTTAAAAGTTCAGCAAACTTTTTTCAAAGAGGGTGCCTCATGTCAGATGCTTAGACAACTATTGTGGCCCCTAAATTTGAAAATTGGCCTCTGCCAATACATTTCTTCCACAGAAGATGAATGGCCAGATAGTGCTCCAATTCCATTCACTAAAACTTTAACACGACTCTTCAGGAAACTGCTGCCTTCAGTGCAGAACATTAAAGGCCTAATTTCACTCATGTTCTTTCCAGACACAGGACTCAGTACTGCCAATACAGCAAATGCGGTTCTACGTTATTATGACTAATTAACCAGCAAGAAAAGAAATGTAAACAACTTTATACATAAAAATCCAGCTCAGTTCAGTTGCATAAATAACCATTGCGTGTGTCGCCATAAGCATTAATGATGGAAAGAATGATTGGAAAAGGCAGCCTAGGCAATTTGAGATATCATTACTCCAGTATAGTTACAAAGACTTATGAGTGTAATGCATGTAAATATATGGATCCTAGCTTGTGTATAAAGCAAACTCTTTCCATGTTATTTAATGTCTTAGTACTGAACTTTCTCAGTGGGCAGACCACTCCAACACACAAGATCAAGTTCAGTCAGATTCAGGTTCTGACCTTATCTGAAATCTCAGGGCTTGTCTACATGGCACAATAGTGCACAACAGTGGGATATGAATTCTAATGCACATCAATGATTCACCCACTAACTGGCCTGGGTAGACCTTGCTGGTGCACACTAAAAGTGCATGCTAACAAGGTACTGTTTGGAATGGGACTATGTTAATGTGCACTAGGGAACTTTTAGTGTGTGCTAACAGTGTCTATGCAGGTCAGTTAGTGCGTGACAAGTTGGTGCACATTAGAATTCACACCCCACTGATGCACACTGTTGCACCATGTAGACAAACCCAAAGCTGAGTGTTGGTTAAGTCAGGTCCAGGACGTGTCTATGGGCCCGAGTGTTAGAGAGTCTCTTTCTAATCTCTTGAAAACTCTTTCCTGTTGGTGAGGGATGAAAATCTTTTGACTTTGACTATGATGGTCTCGTTTCATCTCTGAGGAAAGGCGTCACCTCGCTTCGTTTCCTTCTTGGGCACTGGCCTTGACTGGTTGCAGGCTGCCTCCCCAGGAGTCAGTGCCCGCCTTCCTTCTCTGCACTTGGGTTGCAGACACTTACATTCAGGGTGGCTTCCCCTACGTACAAAAGATAGTCACTGCCTGTTCTTTGTGTCACTCAGCCTTAGCGGTATGGATCTTGGGAGCCAACAGTGCAATTTCTGATTGCACTATCTCTTACCATTCACACGGGTTTGCTCTTCGGAGAGCTCAAAGGCTGTCAACAACAAAGGTAAAAGGTCTGGAAGGTAGACATGGATAGGCCTAAAGGAATGAATGAATAAAAGAATGGATAAAAGAAGTCAGTATGGGGGAAGCTGGCACTGCTTTGTAGACAGAGGGCTCCAGCACAACCAACGGGACCATCTGTCCTGAGAACTAAAATTCTCTCTCACCCCCAAACAAGTGTGCTGACTTTCTGGGAGGGTGCAGTAAGGAGGCAAGGGCCCAGAGCTTCTCATTAGTCAGTACAAACAGGACACAAAGTAACAAATGGGTTTCAGCTGCAGGAGGGGAAATCTAAGTTAGCTGTGATGGTAATTGTTCAAACAATTTAGCAAAGGAAGAGGCTGCCACGGCAGGCTGGGGAATCTCCGTTGCTGGTGGTGATTAGAGAAATGAGGTCAGGTGGATGGCCTCTCCGAGGTTCCTCCTATTTTGCAGGAAGGAAGGGATCACTCTGGTCAGGAACTCATTTCCGTGTGATGGAACTTGCCCTGCAGGGCAGAGTGAGGGGTGACACAAAGTAGTTTGACAAGAGTGAAATTCAGCAAAACTCACAAATCTGGTGATATTGTTGGTGTTTCTCTTAAAGCCTAAGCACCTGGAGTCAGGTGAGACTCTCAGCTTTGTTTAAAAATTAAAGTTTCGAGCCCTTGAGGGTGTGGAGACAAGCTTGAAAATGTGAGCCCTGACAGCTCAAAAGCTAGAGGATCACTTAAAAGAACCCAAGAGTTATTTATTAAATCTCATGACTTTGGAGTAGCCTTATGACATTTGAATGCTTGGGGTTGGCAATGCCAGGTTTGTCCTCACTTGCTGTCCTTCACGCTTCCCTTCTCCAGCGTATCAGGCACATACTTCCTGTCCTCACCTTTTGGGCCTCACACCAGAGAGCCCTTCCCTAACTATCCAGTCTAACTGCTTATCACAATGCCAGCCCCGCCTTCTGCCTCCCAACAATGCCAGCTTTGATCACCTGCTTGTCTGCTTGCCCTGTAAGCACTGTCACACTTCCTCCTGTGCTATGAAGAACTCCCTGTTAGAGCCCAGAAAGCTGTCACTGGGTCTGTGTCTGAATCCCTTCGTAAAACCTACATCTGCCAGGATGCTTAATGAATCATAGGCTGGCAGCTCATATCACTGATGACACACATCTGTCTCTGCTAGAACCTTGATCCCTTCCCACTCCCACCTGCCTGTCTAGTCACCGGTCACCTCTTGTTTGTATCTCGGTCACCTCTTGTCTGTATCTTAATATACTGCAAGCTCTCTGGGGCAGGGAGTGGCATTGAGATGTTGGTATGTGAAATGCCCAGTGCTTTGCAGCTCTGATCCCTGGCTGGGATCCTTAGGTGTTAGGGCAATTCTAGTGATAATAATGAAGCCCTGTAAAGCATTGGCCATCCACCTATCTGCCCAGTAACGCTGTGCAGGGAATCAGTCCCATGCTCACTGAGAACGATAAAGGGTCAGTGAGTGAGTTAGAGGGCGGGGCCCCTCAGCATGTCACCGCACAGCATCACCTCTTTGATTTGCTATGCTGAAGAAGGCAGTGGCCATGCAATAGTAAAAATAGCTGTGGTGAAAAAAGCCCAGTAGAGCAATTAGCTGCAGCAGGATGTGCGTTCACCCTGTGTCCAGCCGAGATCTTCCAAGACACCTCAAACTTGCCTGATATTCTGAAATTGCTGAGCACCCACCCACCCTCTGGCACTGGTAAGGGGTCCCAAGCTGGGCACCTGCCACAACCCTCGGTTTCCTGTCACCCAGACTTGGGTAACTGCTGCCATTGCAGAATTTCACTCTTGTTCCAAGGACCCAGTGAGCAGAGGCTCACAGCTCAGCATGGGAGATGCACTTCAAAGGCCACTACAGGAAACCCAGTCACCACAGTCATGATGGATCCCCCCACTTTTGTAGGCCTTGTGGTGCCACTGCCCTAGCTCCCCTTATGCCTCCCAGCAGGTCCCTAGTGCCATGTTCCAGCACTTCTTCTCTTAGGACTCCACAGCTGTGTAGAATAATACCGAAGCCTTGGCCAGGGTCTGCTCCTCAGAACTATTGCCCTGAATTGCAGATTGCATCAGCCACCCAAGCAGGGCCACCAGGGAGTGACTTACTACTGCCAGGGGCCTTGTCTCAGGTATTTAAAGTGAAGTCATTAGCCTCTTCCCCCCAGCCTCCAGGAAGCCCCCTCTCCTCTTCCAGTATTAGCTGGGAGCCACATGGCCACTTTCAAACACACCCTTTCTAGCAGGAGCCCAGTGTTAGGTTTTGTCAATAGAAACTGAATTCAGAGATGGTGTCAGCACTGGAAATCATGTGGCTGTTGGCCCACAAAACTGCTGCTGAAAGGGCCACCCTCTCTTCCTTGCCCCCTGGTCAGGGCTGCCCAGAGTATTCAGGGGGCCTGGGGTCTTCAGCGGCAGGGGACCCCCGCTGCCAAATTGCCGCCGAAGACCCAGCACTTCACCGGCAGGTCCCGGGGCAGAAGGACCGCCCGCCGCGGGTCTTCGGGGCACTTCGGCTGCGGGTCCCAGAGTGGAAGCCCCCTCCCCCCCCCCGTGGCTGAATTGCCGCCAAAGACCCGGAGCGGA
This sequence comes from Gopherus evgoodei, assembly GCF_007399415.2. Classification (NCBI taxonomy): domain Eukaryota; kingdom Metazoa; phylum Chordata; order Testudines; family Testudinidae; genus Gopherus; species Gopherus evgoodei. Next base: position 36,717,157 of record NC_044329.1, read on the forward strand.
AGAGGCTCCGGGGGCCTGGGCCCCGCAAGAGGTTTCTGGGGCCCCCAGAGCAAGTGAAGGACCCTGCTCCAGGGGCCCCGAAAAACTCTTGTGGGGGCCCCCGTGGGGCCCAGGGCTGGGGCAAATTGCTGCCCCAGGACCACGGTCTCCCTCTTCCTTTTGATTCTCCCCTGCTTAGGAAGATGAATCTGCTGACCTAACACCTCTCCCGTTGTAGCCTTGTTTTGACCCATGTTTTCCTTCAGAAGGAGCCTTAGTTTCCCTTTGAAGCACCACATCAATGGGACACCACCGCCTCCACTCCCAGCCTGTTTGAAGGGTCCAGGTCAGCTGGGCAGGTTTGCGTGGAAGATTTAAACCAGGAAGTTGATTGGGAGCTGAGTTAGGGCCCTGATTCGGTTTCTTCAGATGAAACACTTATGACAGTGGGAGGGGAATGCATCCCGTGGACGAAGGGAAAGAAGGGGTGGAGAGATGACAGAACAGAAGCAGAAGAGGGGAAGTGAGAGGGAAGGCTAGGGTGAAACAACAGCCTTTGGCTTTCTTTGCAGCCAAACCCTTTGATGTTTAAAATGAGGCATGCTGGTTTATGTTAAGCGGGGTAAAATGGAAGAGAGGGGGAAGAGAGTAAAAACATTTGCCCCTATTTCCTTGAAAAAATAAAAGAAAGATCACCTGCAAAGGGTTTTAAAAACATTGGGTTTATGTCCTTATTTTTGCTGTTTTATAATGGAGAAAGAGGCCTGGGAGTAGTCTTTTTAAGAGTGTATGTGACCCTGTTCACTGTAGAAGTTGCGGGTATAGCACATCTGATCATCCCTGGTTTTGCAGCAGGACGTCTCAGAGGGCCTTAGGATATTTATTGTGGCCTCTCCCTCCTTCAAGGGAAAGGTGAAGGTGTTGGATCTTTAATGAAGACATCCATTCTGCACAACATTAATTAGTCATTGATGTTAAATCGCAGGCTAAACGACTCCAAGGGTGGAATGCTGTAGTGAGCCGCTCAGGGGTGCAATCCAGAACTCACAACCTGGGGAGAGGGTGCAAAGGTGCCATTAAGTCAACTTCGTGCATTGAAGGCTAAGGAAGCCAGGTCCCTCTGTCCCCACTGGGCACACTCAACCTGGAGACAGGGTATAAAGGGAAGCAGCCTTGTTTAGTTGGACCAGATCACAGAGGAGGCAGGATGCATAATGTGAGCTCCACGGAGCTGTGGGAGCCCCAATTCACAGAGGCCAGGCATGCTGAACCGCAGGCAGACACCGGATGGATAGCAGAGACCTGGGAAGGGACTGAATTGCTACAAACCTCACCAGCAGACAACCCCATGGACTGATGTACTAGGAGACTGGGTAGGAAGTGTCCTAGGGGAAATAGACGCTAGTCCAGTCTTAGGACAGAAGAATCTGTTGGCGTGTTTCGGGTGGATCCCCGCTGACCCCGTGGCAGAACACTCTGCCACTGTTAGGGCCCTGAGCTAGGTAGGTCTGGGTCCCCCTATCCCATGCTGCCAGCCCCTACCGGGGTGGCAGCTCCCCCACCTTAGGCCTAGAGGTTGCAGTTGTCTACCTTTCATCAGAGTCAGAATACTAAACTATTGAGCACAACAAACTGTGTGTTTGCTGCTCTGCCCTGCTTAAGGGCCTGAGTCCCTGGATGGTGGTCCAATCTGCCCTAACTGCTAAGCCATGCTGCCCTGAGAGCAAGGACAGCCCCAAAATACTCTGACTACTGCCCTGGGAGCAAGGATAACCCAAAGGACTCTGATCGCTAGGTCACACTCTCCCATTTTGTGGATTAGACTGTCAGAGAGACAGTGGGGCATAAGCTCCCTGCTGATCTTGATGGGATGCATATACCCTGTGATACCTCCCTTAATTTAAGACAATTATTTCTTGACCAATTCTCCATCTCTGATCAATGCCAATGCAAGGGAGAGGGTGTTTTCCCTGTATCTCTCTGAGCTCCCCATGCTGTGGACAGCTGAGCCCATAGACAATTGGGGATGCAATTCTATCAGACTTCCAAGCCACAGTCCTCTTTGCAGTGTCTTCTCTAACCAGCAGCATACCCTTGGCAGAGTAGTTTCCAACATCCTGCTCTTGATCACAGCTGCAGATGCTGCCAGGCAATGCAAAAAATTAGCAGGCCCTTGCACTGCAGCAGCTTTGCACTGGACTGCTAGTGCAGCATGGCCCTAAATCTGGCATAGCCAGCAGTAGAGGGTCATCCTAATGGAGGAGGACTGTCCCATGGCATGAAACTGGCACCCTGGCTCCACAGCTTCCCCTCCTTGCAGCTGGTGCAGGGCATGTGGCTGGGGCAAGAGGTAATGACCAATGCTTCAGTGTGCTCTGGTGATCCAAGGCTGCCTAAAAGGGCCCTTGAGGCTCTTGGTAGCCATTGGAGAAGGACAGAGGTGATTCAGGCCAGGCAGCAGCCACCTTTAAACAAGCTCAAGGAGTGCAACTGTCATAATGAACTAGGCCAGAGTCCATCTTTGGAAGCCACAAGCAGGGGAAGAAAAGGTTGGGAGGAACACAGCTCTGCAAGCTTTGGCCCAGCTGAAAGAGGCAACATAACTTTGGGCAGAATTCCCTCTGCAGCCAGAGCCAGTCTTACTGGTGTGGGGCATGAGCAGAGGAGAGCCTAGCAAGGGGGGCCAGGGCCAGCCGCTAGAAACAAACGCTTTCTCTGGAATTGTACCAGGCGTCCCTGCAACACAGTGAACATGGACCCCACGCTGCCGTTCTCACTGAGGCGCATCTCAGCATGCAATCACTCGAACGTGCTCTTGGCTGCTCCGGGTCTCTGAGCTCAAAGGCAGGACAGGATCCAGGGACAGAAATGAAGAGCAGAAGCTGTCCACCATCCCCACTCTGTTTGCCTCTCTGTCCAAAACATGGTGCTGCCTGTGGTGGGGCTGGAGGGCAGGTGTGTGGCTGCTCCCCCTGGGATAGGGGGCAGCCGATGGGTATTACAGCATGAGCTCAATCCCTTCAACCTGATGGTCAGAGGTGCCAAGCTCCCACCACTCTAAGCAGTGTCCATGGGTGCATTGAGTGCTCAGCACCTCAGACCATCGAACCCCTTGGTTTTGCCCTGGGAGGGAGCTCTTGAGCATGGCTCAGGGATCAGCCAGTCAGACCCTGCTGTGTCCCACTCCCTGTTCCCCTCAGAGTGCTCCCTGCCTGCCACTCTCGACCTTTCCCCTCAGGGCTCCCCCTGATTCTGCGGCAGTAGTGGGTATGAAAAGCCCCTTCCATGGAGCCAGAATGGAAGCAGCAGCCTTGGCAATGAGCTGAGACATGCCAGCCCAGCCCCCTCAATTTAATAATGAAGGAATGAAATCAGGCACCAATTTAGGCCTTGATGACTTCTTGGCTTGGATTTACCCAGGCATTAAAGAGCCGTCAGGAAACCTTCAGACTCATGCAGATAAGAATGAATTCCTCTGGAGCGCCAGACAAACAGCCCAGCTTGTCTCCCCTGCACATGGACCCTGGCCCCTTCCAGCCTTCAACTTGCAGAGCTTTCTCCACGTCACTGGGGCGGGCAGCTCCCATACTACAGACAGGTGGTTTGTTCCTAGCTCTCAGGTTGTTCAAGGGTGCCAGTACCTCCACGTAGCCCCTGCAGTCCACCCACTCCTCCCATGACAGCACGGCTCTCTCAGAAGCCACACTGCCATATTATATCCCTGTGCTTATGTGCTCCAGCCCCACTCAGGGTGGGTTTTGCTGAGCAGAGGGTCAGCCACCATCAGTTGCCTTTGTCCATGTCCTCTTACCCTTCATGAGCTTAAGCGAGGATGGTTTCACCCAGAGCATCCCACTCCCGCTTCCGGCCCCCTCAACACATGGAGCCCTAACCCCACAGTGCTTACATGGGGCGGGCTTCTGTGGGACTGAGGAAGGGGGAGCAGACTGCAACTATCCACCTCCTCCAGCACACCCCAGACTAAGTAGCCCTCAATCTGGCTCCCTTAGGCATGCAGTATAGGAATGAACAATGGGTCCCACACATGAATCCCTATTGGCATACACCACAATGACCAGGCATAGCTACAGAGCTAGACTGGAGAGAGAAGTGATACAACCACAGAGGAGAAATATTCTCAGAGTATGAAAACCCTCCACGGATGAAATAGAAAGATGGGAGGGGATCTTTAGGGGCTGTGGCCACTGGCATCAGACATAAGGCAGGATTCCATCAGCCTCAGGTATTTCCCAGGCACCTGGCACCCAGGGAGCTGGTGCCACACAGAAGCCAAAAGCTGGTGTTTAAACAAAAGTTGTCATGGGGCTGATTCTCCTCTCATTCTCAGTGCTGCAAGTCAGAAGGAACTCCAGTGAGATCAATGGAGCCACCCTGGGGTGAACCTGGGTGGGAGAAGGATCAGACTAGGTGTTATGCATGAAGCCAAAGGCATACAAAATACCATACTCTACTAGTTCCCCAGTGATCACTGTTTGTATTCAAGATGAGTGGCCTGGATTCTGCTCTGAATTATACTCCTTAGACATCAGTGGGAGGCCAGAGAGGCTGAGCCTATGTGCTGGGGGGGAGGGGGCCTAAGGGCCTGATCCAACACCCACTGAAGTTGATAGGAGTCCTTCCACTGACTCCAGCAGGCATTGAGCCATTCCCTGAGAGGTGCCGAGAGAAGGAAAGAAGTCCTTATGTACTACATTGGCTCTAGCAGTCATACAAGAACCTCTTACCTTTGATGGAGGTCTACATTAGAGCCCTGCAAATCCATGAATATCCACATTTTTGCGGATCACAGATTGGATGTGGATACAAATTTTGTATCTGCACAGCTCTCTGTGTTTGTGGGCCTCACCCACATGATATATATACTACCTGTGTGGCCCTGAGAATGTCACATGGGCCGCAGCTGTGTGCTGATTGGGCCGTGGGTTGAGAACCACTGCTCCAGAGATTCAGAATAGGCAAGGAGAACCATGCCATGGCCATGCAGTATCTGACCTAGTTATCAGCCAGTCCAGTCCCCCAACGAATGAACTGAACATGTGTGCCCAAAACAGCACGAGCCCTGGCTGAGTCTGTGAGGGCATGGGCCTAGATGACCTAAAAGGCCTTCTCCATCTCCAGTAGCTATGATACCAATACACCTTCCCATCTCACCTCTGCTGTCTGCAGGGGGCCCCTCTCTCTCTCTAGCTGAGGCTGGTCACCCCCCTTAACTCCTGCAGGTTGGCAGGGAGGCTGGGTGATTGCTTGACCATGCCCCAAGCAAACTCTTGGGGGTCTGCCTGGAGTAGCCACTGCCTCTCTAGTCCTTACAAGACCTGCTTGGGGTCAGGCTGATCCCCAGACACCATCATGGCAGTTGGGAAGTGCTCCCACTGCTTGGCAGGGCTCTCCAGACGGCAAGGATAGACAAACATCATCACCCCCACACGGTAGCTAGGCAGCCACAAGCTAGGGATTATGGGGCACCCAACCAGCAAGCAGTTGCTAGGAAACTCCAGGATTCCTTAGCGATCGCCTCAGGGATTCTGAGGCACCTGTACCCTGCACTCAGCAGGGGACTGGCTGGCCTGGGAATGGTCCCCCACAGTTGAAGCAGCCAGGGGCATGGATTTATCCACCTGCCCCAGAAGACACTGGGAGTTCAAGTCATGCCAGCAGGAGACAGAGAACCACCTGAGGCCCCAGGAAAGGTGCTAAAAGGCCTACCTAACTCCCAGGTCACTCAGGCCCCTGCCAAAGACTTCCAGCAGCAGGTGGGAGGCTGCTGCGGTCTGGGGGAGGAAAGCACTGGAAGGGGGATGCTACTTTGTGTTACTGGCTGCTTGGGCATTCTTGCACAAGCTGTCTGGGAACTTGGGCTGGTGTCTCCAAATGCAGACAAAACTGCCCTGGCCCTGCATTTGAATGGGGACTGGGCTGTTTGCAAACTTTTGCATGGCCTTATGTATCCCTTTCCTGCAATGGGACATGGTGGCACCCACCCTTCACACCGGCTTTTCCTCTGCCACATCTTGCTGCAAACACAGCACTAACATGCTATCAGTGCAGTCCGGGGCTCCTTGCTTTCTTAGTTCATGTATTTATAAAAGGCCCATCCAGTGCCCTGGGAGCTTTATCCATGATCACTAACAGAGCTGGTCAGTAGGTCAGGAGACCACCTCTGCCATCCCTACCCTGAGCTCCCAGCACACACACAATCCCCCTCCCAAGTCCCCTTCCCAACCTACCTTCCTTTCCCCCCAAAATAAAAGCCTGGGGAAACAGGTGGGTTTGCAGGCTGGCCACAGGCTGCGGGACTACGAAGGAAGTGAGCTCCCACATCAGGAGTATTGGACTGATCACACCTTGCTGCCAGCCTCTTCCCATTTATACCTAGAAGGGCTGTTCACTCAAGCATTGAGCTGAGCTAGCCTGCCAGGGTGCCACATAGAGAGCGAGGCACCTTTCAAGTCACTGGGACTCAAATCATGCTGGATACGAAAGGCCAAAACCAACCCTTTCCCCTTCCCCTAGAAATCCTGGGGTCAGCAGGCCTGAAGAGCTCCTAGGGAGGTGCGTTGCTTCCTAGGTGGGTGTTGCATTCTGTGCTAGCTGGGTTTTCTGATCACTTTGATGGTACGGCTGGGTGGGGAGCACATTACGGCCATCCTGCCACTAGGTGAAATAGGCCGGGAGGTCCACATCTGAAAGAAGGTCTGTAATCTCCATAGCAAGCATGGCTGATAAGATACACATGAGACAATCACAGCCACCATCCAGCAAGACTGCCAGGTAAAGGGCGATGGCATAATCGCTGCCATCTCCTCCATTTCCTTCCCATCCTACAAGCTTTATCCCAATCTAGTCTCCATTGAGTCTCAGGGAGCTCACACTCACCTGAGCCCCAGGCTTAGTTTGACACCAGCTGAAACCCTCCATCACATACAAGCTGCAGGGCCGGTGCAACCACTAGGCGAACTAGGCAGCCGCCTAGGGCGCCTAGCGGTTGAGGGCGCCTAAAAGCCCGCTCAGGCGAGGAGGTGGAGTGGAGGTGAGCTGGGGTGGAGGGGTGCGGGGAGGGCCACCCACAGTAACGGGGGGGGCGCACAGGGGAACCGCTTCCTGCCCCAGATCATCTCCACTCTGCCTCCTCTGCTGAGCACACAGCCCCAGCTCTAATTCTCCTCCAATCGGCGCCGCAAGCCTGGGAGGAGAGGAGAATTAGAGCGGCTCTGTCATGCTGAGCGAAGGAGGCAAAGCAGAGGTGAGCTGGGGCAGGCTTCCCAGGCAGGGTTAGCTGCCACGGAGGGGTATGGGGGGGCGGGGTTAGCTGCTGCAAAGGGGGCAGTTTTAGCTTCCACAGGGGAGGGCTCCCGGGGCGGGGTTAGCTGCCATGGAGGTGGGGCCCCGGGCAGAGTTAGCTGCAGGGGCTGGGTAGCTGCTGCAGGCGTGGTGCCCCGGGTGGGGCAGGGGGTGGCGAGCTGGGTTAACTGCCACAGGGGAGGCTCCTCTGGTGGGAGGGGTGGGTGGGCATGGTTAGCTGCCATTGGGGGTGGGGAGTTAGCTAGGTGGCCGGGTGGCGCAAGGTGAAAGTTTCACTTAGGGCATTAAACTTCCTTGCACCGGCCCTGACCAGTTAGAAGAGAAGAAGATATAAAGCTGAGAGCTGCCCCTTCATGTGTTCCCATTAACCCGTGTAAAGGCCCCATTAGGAGGGGTGACAGAGTGAATCATAGAATCATAGACTTTAAGGTCAGAAGGGACCATTATGATCATCGAGTCTGACCTCCTGCACAATGCAGGCCACAGAATCTCACCCACCCACTCCTGTATCAAACCTGTGTCTGAGCCATTGAAGTCCTCAAATCATGGTGTAAAGACTTCAAGGTGCAGAGAACATTCCAGCAAGTGACCCGTGCCCCACGCTGCAGAGAAAGGCAAAAAAAAAACCCCAGGGCTTCTGCCAATCTGCCCTGGAAGAAAATTCCTTCCCAACCCCAGATATGGTGATCAGCAAAACCCTGAGCATGTGGGCAAGACTCACCAGCCAGACACCCAGGAAAGAATTCTCTGTAGTAACTCAGATCCCACCCCATCTAACAGCGCAGGGTTTCGCTGATCACCATATCTGGGGTTGGGAAGGAATTTTCTTCCAGGCAGATTGGCAGAAGCCCTGGGGTTTTTTTTTGCCTTTCTCTGCAGCGTGGGGCACGGGTCACTTGCTGGAAGGTTCTCTGCACCTTGAAGTCTTTACACCATGATTTGAGGACTTCAATGGCTCAGACACAGGTTTGATACAGGAGTGGGTGGGTGAGATTCTGTGGCCTGCATTGTGCAGGAGGTCAGACTCGATGATCATAATGGTCCCTTCTGACCTTAAAGTCTATGATTCTATGATACCATCACAGGCCATTGGGCATATTTACCGCTAGTAGTCAAAGACAAATTAATTGCCAAAATTAGGCTATCCCATTATACCATCCCCTCCATAAACTTATCAAGCTTAGTCTTGAAGCCAGATATGTCTTTTGCCCCCACTACTCCCCTTGGAAGGCTGTTCCAGAACTTCACTTCTCTGATGGTTAGAAACCTTCATCTAATTTCAAGTCTAAACTTCCTGATAGCTAGGTTATATCCATTTGTTCTTGTGTCCACATTGGTACTGAGCTTAAATAATTCCTCTCCCTCCCTGGTATTTATTCCTCTGATATATTTATAGAGAGCAATCATATCTCCCCTCAGCCTTCTTTTGGTTAGGCTAAACAAGCCAAGCTCTTTGAGTCTCCTTTTATATGACAGGTTTTCCATTCCTCGGATCAGCCTAGTAGCCCTTCTCTGAACCTGTTCCAGTTTGAATTCATCCTTCTTAAACTTGGGAGACCAGAACTGCACACAGTATTCCAGATGAGGTCTCACCAGTGCCTTGTATAATGGTACTAACACCTCCTTATCTCTACTGGAAATATCTCATCTGATGCATCCCAAGACCACATTAGCTTCTTTCACAGCCATATCACATTGGTGGCTCATAGTCATCCTGTGATCAACCAATACTCTGAGGTCCTTCTCCTCCTCTATTACTTCCAACTGATGCCTCCCCAGCTTATAACAATAGTTCTAGTTATTAATCCCTAAATGCATGACCTTGCACTTTTCACTATTAAATTTCATCCTATTACTATTACTCCAGTTTACAAGGTCATCCAGATCTTCCTGTATGATATCCCAGTCCGTCTCTGTATTGGCAATACTTCCCAGCTTTTGTCATCCGCAAACTTTATTAGCACATTCCCACTTTTTGTGCCAAGGTCAGTAATAAAAAAAGATTAAATAAGATTGATCCCTAAACTGATCCCTGAGGAACTCCACCAGTAACCTCCCTCCAGCCTGATAATTCCCTTTCAGTATGACCCATTGTAGTCTCCCCTTTAACCAGTTCCTTATCCACCTTTCAATTTTCATATTGATCCCCATCTTTTCCAATTTAGCTAATAATTCCCCATGTGGAATCCCTAGGCACCCCACAGGACAGTGCCCTTGGGGTCCATGAACAAATGCCCAGGACCACCCTTTGGATGCTTTCAGAAAAAAGGGATAGAACCAGTCCAAAGAACCCCCTGCTCAAGCCCCCTGCTCAGCCAGGGTCCACAGACCAGTCAACCTTTGATAGCATCCCCCACATGGTCAACCTCTGCTAGGAGACGTATCAAAATCACCTTGTGGTCAATGGCATGGAAGGCAAGTGATAGTACTAGATCTAGAAGAATGAATGTGGACCTCCAAACTTCATCCATCCCCAGGGGTGGGACCATCCAGACACCCACCAGCTCAGCCTCAGTAGCATACTAGGTCCGAAGAGCCCCAAAGAATCTCAGGATTGCTAGTTGTTCAGCCACCATGTTCTCCATAACCTCCCACAACGATGGGAGATTCCAGATGGGGTGATAGCTGGAGAAATTGCTTATGGCTAAGGTTACATTTGTCACAGAGGTCACAGAAGTCATGGAATCTGAGACCTCCGTGACATTTTGTGCTTCAGTCCTAGGGGCTGAGGGACTGCAGCTGACAGCCAGCAAGGCTCCGGCAGGGTTCCTGTGACAGGGGACTCTGTTCCATTGATAGCCTCGCTGGGGGTGGAGGTGAGAGAGGCTCGGGTGAGTAGCTGGGGGTGTCCTGTTTTCATTTAGGGAAATATGGTCACCCTGCAGCTCTCAGCTGCCAAGGGCAGAGGGGGACACCCCCTGTAGCTTCCAGCTGCCGCCGGAAGAAGGAGAACCCCACAGCTCCCAGCCACCACAGTGGCAGTGGAAACTATGGAGCTACAGCAGCAAAAGTCACAGACAGGTCACGGTTTCTGTGAATTATTTTTTTCTTGCTCGTGACCTGTCCGTTACTTTCACTAAAAACAACAATGACAAAATCTTAGCCTTACTCATGGCACATGATGGCTTTTGAAGCAGGAGTCTAACCATTGTTTCCTTTTGGGAAACAGACACTCTAGGTGACATAACTCTGCTGATGTCATAGGCACATAGACCTAAAGCACTGGCAGCAAATGGCACATCCTACAGCACCACCAGAACTCCTGCAAACCTCTGGGGCTTCAACGCAAGCAGAGAGGACTCTGCTTGTGGTCCCCCAGGAGTCACTTCCACTGAGGCAGAACTCTCAGTCAAGCTTTTTTGTACAGCCCTTGGTTTGAAATCCCCTCCCAATGAAAAGTTCTTGGTTTTGTCATTTGGTGCAAACAGCTCCAATTAACCAGATGACCCAGAACACGTCCCCTGTCAGGTCCGTTACAGAGGCAGAGGCAAAGAAGCCTTCACTGCTTCCTGCATGGCCACAGCATAACATTTCAAAACCCGATCATGCTTCAGTCAGTCAGATTTGGTGTTGGAATGGCACTTTGTCCATAAACAGGCCTCAGGATGAAACACTTGATGAGAGTTGGATTTGAGTTCACAGTGTTTGTTCATGGGCAGTTGTATGATGCACCCAGGCATAATCAGTCCCAGGTTGATAGTAGTGTGTTAGTGGCAAAACATCAGTATCAGGGCAGTGCAGTGCCCTCGCAGCTTTCAAGAAGGGATGAGTAGTATGGCCTCTTAGTATGGACATCAGCTGCCTACCAGCATCACAGCATTTCCTGGGATGCTGCAATGACTACAGTCTGTTTTAAGCGTGCATTGAAAAGTCCTCACCAGCATGACTACAAGGCTGGAAATCTGTGGATTCGTGGTAAGGGATGGATGATGAAGGTAAAAGTATCTATTTACTGAGTATAGGCTGTTCTCTGCAGCTAAATTAACACCACTAAACAATGGCACTGAACTAACAAAACCCCAGTATTGAGAGCCAGCTGACAATGCTGTTGGGAGCGTAATAGATTTGAACTTGACCAGTGCCGTGCTGACCTGGCATCCCTTTCCTTCCCCATTCAAAGGGCAATAAGGACATTTACAGTACACAGGACTCCTGCTGTAACAACCCTGTGCATGCATTCCTTTGAGACCCCATGGGCCCGGTCACCAAGTCCCTTTGTTACATGGTCAGTCAGCGCAGAAAGGCTCTGGATCTCATGAAGAAACTCTTGCCCAATGCTGCCCTCTCCTGTTCGTCTTCAGCAGAACCAAGAACCAGCAGAGAAAAGCAGAGAGCTCTATTTGTGCTGTGACAGATCTCCTGCCAGAGGTGCTGGAACTAGGGGTACTAGGGAGGTGCTGCCGCAACCCCTGGCTTGAAGTGGTTTCCATCATATGCAGGGTTTAAAGTTTGGTTCAATGGCTCGCAGCACCCCCACTGTAAAAATTGTTCCAGCCCACCTGTCATGCCCATACCCTCTCTCCATGACACCTGGACAGCGGTGGGCTTATTTAAAGATTCTACCTGGTGGGTATGTACTGGGTCTATTTATTTTTAAAAAACCATCTAAAATTGCTGTCCTTGGGCTTTATTTGCTCATTAGCTCAGTTGGCCATAGTATGATGCTGATGGAAAAATGTTAGCCCAGGTTCCTTATTATCCAGCTCCACCTGTAGCTCATTAACATGTTCCCTGCTGGGGAGCAGCACTCATTTATCACAGCTTATTTATTTAAGGCTAGACAACATACACTGGTGCTAAATCACCTTCTTCTTGAGAAGAAGGGAAATATTAACCCTGGAGCAAACAATACAGTACTATGCAGGGAGGAGCAGAGTGCAGGGCTGGCTGAGCATGGTCAGAGAGATTGGCACAGTAGGGGTGTGGGCACAGAACCAACCCTGAGAAGTTTGAGGATGGGGGCATTCATATCTGAATCCCTACATTTCACCCTGATGTCTGAATTTGGGGCTGTGCTCTTGTGAGAGTCCGTCCCAGCTTTGTAGAATAATGTCCTGGCGTTTTCCACTGTGGGCGGGCGTGTGTGTCTGTGCTGTATACAGTCTGGTTTGCTTGCTCCTGTGTGTGGGAATACCTTTCCCAAAGTCAGCAACCAAGTTATCCCACAAGGGTGCTGGACCATCTTGCAATATTGGCTATTTCTGCACAAGAAGATGTTTATAGACGGTATACGTTCATTGTCCAGAACAGAGCTGGCAGTCAGGACTCCTGGAAAGTGCTGTGATCTCTCTTTCAGGTTTGGCTCACAATGAGTTTGCAAAATCTGTGTCAGAACCACATTCTCTTGGGTCTCAGGCCCTGAGGTTTGAAAAGGGTATGGTTCAAACAAACCTGGTTTTCCCTGTAGTAGAAAACTCATTCCAAATCCCTACAGGCCATGCAAGGTTCAGGTGTGATGCTCCTAGCATCTCCTAGCAAGGGTTGATCATATGGGGGATGCTATCAAAGGCTGACTGGTTTGTGGACCCTGGCTGAGCAGGGGGCTTGAGCAGGGATTGTACCTTCCTAGATGTCTGCCTTGAGGGTGTAACCAGAAATGTAATAACGATAGCTGGACTTGCACCCATTCATACAAGTTTTCTGGGTCACTAAAGTCAGCAGTATCTTTGGCTCTGATGCATCCACAGTACTCCCATCTCAGGAAGGCATTTTCCCTCTGGAAAGCTGGGCTGCAATCATTAGGATGTGAACCAGATCTGGTATGATAATGAGACAGCGCCGAGAAACACAGTAGGGAAAGAAAAAAATGCATTCATCACCCCCTGGCTTTTCCACCTGGATCATAGTGCTAAAAGGCAGCCCCACTCCAGCACACGTAAGTGTGAATGGCTTTTGCTGGAAGATGAGCTGGGAATCTCATGAGATTCCCCGGGGTATTTCAGACAGGCCGTCAATACTGCAGGAGCAATATTTCAGCACTTACATTTCTGCTCACTCTGTGCAAAAACTGGCACTTTCCCCACTCAGGGGCTTCCAACACATAGCACTTTGCCCATTTGAGTTCCGCTGCAGCTCTTGGGTTTTGTGTTGGGTTTTGTACTTGAATGAACCCAAAGATTCAAAGCCAAACTTAGTCAGAATTGCCAGGTTTCCCCAATACTATTAGTGTTTGTCATGATTTTGAGACAAAGGCATAAACTAGCCCAAGTTGGCTTGAAAATGAGACCATGATCACGTGAAAGCAGAGACAGGTCTGACCCACAGCATTCTGATCTAGAGCTAGAGTTCGGTGCTCTTCAGAGCTGCGGTTTGAGGATTTTGAGTGTGCTGTTATGGAGACAGAGTCAGTAGGGAAGTTTAAATCTGAACTTCACCAGAGTCCCAGGAGCCAGGGGTGCAGGTTAGCTTCAGTCCATTATGGAGCTGGGACCTGTCAGAAATTCTGATGCAAACTTCCCTGGTTCGGATCTGTGGGTTTGGCTCGGCCCATTATAAAGATTGGGGTCAGCTGTGCAGCTGGACCTAGCATTCTCAAGTTCTGGATTGTGGAGCTAGGAGTACTGGCTCTGAGCCCATAACTGCTCAAAATCTTGCTCTCTCAAAGAGTCATTCAGGCCAGAGAGTGAGCACAAGCATGAGAATGGCTCTATAGCCTGGTGGGTAGAGCACTCGCCTAGCAGGTGAGCAAGCCAGGCCTCCTGCTCCAATGACTCTTAAGGTATTTGTCCACAGTGCAATGGCTTCAGGAGGAGAGACGGAGGCAGCCCCACCTCAGAATATCCTATAGCCCAGTGGTTAGTGTACTCACCACAGAAGTGGCAGATCCTTTTGCAGGGGGATTTGAACTTGGGATCTCCCACATCCCAGGTGAGTACCCTAACCCTGGGCTAAAAACTCAGAGGGAGGTCCTTCTGCCTCCCTCTCCCCAACCCTTGCTCTTTTGTGTGAGCTTGCCTGAGGGGCCTGATCTGGTGCTGGCCTCTGAAGCCACTTACCGGATAGGACCCTGCATGCGCCTTAGGCGACTGAGCACCTGTCTTCCCCGGTTAGTGAATTGCTCTGGGATTGAAGTGAAGGCAGGTACCCAGACACCTAGAGAAAGTCAGCAATGCATGTGCCCAGCGGCAGAAACACAGCCAGCAAGGGAATGTCTACTGCAAAAATGCAGGAACTGAGGGAGTTTAGGTACCTGCAGAGGGAGGTCCCAGAACAGGGACTTAGGCACCTCACTCCTTCTGTGCCCTCAGACCTGCCTGCAGTCACACAGGGGGTCTGGGACAGAGCAGGGAGCTGCACCTGGCTCCTAGGCTAGTCCTCAAGCCACTGTGCCCTCCTTCTTCTAGTCATGTACACCTTGAACCTGCAAGAGTAACCCAGGTATTTCTCATGTCTGCCCTTGTTTTCCAGGTTTGCAGTTGGAGAAGCCAAGCAAAGTTGCACGGAGGATGACAAGGAAGAGTTGCAACTGAAAGACATCAGGGATGGATTCAGCTCTACCTTTGAAAAAATTGTGGAGTCCGACCTTATGAAGGGCACGTACTACAGCAGCCTGGACTCCCTGGACGTGCTCTCCCTCACGGATGAGACAGACAGTTGTGTCAGTTTTGAGTCTCCGCTCACTCCACTGATTCAGCAAAGGGTCAAGGAAAGCCCTGAACTTTTAGAACAGAAACTGGTTGCCCAGCAGAAAGGAGCCCTGCAACACATGGTGGCAGAGAAGCAAGAGCAGGCAGCTGCGAAGCCAGTGGAGGAGGATTTGGGGAGCCCTCTGAGGCACTCGATTACCAGCAGCAGGTCAGAGAATGTGCTCAGCCGGTTATCCTTGAAAAATATACCTAATGGATTCCACATTGATGGAGCTGAGGAAGACGCCTTGAAGCTTATTAACTCCATCAGGTAAGGCAGATTGTGAGTTCTGAGGCCAGGAGTGTCATTTTGTTCTGTGTTTGTACAGCACCTAGCACAGTGGGAGGCCCATAGACTTAACTGGAGCTCCTGGATACTACAGATTATTATTAGCAAGCCAGCATTCTCCTTTGTGCTTCCCTGTGTACTTGCCACAATGAACAAGCAGTATTTATCAGGAGGTGACACCTGTCATCATTATCTCTTTTATAGTAGGACCCCGGCCCAGGATAAGGCTAGACATATACAGGCTATTTTCCATATGACCACATAGCCCTTGGTGAGCATGAAGGATGCTGCAATCCAAAGGGGAAAGTCACTTACAAGAGGAACACAAGGAAATGGGGTCAGTCTGAATTATAGATGTTGATAGTGTGTAACACAGCTGACGTAGGAAACTAAGTCCTGCAAGTGTAGGGAGCTACATTATTCTTCCATTCACCAGGGGACAGGGTGGAGGAATCACACTCAGGCGCATGGTTCGGTGTGGTTCTGACCTTTCACCTTTGAAGACAGAGTGTAATGTGCCTATTCAGCTTCCGGACATCTACTGTCTCCAGTGGGAATGTGGCCTGCAGAGCAGCTGCAGAATGGGGGTGCTCAGTATAGGCCTACAGCTTGCACTGAAGTCAGTGTGACTGTGTACACGTACCATTGGGCAGGATTTGGCCCTTCAGCCAAATCACGATGTCTTCAGTCTATACTGAGTCAGTCCCTATTCAAGTAAACCTGTCACTGACTTCATGAGGTTTGCTCATGTAATGACTGAGCATCCACTGCATAGGGACATGGTTTGCCCTTACGTTGGCATTCCCTGGCTGGCCAAGGGGCACATCTCCATGGGAGACATAGCTCACCTCTGTGTTACCCAGATTCTGTGGCCTCTAAGTGCCAGTCTGATCCCTGGCATACATTATGGCTCCACAGGGTTATTAAGGCACCCACATATTATTCAGATGCCCTGAAGTAACCAGGATGGGAGCGTCATAGGAGCCACTATGGTGACTCTGTGCCACCTTGGATTCCCTTAGAAAGAGGAGCCTCAAGTTGCCAGATCTGCCAGCTTCAGGGCTGCTTTGCACTGCCAGCATGGTCAAAAGCAATTGTAGCACTCCTTGAAATCAGGGCCTTGGACTTTAGAGCTTCTCAGACTTCCAGTCCAGCTTACTTAGGCAAATGAATTCAGGTAACCCCCCTCATCCCCATCTGAGCTGCTGTGTTTCGTCAGTGCCTTATGATTGGGTTCACCTCTTCTTCCATTTGTGCTTCCTAAACGTGGCTGCTTTGGGAGCTCAGTCCTGCCAAGGGCTGAGCACAGCCTGGATCAGGACTTTCTGCACTTGCCGCCTCTTGTATGGACTTATTTACTAAGGGGCATTTGTTTGGCTTGTTTGACACCTGCTTTGCCAGCTGTCCTCTTTGTCTGCCAACTGTGTTCCTATTATGGATTTTGGGGGTGGTTTTATTATTGCAAAGGGCTATGGGCCATGGGATCAGACATCTATCCACTCAACACCCATTTATTTGTGTGGCTTATACAACCTCTGTCTTCGACTGCAGGCACATACACAATTAGTACTTAGAACACCTTGTAAGTTGGCACACATAATGCCAACTAAAAGGCTAAAACATTCTCCCACCCACTGAACGTAACCACACCCTACTACCCCCCGCTACAGATAGCCTGACTCTGCAGCACACCCTAGTGGCCAGTGAGGCTGGACTTAGAGCGAGAATGGAATAATACTGACTCCTATTTGGGTCATGAGTGAAAATGAGTCTGAATGTGTCCTCCCAGCCCCCATCTGTGTGCATTACAAACCCTGTCAAATACTGGGCATGGTTCAGCCCCAAACAATCCTGCTGGGCATGACCACGGTGCATCGACCGACCTTTATGGGGCCGGGACTGGAGAGGGAGTCTAGAGACTGGCAGAGCTGGGAGAGGTGAGGGAAGCAGGACAAGAGTTTCAGACCAGTATTGAAATGCATGGGGGTGAGCAAGTCTCTCTAAAATGGTTTCAGGTGCCCATTACCCACTTGAGCGCCCTGGCCTTGCCCTTAGTCCATTGTCTTCTGCTGCCCTGGTGCCCTAGAGGGAGAGGTGGAGTCATTACAGTTTCTAGCCCTTTCTTCCTTTCCATTGCTGGGGCCAGCTCAGCACTATCAGTCCCTCACTCCCCTGAGTCCCCAACTTCAGATGCAGTTAAAAAAAGTTGTTTCCAGAACAAGGGCTAATCTGTGCAAAAAGATTCACCAGGATAGCCGAGCCAGTGAATGGCATTTGAAAAGCAGCAGAGATTAGTGAGCTAGCTTCAGACTGACGCGCTGAGCGAGTTGTGTCCGGATCAAAGCAGATCACTCGGTGCCATTAAGAAAATGAATGAAAAAGCATCAGTGATGAAAATATCCCCAGAAGAGCAAACACCCACCCTGCGGTGTAAACACTTCAGGTTAGAGCTGAACCCCCGCCTGAGCAGAGAGGCAGAAAATACAAGACAAGACTCTCTGGCAAAGCCCTTGACCGCCAGCAAGTGATGCACATGCTGCACAAAACTTCCTTCGCTACACAAGAAGGCAACACAGGGTAGTTGTTGTTGGCTGGCGAGGTGAACATCTCAAAGGGAAATCTGAAGCAGGTTTGGATGTGCCATAAGATACGTTCAGTTAATTACAAGGCTCTCAGTGAAACAGGCTTTACCAACCCTGTGTAAACAGGCTGGCCCAGAGGGTAGATCAGGGAAAACTAAGAGAAGGCCACAGAGTCCACATTTTCATGGGTCCAGTGACCCTGCCAGTGGGGGCAAGTGGTGTAGAATGATATGGTCACTGCTGAGGGATGTATTAGCCACTGACTGGGGAAGAGGATGGTGCTGAGATCTAGTCCTGCACCTTAACCCTGGTTCGACAGGTGAAACTCATCTTCCCAACCTTCTCCCCACCCAACCCCTTCTGCCACACAAAGCTCAGGGCCTAGGGCTTTATGCAGATAAGTTGCATTTCACCCTTAGCAAAAAAAATTTGGACTTGAAGGTAATTTGGGTTTTGGAATGTTCAGGTTAAGGGAGTATTTGTACTGAGACACAACTACACAGCCTAGACATACAGAGATTATTCCCCAGCAGACCACACTCACCAGCCTATTACAGCTGGATTACTTCTGGGGATAAACTGCATATTCAGTTACTTGACCCTACTTTGGTTCATTATGAAATACATTCAAAAGCCAAATAACTAATGTCACTCGGGTTTATTGCTCTAAGACAATAACAATATGGTACAGGAGAAAGGCTCAATATGATACCAGTCTCTGGGAAGCCATCTTGTGCTGTGATGTTACATTCACCTTAAGCAGAAGGTGTGCTCCCAAAGTTACACATTTCAGATGGTAGTATTTATAGGATGAGTTTACAAATTACACATCTATTTATGTGTCACTGAAATCCAACTCATCCTTAACTTCTTTTCTGTTCCTGCCTTATCTTTGTTTCGGATAGCAGCACGGCAGCTATTGGTCTGTGAAGGTTCTTACCTAGCTTGTGCTAAGACATAGAATGAATGTATCTTGATTTTGACAAGGTTTGTATCTGCGTATGCCAAATCTTACTTCAGTGAATGCAAGGAATTATGGGATTTTTAGCATAAGGAGCAGGGTTATATAAAAAGCATAGGCCAATTTAGGCTATGCAGCTACTATGTATGTTTAATGATAGTTGTGTTTAATTCATACTAATATATGTATGGTTGTCATAAACAGATAGCTAAGGGTTAATGTCTCTTTCACCTGAAAAAAAAGTAACCTGAAGCACCTGACCAGAGGACCAATCAGGAAACAGGATTTTTTCAACTCTGGGTGGAGGGAAGTTTGTGTGTGAGTCCTTTGTTCTTGGTTCTTCTGTCTGCCTGTATGCTCTCTCAGCTATGAGGGGATTTCTATTTCCTGCTTTCTAATCTTCTGTTTCCAAGTTGTGAGTACAAAGTTGGTTTTTTGTTTTGTATTTACATGTCTATAGTTGCTGGAGTGCTTTAAATTGTATTCTTTTTGAATAAGGCTGTTTATTCAATATTCTTTTAAGGAATTGACCCTGTATTTGTCACCTTAATACAGAGAGACCATTTGTATGTATTTTTCTTTCTTTTTTATATAAAGCTTTCTTTTAAGACCTGTTGGAGTTTTTCTTTAGTGAGGAACTCCAGGGAATTGAGTCTGCAGCTCACCAGGGAATTGGTGGGAGGAAGAAGTCAGGGAGAGATCTGTGTGTGTTAGATTTACTAGCCTGACTTTGCATTCCCTCTGGGTGAAGAGGGAAGTGCTTTTGTTTCCAGGACTGGAATTACAGAGGGTGGACTCCCTCTGCTTAGATTCACGGAGGTTGCTTCTGTGTATCTCTCCAGGAGCACATGGAGGGGGGAAGGGAAAAGGTTTATTTCCCTTTGTTGTGAGACTCAAGGGATTTGGGTCTTGGGGTCCCCAGGGAAGGTTTTTGGGGGGACCAGAGTGCCCCAAAACACTCTAATTTTTTAGGTGGTGGCAGCTTAGCAGGTCCAAGCTGGTAACTAAGCTTGGAGGTTTTCATGCTAACCCCCATATTTTGGACGCTAAGGTCCAAATCTGGGACTAGGTTATTGACATGGTGGTAGGGGTGGGATAGATAGAATCCAGAAGCCAGTAGGAATATTATATTTTTCTTTTCTCTGCTAGGGGCTTTTTAGCAGAGAGAAACAGTTTGGTTTTAAAAGGGAATCACAGAGAATTTTTTTTTCTCTGCTCTCTCTTGCAGTTTCTGGCTTGCATATTAAGCAAGAAACCATTAAGAGACTGTTAAGGGTCTTTTGTCACACAATAGCACTCCCATTAGGAGGCAAATACCAGCACTATTTACATGCAAATAAAGTGGTTTTTCTGGTTTACTTTACATTGAAAAAATTAGCTAGGAAGAAAGAGAAAAAGGCACTGTTGCTAGGCCGACCCCAGGAGGCAACAGAGCCTGCAGTTCAGAAGATAAACACCGGAGGGCACCCCAACACAAGAAAACAGGAACCATGCCTTCCAATACAAAAATGGAGGCCAAAGAACAAATCAAAGAAGCTGAACACAGGCGACAACTGGAAAAAAGACAAAAAGAGGTGGAGCTGAAAGAAAAGGAAGAAAGCATCAAACTGGCAGCCTACAAAAGAGAACAAGCAGCCAAAGAGGCAGCCCACAAAAGAAAACTAGAAGAAGAAGAGGTGGCCCACAGAAGGAAACAAGAAGAAGAAGAGGTGGCACACCGAAGGAAACAAGAAGAAGAAGACATGGCCCACCGCCGAGAAATGGAAAAACAACAAAAAGAAAGTGAAGAGAAGGAAAAACAGAGAAAACATGAACTGGACTTAGCGCAAGCTGGGCTGCATGCGCCAGCCAATCCTAACAACCCTTCGCCAATTATGGTTCCACATCCCAGGGAATTTCCCACCTACAAGGCAGGTGATGACACCAAGGCCTTCTTGGAAAATTTTGAAAGAGCCTGTCTTGGGTACCGCATCCCTGAAGACCAGTACATGGTAGAATTGAGGCCACAGCTCAGTGGACCTTTAGCAGAGGTGGCAGCTGAAATGCCTAAGGAGAACATGAATGACTATAAACTTTTTCAAACCAAGGCCAGATACAGAATGGGGATCACCCCGGATCATGCCCGTTGCCGTTTCAGAACCCAAAAGTGGAAACCAGATGTGTCATTTCCCAAACACGCCTACTACGTTGGGAAAAATTATGAGGCCTGGATATCAGGACACAATGTTAAAACCTTGGAAGAACTGCACCTCCTCATACAAATGGAGCAGTTCTTGGATGGTGTTCCTGAGGACATCACACAGTACATACAAGATGGAAAACCCAAAAATCTCGCTGAGGCGAGGGAGATTGGAGCCAGATGGATGGAAGTGGCAGAAAGCAAGAAAGCTACTGTCAAGGGGAACAAATACCCCAGAGGGCACACTGACCATAAACCCTACAACCGAGGAAAGCCAAAGACCCCACATACAACCCAAGTAAAGCCACAGATGCCCTATTCTTCCACCTCACCAGTCTCCAGTAACTCACCTCGGCCCAGTGACCCATCAGATGGAAGATGCTTTAAGTGTAATGAACTGGGACATATCAAGGCCAACTGTCCAAAGAACGCCATCCGAGTGCAGTTCATTACACCACCAGCACACCTAAGATCCCCAGGCCCAGATGCCTCTCAAATACCCTTGGAGCGGAGGGAAAATTTGAGAGTGGGCAGAAAGAAGGTTACTGCGTGGAGAGACATGGGGGCACAAGTGTCAGCTATCCACCAATCCTTCGTAGACCCCAAATTCATTAACCCAAAGGCCAAAGTGACAATTTACCCCTTCATGTCACAAGCTGTAGACTTGCCTACAGCTGAACTGCCTGTCCAGTACAAAGGCTGGTCAGGAAGGTGGACTTTTGCAGTCTATGACAATTATCCTATCCCCATGCTACTGGGGGAAGACTTGGCCAACCAGGTGAAGCGGGCCAAGCAAGTGGGAATGGTTACACGTAGCCAAACCAGGCAAGCTTCCAGACCCATTCCTGTCCATGAGCCGTCCACCGACGCCCCGTCTGTGTTACCAGAGACCCAGACAGAGGTAATGGACCAGGATTCCATGCCAACCACTGAAACAGCCACAGCGCCTCCAGTCCCAGGCCCGGAACTGGAACAGCAACCAGCACCAGCAAGTGCAACCACATCTTCAAACTCAACGCCAGAGGGCGCCAGTGAGCCAGAACTGGCAGAAGCAAAAGACAGCCATACCCAAAAGGCTCAGCCAGAGCCTGAAATACCCTCAGGTGCACCAGCGGAGAGTGGTTCACCAGCAACGGAAACAACCCCATCACCTACATCGCTTCCAGAGGGACCAAGCCCAAGTCCACAGTCTGAGGAAGAACTGGTGACCCCAGCCTCAAGGGAACAGTTCCAGACTGAGCAGGAAGCAGATGACAGCCTTCAGAAAGCTTGGGCGGCGGCACGAAGCACCCCACCGCCTCTCAGCTCTTCTAATCGATCCCGGTTTGTTATAGACCAAGGACTTTCATACAAGGAGATTCTTTCTGGTGGACACCGGGAAGAATGGCAGCCGCAAAAACAGTTGGTGGTTCCAACTAAGTACCGGGGGAAGCTCTTAAGCTTAGCCCATGATCATCCCAGTGGCCATGCTGGGGTGAACAGAACCAAGGACCGGTTGGGGAAGTCCTTCCACTGGGAGGGGATGGGCAAGGATGTTGCCAAGTATGTCTGGTCTTGTGAGGTATGCCAAAGAGTGGGAAAACCCCAAGACCAGGTCAAGGCCCCTCTCCAGCCACTCCCCATTATTGAGGTCCCATTTCAGCGAGTAGCTGTGGATATTCTGGGTCCTTTCCCAAAAAAGACGCCCAGAGGAAAGCAGTACGTACTGACTTTCGTGGACTCTGCTACCTGATGGCCAGAAGCAGTAGCTCTAGGCAACACCAAGGCTAACACTGTGTGCCTGGCCCTAACAGACATTTTTGCCAGGGTCGGTTGGCCCTCCGACATCCTTACAGATTCAGGATCTAATTTCCTGGCAGGGACCATGCAAAAACTGTGGGAAACTCATGGGGTGAATCACTTGGTTGCCACCCCGTACCACCATCAAACCAATGGCCTGGTCAAAAGGTTTAATGGAACTTTGGGGGCCATGATACGTAAATTCGTCAACGAATACTCCAATAATTGGGACCTAGTGTTGCAGCAGTTGCTGTTTGCCTACAGGGCTGTACCACATCCCAGTTTAGGGTTTTCACCGTTTGAACTTGTGTATGGTCACGAGGTTAAGGAGCCATTACAGTTGGTGAAGCAGCAATGGGAGGGGTTTACGCCTTCTCCAGGAACTAACATTCTGGACTTTGTAAGCAACCTACAAAGCACCCTCCGACACTCTTTAGCCCTTGCTAGAGAAAACCTAAAGGATGCTCAGGAAGAGCAAAAGGCCTGGTATGACAAACATACCATAGAACGTTCCTTCAAGGTAGGAGACCAGGTTATGGTCTTGAAGGCGCAACAGGCCCATAAGATGGAAGCATCTTGGGAAGGGCCATTCACGGTCCAAGAGCGCCTGGGAACTGTGAACTACCTCATAGCATTTCCCAATTCCTCACTAAAGCCTAGAGTGTACCATGTTAATTCTCTCAAGCCTTTCTATTCCAGAGACTTACAGGTTTGTCAGTTTACAGTCCAGGGAGATGATGCTGAGTGGCCTGACGGTGTCTACTACGATGGGAAAAAAGACGGTGGCGTGGAAGAGGTGAACCTCTCAACCACCCTGGAACGTCTGCAGCGGTGACAAATCAAGGAGCTGTGCACTAGCTTCGCCCCATTGTTCTCAGCCACCCCAGGATGGACTGAATGGGCATACCACTCCATTGACACAGGTAATGCTCACCCCATTAGAACCACACCCTACCGGGTGTCTCCTCATGCCCAAGCTGCTATAGAACGGGAGATCCAGAACATGCTACAGATGGGTATAATCCGCTCATCTACCAGTGCATGGGCATCTCCAGTGGTTCTGGTACCCAAACCAGATGGGGAAATACGCTTTTGCGTGGACTACTGTAAGCTAAATGCGGTAACTCGTCCGGACAACTATCCAATGCCCCCCACCGATGAGCTATTGGAAAAGTTGGGACGGGCCCGGTTCATCTCTACAATAGACTTAACCAAGGGGTACTGGCAAATACCGCTAGATGAACCTGCCAAGGAGAGGTCAGCATTCGTCACCCATGCGGGGGTGTAAGAATTTAATGTCCTTCCTTTCGGCCTTCGAAATGCACCCGCCACCTTCCAGAGGCTGGTAGATGGTCTACTAGCTGGACTGGGAGAATATGCAGTTGCCTACCTCGATGATGTGGCCATTTTTTCAGACTCCTGGCCCGAACACCTACTACACCTGGAAAAGGTCTTTGACCACATCAGGCAGGCCGGACTAACTGTTATGGCCAAAAAGTGTCAAATAGGCCAAAACAGAGTGACTTACTTGGGGCACCAGGTGGGTCGAGGAACCATAAACCCCCTACAGGCCAAGGTGGATGCTATCCAAAAGTGGCCTGTCCCAAGGTCAGAGAAACAGGTCCAATCCTTCTTAGGCTTGGCCGGGTACTACAGGCGATTTGTACCACACTACAGCCAAATTGCTGCCCCGCTGACCGACCTGACTAAAAAGACCCCGCCAAATGTAGTTAAGTGGACTGATGACTGTCAAAAGGCCTTTACCCAGCTTAAGGCAACGCTCATGTCTGACCCTGTACTCAGGGCCCCGGACTTTGACAAGCCATTCCTAGTAACCACGGATGCATCTGAGCGTGGTATAGGAGCAGTGCTCATGCAGGAAGCAACAGATCACAACTTCCATCCTGTCGTGTTTCTCAGCAAGAAACTGTCTGAGAGGGAAAGTCACTGGTCAGTCAGTGAAAAGGAATGCTATGCCATTGTGTACGCCCTGGAAAAGCTACGCCCATATGTTTGGGGACGGCGGTTCCAGCTACAAACTGACCATGCTGCACTAAAGTGGCTTCATACTGCCAAGGGGAACAACAAGAAACTTCTTCGTTGGAGTTTACCTCTCCAAGATTTTGATTTTCAAATTCAGCACATCTCAGGAGCTTCCAACAAAGTAGCGGATGCACTCTCCCGTGAGAGTTTCCCAGAATCCAGTAGTTAAAAAGTGTTCTTAAAATGTAGAAGTCTGTTAGTTATATACTTAGTGGTATATGTAAAGGTGAATGTGTTGTAGTAATCTGTTTAATTTAAAGTTCTAGAAGGAAATCGCCGCCAGTCAGCTTCCCCACTGTCTGCAATTTGGGGGGCGTGTCATAAACAGATAGCTAATGGTTAATGTCTCTTTCACCTGAAAAAAAAGTAACCTGAAGCACCTGACCAGAGGACCAATCAGGAAACAGGATTTTTTCAACTCTGGGTGGAGGGAAGTTTGTGTGTGAGTCCTTTGTTCTTGGTTCTTCTGTCTGCCTGTATGCTCTCTCAGCTATGAGGGGATTTCTATTTCCTGCTTTCTAATCTTCTGTTTCCAAGTTGTGAGTACAAAGTTGGTTTTTTGTTTTGTATTTACATGTCTATAGTTGCTGGAGTGCTTTAAATTGTATTCTTTTTGAATAAGGCTGTTTATTCAATATTCTTTTAAGGAATTGACCCTGTATTTGTCACCTTAATACAGAGAGACCATTTGTATGTATTTTTCTTTCTTTTTTATATAAAGCTTTCTTTTAAGACCTGTTGGAGTTTTTCTTTAGTGAGGAACTCCAGGGAATTGAGTCTGCAGCTCACCAGGGAATTGGTGGGAGGAAGAAGTCAGGGAGAGATCTGTGTGTGTTAGATTTACTAGCCTGACTTTGCATTCCCTCTGGGTGAAGAGGGAAGTGCTTTTGTTTCCAGGACTGGAATTACAGAGGGTGGACTCCCTCTGCTTAGATTCACGGAGGTTGCTTCTGTGTATCTCTCCAGGAGCACGTGGAGGGGGGAAGGGAAAAGGTTTATTTCCCTTTGTTGTGAGACTCAAGGGATTTGGGTCTTGGGGTCCCCAGGGAAGGTTTTGGGGGGGGACCAGAGTGCCCCAAAACACTCTAATTTTTTGGATAGTGGCAGCTTAGCAGGTCCAAGCTGGTAACTAAGCTTGGAGGTTTTCATGCTAACTCCCATATTTTGGACGCTAAGGTCCAAACCTGGGACTAGGTTATTGACAATGGTGCATATAATACATATTGGTAATGTGAGATAGTTAGATAGATACTCTAGTCCAGCATATATTAATCACCTCCTTCCCAGCGCTTACAGTGGTAAGGGTCTTATGAGTACATAAAGGAAGAGAGCAGGGGCAGCTCAGGACCATCAGCATGGGACTGTTGATTAAAGCACCTCCCACAGTGAGGCTTATCATAGATGGTGCACAATCGGGGGGGATTCATGAATGCAAGCGGCATGAACATTTGCTGTTGTCACAGTCTACAATAGGGAAGATATTTCTGATAGTAGATCGCTCTAATATAGCAGAAAAATGCATAATGAGATCCAGTGATTAGAAAGAGAAGACAGACAAATTCAGACCAGAAATAAGGGTTAAATTTTTCATGTAATTAACCATTGGAACAACTTACCTAGTGATGGATTCAGTGGTGAGCTGGATCCAGTTCGCAAGAACCGGTTGTTAAATTTAGAAGCCGGTGTAGAACTGGTTATTAAAGGGGCTGGCAGGTGGGAAAACTGCGGTCCACGGGCCACATCCGGCCTGCGGGACCATCTCATTCGGCCTGCCTGAGCTCCCAGCTGGGGAGGCTCCCTTGACCCCTCCCCCGCTCCTCCCCCACACACACACACAGAGCCCCAGAGCACCAAGCCGCCAGCACCAGCACTCTGGGCAGCTCTGCAGCTCCTGCTGCTTTGAGTGGCATGGTAAGGGGGTGGGGCTGCGAGCTCCAGCGGGCCACACGGCACCCATACATGCTGCCTTGAGCAACACGGTAAGGGGATCAGGCCAGGGCTGGGAGGTGGGGTTGGATAAGAGGCAGGGAGCAGCTGGTTGGGGCAGAGGTTCTGGGGGGGTGGTCAGGGGACGAGAAACAGTACAAACACTTTAGAGAGATGCCCAAAGTATTTTTCCAAACAGGAGCTGAAAGAAGGTGAAGGGAATGGTGGTTAGGTGGTTGCATATGATATCTTAACCATTTCACCCAACCCAAGGCTAAACACTGATTAAGCTGCTTAGAAAACACTTGACATGCATGAAGTACGGCACCTAGCCTGCAGCTTGAATGATATGGAATAGACCAATGGAGCTATGGGGTTGATTTGGCTGGTTGGTACCCAGATGGTGAGCTCAGAGGTTGTCCAACTTTCCAAATGCTGAGACTGATAAAGGAAACATCATACCCAGGTCTGATCAAACAGACTTTGGATTTCTGACAAACAGCTTGCAGCCCGTTGAGATGAGGAGCTCATGTTTTTCTAAAAACACGTTAATGATACAGTGGTTTGGGATTTGGTATAAGACTTGTGTTGTCCAAAGCTCTGGGGTTTCCAGAAAATATCACGTTTGTTTCTTTAATTGTTTTCTGTTCACCACGCAGTGATGCCAGCTTAAAAGACACTCTTTCCGACTCGGACTCTGACATGGGCAGCACTGAACAGCTTGACCATGGCAGCACAGACACATTAGCAAATGGCTGCAAGGCAGATAGTGATGCTGCCAAGAGACTGGCCAAACGCCTCTATCACCTTGAAGGATTCAAGCGCTGTGATGTGGCACGCCAGCTTGGGAAAAAGTAAGTGGCTCTTTACATCATGGCTAGGTCACAAGACAAGTGTTAGAGGATCTGGGTCTGGATCTGGGGAGAAGTCTACTGCTATCGATCTGATTTGCAATGCTGAGCTCAAAGCCGGCATGAAAATGGCCCTACCATATGGGACAAAAGTGAACACTGGCTTCACTGGGGAGAATGGAACAGGACAAAAGCAGAAGTGACTTTTCAAGTGAAAGATCCGCTGTTCCAGGGAACTCTTGGGCTTGCTTCAGAGTCAGGTTCAACTAAGAGCATTGGGATCTTTCTGGATAATAAGCACTACATGAAATTGACATGGGCCCAACCCACACACCTAGATCCAAACACTCCTGAACTTGGGGGATGTTCAGAGTGTGGACCAGGATCATGATCTGAATTTCACAGATGATCACAGATGAACAAGTTCTTGCTCTGACTTTATAATAGGTCCAAACAAGGCCCCTAAAACTAACACTCCCAGAGTCTAAGGGGTTTGAGATCCAAATCTGGACTTTTTGATTAGGACCCATTTCTGACATAACATATACTGAAATCTGATGTAAGCCACCACTCCAGGAACTTTGCTTAGAAGAGGTGGTTGTTGGGGAGAGCCCCAATAAAACTCTTATCACTGTTTTTTATTGACTGCCTCCACTGGGCTCAGTCATGTACAAAGCAGAGACTCAGTTGTCTCTCCAAGAAAGTGAACAGCAGGTGTCACTGCTAATGCTACAAAGGGATAACTTCTCCTATCACTGCACAGTTCAACACCATGTTCGTTTCGATCTCCCTGGGTGATTCCAGTAAGGGTTAGTTCACAGGCTGTTTCCTCTTGTTGTTCTTTCAAGCCTGGATGATGTTCCCTTCCTTGTTCTGTATATTTGTGAGGTTTGTGCCTGTTACCGGTAAGCCTCGATTGTCCAATGGGGGTTGCATACAGGTGAAAGAGAAGCAGAGGTGAAAGTAAGCCGGTACCCCCCGGTACAGTGTACGGTGCTGGACCGGCTTCCTCAGGTGGCAATTTAATGGGCTTGGGGCTCCCAGTAGCGGCTGGAGCCCCGGGCCCTTTAAATTGCTGCCAGAGCCCCACTGCCAGAGCCCCTGGGAAGCAGAGATGGCCAGGACCCCCTGGGCTCCGGCAATGATTTAAAGGGCCTGGGGCTCCACTGCGGTGGTGGCGGCTGGAAGCCCCAAGCCCTTTAAATCACCCTGGAGCCCCGCCACTGCTATCCCAGGGCTCTGGCAGCAGGGCTCAGGCGGTGATTTAAAGGACCCTGGGGCTCCACTGAAGTTCGCGGTGGCCGGAGCCCCGAGTCCTCTAAATGGCCCCTGAGACCCAGGGCTCCCAGCCGCCTCTGCAGCTGGTTGTGGGCTCCCAGCCACCACTACCGCAGCCGGAGCCTGGGGCTCTAAAGGCCCCGCCCCTTCTGGTTGAGGCCCCGCCCCTGCTCAGGACTCCAGCGTACCGGTAAGTCCTTTAAGTTACTTTCATCCCTGAAGAGGAGGATCCTGGCCCTGCGAGTAAGCCCCACATTGTCCTTTCCATCTGATATCTGACCCCAGTTTACGGGCAGCTCACATTAAAAGTGCCACAGTCACTCACAGGCTCCACTACAATTAGAATATTAGGCCTGCAGCCCTAATATGTACAACTCCTGCTGAAATGAACAGGAGCACTGGACAGAGAAGAATCAGACCAGCTCGTAATACCTGCAGCCCCTCTTCTGCCAGTCACCTCCTGCATGAAAGGGCAAGAACAAACACCAAGGAAGCACAGGCTGCCCCATCACGGGTGACAATCAGGGGACCTACAGGATGGCATTTCGGACAGTGATTCAGAATGCTGCTTGCATTACCTGCCATGAAATAAGAATACTGAGGCCCCAGAAGAGAGCGTGTTCACAAAGCCACACAGGCAATAATAAGAATACACAGAGATGACAACTACTCTACTGCACCGTGAGCCATCAGCTGCCTTGTAGTGGGCTGGAGAGCCCCCATGGCCACACCCTTCAAACCTGGACTGGATATGGCAATGTGACCTTCTCCCCTGGCATGTAAGTAATTTTACTGCACTTCGTTACTTACTCTTAAGAGGGAATCTCTTTGAATTCACAGTAGAGGGGCAAAGTTGAGCTTGGAGAATAACCCAATTCATTATATAGAATATTGTGGCTCGAGAATGGATCTTAAAACAGTGCAGTATGTATCCACTTCTAACTCTGTGCCAATATTCAGGGGAGAAATATTTGAAAAGGTCAGAACTCCTATGTTCTGCTTCTGGCTCCGGAATAAGAGTATTGGTAACTACAACGATCTAAGAGCCTGTATTAGTCGCTACTCCTTTACAAGAGGAGCAATCTTTGGAGGGGAGAGAAAACACCAGGCACAGGTTAGATATTGGCCCTATGGGATTTTCTGCTTGGCCTGGCCCACTAGCCCAGGGAACTCTCTAACCCCTGATTGGGAGTCTTATTGCTTTCCAGGCAATGGTTTCCCTATATTGTGTAAATTATACTATGAACTCATATAGAGCCAGGCCTGGAGTCTCTCTACCCTGGTTGGTATCAATTTAGGACCTGATCCAGGCTCTATTCCCTCTGATCCAGTGCCCATGGAAAGCAATGGAAAGATTCCCATTGATTCCCAATGGGTCTGGAATCTGGTCCTTAATCTTTCCTGAGGGAGTCATGGCTGCCAGTGTAACCTGTTTGCTAATTAACATGTTTTTTGTTTCCTTGCAGGGCTAGGTGCCTTCGGCTGCCCCTTTTATGCATGAGTGGAGATCCATTGCAATAGATCCTCCTACTCCAGCCAGGCGCAGAGGTGGCAAGCGATGCAAACGAACAAAAGGGAGGAATGGGGACGTTTAACTTGTGCGATGCCGTGGAAGCTGGGATCTTCCAAGGCACTGGAGCGAATAGTCTCTAGGTTTAATGAAGAGGGGCTGATGCGGGGCTTTCCCAGTGAGGGGTGTTCTGGGCTCTTGGATGTGTTTCCTGCCTTGATTTGTCCAAAGCCAGATCTGATGACCCAAAGGGCACACAGCATGACCTGCATCCTCTTCCAGTGAAGGGAAAGGGAGTGGAACATGGAGGCCACGTCTCTGGCAGGAATGACTCTGCAAGAGTTGTATTTTTCGTTAGAAATCTCCCTGATCTATTTTGATAAGCTGTTTCTAATGCATGTAATGTATGTATTGTGCCTGCAGCAAGGGCTCCGCGACACTGTACATTCAAAATAAATACAAATGTCAATAAAATCAAGCACCACTTGCTTTATAGTGGGACTCTGTCAGATCTCGTAAGCTAGGCAAGATCAAGCCACAGCAACATGTGGATGGGAGTAGTTCTTAATTTGTAATGAAAGAGGTGCTAGGGGCTCAAGCAATTTTTTACATTCATAACTGATGCAGAAAGCCCAGAGGTGCCGGAGCTCTGAACTGCCAAGGCCAGAGGTGCTACAGCTCAGCCCTGGCAAGCTTGGCACACATTAAGCACTGGATGGGAGACCTCCATGGAAATCTCAGGCACTGTAGGCAGTGGAGCTGGAGGTGCAACTGGGCGGCTCTATTCCCTCTAACTTAACGCTCAGCCAGTTCCCCAGGGTGAGGCTCAGAAATGATGTTTCACTGACACGGCCTCCCTTTGGCTGACATGGAAAGCCAAGGTCCTAACCAGCGGTGGCTGCTAATGTCTCCACAGCTCTCATTACAAAAAATAAAAATTCAAGTCCAATTCTGATTCCAAAGCCACCCAAACAAACAAAAACACAGCAGAGCCAGCAAGTTGCCCACATGAATAACCAGCAATTCCATGACCCTGAGCTCAGATCCTGCAAAGGAACCATTAGCACAGCCCTGCTCACTTTCAGTTATTAAGTCCATGAGATTCCATGCAGGAGTAAAGCTTTGCCCTTGAATCCACTTGCAGGATTGGGGCCTTAAGCATACCCTTTGTCCCCCTTCTCCGTCTTTTGTCTGTAGTTATCTCTGAGGTTTATGTCTAAACTTGTAAGGGCTTGCGTCAGTGATGTCCTCTGTTGTGCGAAATTCCTCACACACTTTGGACTTATAAAAATAATACCATCATTCATTATTTGTATTAGGTAGCGCTACAAGGCCCCTTTCTGCTAATGCAGATGTTAGCCCAATGTCCTGGACAAATTGCAACGTAGATCATTACATTCTGCCTCCCTAAATTAACCCTGCAATTTTCACTGCAGGTATTCTTCTCTTCCTGACCTCAACCATTGTGTTATGTTGTTGAACACTGTCTCACTCCAGATGCAGCACCATGACAATGAGGGATGAATGATCCCTGTGTGGCTGGCATATCAACTGGTAAAATGCTTTGGGATCCTTTGAGATGAAAGGCACTATATCAATGTAGGATAATTAGCATTAAGCATCACATTTTTCATGAGCCTGAACAGGGCCATCATTATATGAATTACTGGTGCTCCAAAGGGCATATGCTGTTAAGATGAGATAATTACCCATTTCTCGCAAACATCCATCAATTATTCGTTCATTAATTTTTGGTATTAATATCAAATATTAATGGAGGCATCGCTAGCCTACAGCGCCACAGACAAAGAGCAAACAAACCACATAGAGAGTTCTGCACAAGGGCTGGGTATCTCTGCAGCCACAGGAAATGCACTGACTTTTATACAAAACTCCTTTGCCAGGATTTTCAAAACTGGAGGCATGAAGTTGGGCCCTTGAGCCCATAGTTAGATGCCTAAATAAGTGGCCTGATTTTCAGAAGTCAACCAGCAGTTACCACTGAGCTCAGGATCAGGGCCGAAGATCATGGCAACTGACCAGAACTTTGGAAAGATCAGGTCACCTATTTCGGTCCCTGAATACAGGGTGAGATTCTCTGCTGCCCCGAGGTGTGTGGGCAAAGATGGCTTTCAGCTTATGACACCTTCCTACCTCCTGATTCGAGGCTGCTCCTTCTTCTTAGCATATGTGCAACATGCCTCAGGTGGCACATGACCAGGATTCAGCACTGAATTTGGTCTGCTGGTTGGATTGTTAGCTTCCCTGGCCCGGGCCAGGTACTGATGGGGAGTGTGATGTGAACGCTGATCCATGCCCCCTTTGAGGTTGCAGAGAGCCATAATGGATTCAGTGGTGTGTGCTATGCCCCTACCCCTCATATCTGCAATACCTGTCAGCTCCGCCCCAGAACACCACATACACTGTGGGCTACTTACAGCAGCCGAATGCATTGCCTAAATGGTGGAAATCTCCCCTGGCCCTTATCAGCCATTTATGGCCCCCATACACCACTCACACAGGGAGGAAGGGTCTGTCTACACTGCAGCACAGTTTGAAATAGCTGAGCTAGCTTTGACCTAGCTAGATTCAATGAGAATAGCAGTGGAGCCATGGCAATGCAGGATGTCCAAGCCCACCTGAGATCCTGGATATGTTCTTGAATGGCTAACCCACGCTGCCACCACTTCATTGGAATTGTTATTGGAGCTAGGCTAGATCAAAGCTAGCTGGGGCATGTCTACACATGCGGCAGTTAGACCTCTGAGTGCAGTGTAGACAGAGTGTTAGGAGCCTGATTCTGGACAGCCCAGATGTAAAATCAGACCCTGATGTTCTGCTGAGTATTCCATAGCCTGCTGCTTGACATGGCTGTTTAGGAAATAGATTGTGGTCTGCATGTGCTGGCTACATTGTACATAATGGCTCTGCAGATCATTTTAAAATTCATATGAAATGCAAGGACACCAGCAAACAGCGGATGAGTTAATCAGACATAAAAGGCATTTTCAAAATATGCCCTTCGCAACTGTGTTCCTTGTCCTCCTCCCTCCCCGACTGAAATGTCTTTCATGGGCAAGCCCTGAGATAGAACACCATATTCAGCTGCAATTGCCACTTAGAGAGGCAACATCTTCTAGATGCTTTATAGTGCCGGGATGCATATTCTTTAGAGTCAGAAGAAAAAGGAGCCTGTAAAAGAGACACAACAGGATCCTCTTGTTATTCTCACTCAGCGCCTCCCTTGTCAATTTGGCTTGGTTGTCAAGTTAAAATACCTGGTTTCTGTCTGCCAGGGCTGCACACTGAACCTGGAAGTCAAGCCATGTCCTTCCCAGTCGCACAGCATTAAGCCATGAAGAGAGTGCAGTAGCTGTGTCAGGGGGCATATCGGTGCCAGGAGTTTCAGGCATCTGAAAAGTGCATTAATATCTTATAAACACAGTGGCTTACTGCAGTCAGAGTGTAGATGTCACAGCACATCTTGGCCAATACGAATCTTTACCAACAGCTTTGTGGGGGCCGTTTGCACTGTCTCCTTCCACTCTGAAGTGTAGTTCCTATAAAAGGATGAGAGATGATGAAGAGCAGGTGACAGATGCTTTTCCTCTGTAATTTGGAACAGAGAGGATTTGTGGCTTGATATCTATTCCAACCCGCTGTTTTTGATGGCTCCCAGGGTTTCATTTGGGTTCCTTTCCCTCAAACCCAACTTCAGAAGCTCTTCGGCCTGTCAGGAGCAATGTGTAGCCCAGCACTAGCAGCCGGAGCTAACGAAAGGAGTTCTATCTGTTCAGCTCACCAAAAAGAAGATCAAGCAGTGACTTGATGACAGCATATAAGAACCTTTACTGGAAGAAAACATTGGGTACTAAAAGACTCCTTAATCTAGTGGAGAAAGGTACAAGGAAAACCAATGGCTGGAAGTTAAAGCCAGACAAATTAAACTGAGAAAGGTACCTAATTTTAATAGTGGAGGTGATTAACCCCTGGAACACATGAGCAACTGAAGTGCTGGATTCTCCATCTCTTGACACCTTCAGATCCAGACTGGATGCTATTCTGGAAGAAATGCATTGCCCTCATGCAGACCAACACTGTCTCATTGTTTCCTGGTATGCCTCCATTGGCCCATCTGTATCCATCTATTGTTTCCTGTCTTATACTTAGATTGGACGCTCTTTGGAGTAAGGACTGTCTGTTTGCGCCAGCACAGTGGGGTTCTTGTCCGTGATGACTAGTATTCCTAGGCGTTATGGTCATACAGATAGTAAATAATACAAATAATGATAGGCTAACACAAGAGATTGGGTTCAGTACAGGAGTAACTAGGTGAAATTCTCTGGCCTGTGTTTTACAGGAGGTCAGTTTTATGGTCCCTTCTGGCCTTCAGATCTATAAATCTATGAACTTACCTTCTTCCATAAGGATTAAAATATAGCATAGAGAATCGTTGCTGGTGAAAATTCCTGTGATTGCCAAGTGGTGTTATAGATGGCCAGGTCCAGAAATGCAGCTGAGACGACCATTCCAAAACCCATGTTCTCCTTCAGCCCCCTCCTCATTCTTCCCCTCCCCTAGCCTCTTTTCTCACACACTCCATCCCCACAAGGGGGGCTGGTTGTCTTTCTCTGCTCCCTGCCCACTGTTTCCTTCTATCCCTGTCACATAACAGGTGTAAGACCTTGTGTGTGTGTTTCAGTGAGCTGATCCCAGCTGTGTACTGGTGAGAGTTACTCCATCACTCTGACATCATCAAAACAGCTCAACAAGCCTAATCCACTGGCTTTGTCTAAATCATTTTCTATGTCTCCTTCTAGTGGCTGGACCCAGCAAAGATCCTGCTTCTTACTGTACTTACGTGTAGCTCAGGGGTGGGCAAACTACGGCCCATGGGCTGGATCCAGTCCCTCAGGGCTTTGGATCCGGCCTGTGGGATTGCCCCCCGTGGCCGCCGTGGGCCCCGTGCTGCTTTCAGCAGCAGCTGGCCCAATGTCCCTGCCATCCCCAGACCCTTCCCTCCAGGCACTGCCCCCTGGGAAGAGGAATGGGGAACTGTGGCCAATGGGAGCTTCGGGGGAGGTACCTGGAGGAGCGGCAAAGGCAGTGCACACGGAGCCCTCCACTCCCCGTGCCCCAGGGGCCACAGCACTTCCTGGAGCGGCACGGGGCCGGGGCCAGGGCAGGCATGCAGCGAGTCTGCCCTGGCCCCAGTGCATGCTGCTGCCACCCCAGAGTCTGACCCCTCCTGCACCCTGCCCCCCAACTACCTGCCCTAAGGCCCCTGCCTGCACCGTGCACCCCTCCTTCACCCCAACTCCCTTCTCTCCCTCGTACACCCTGCACCCTCCTGCACCTCAAGTCCATTCCCTGAGCCCCCTCCTGCACTCTTCACCCTTTGCAACCCTCACCTCTCTTGCACCCCTGCCCTGAGCCCCCTCCAGCACTCCGCACCCCTCCTGCACTCCTGCCCTGAGCCCCCTCCTGCATGCCTCATCCCTCCTGCACCCCAACTCCCTTCCTTGAGCCCCCTCGTACATCCCGCACCCCTCCTCTGCCCCAATCCCTTGCCCTGAGCCCCTTCCTGCACACCGCACCTCCTCCCACACCTCGCACTCCCTCCCACACCCAAATCCTCTGCCCCAGCCCTGCATACAATTTCCCAAACCAAATGTGGACCTCGGCCCAAAAAGTTTGCCCACCCCTGCTGCAGTTGAACGACTCCTTCTGCTCAAATGGCAGGGACTTGTGCTGGGGGGCCTAGATTCAATGCTCACCATTGACTCTTTTGTCTCTGTGTAGGCAGCTAGGATTCAGTACACAGACAATAAAGGGGCGATTTTCAAAGGTAACTGGCGGAGTTTGGCCCCCAAATCCGTTTTCACAGGTGCAAAGGGCTGTTAGGTGCTCAACACTCATTAAACATCCTTGAGGGTCACCGAACTGCCCTTTATGCCTGTGAAAATCTCCCCCAAAGATTCAAGGTGGGGGATTTTAGAATCTCTGCAAGTAGCTGCTGGAAGTTGGGTGGCCCAGGAGGGGAGACTCTGAGATTCCTGTTATAAAAAGGGTGTTCTTCCCCTATGGGTTAGCTGATTGCTCCCTCTTTAATTACAGCAATGAATTTAGCAAGTTGGTAGCAGAAGAATATCTCAGTTTCTTTGACTTCACTGGGCTCACCCTGGACAAAGCACTCAGGTGAGCCACTCTGTTTTCATTAAAAACCTACCCCATGATGAATTGATCTAGAAGCCCAGTGTTTCCAATTTGCCATGTAGTGCAGCCCTGCTCATGCAGTTAAGGTCTGACCACTGATTGTGTGTAATGACAGCTGGGGACTGACAGATGTGTTGGGGTAACGGGAATCCCATCTGTGTTTAAATATTTACCGTGATATAATGATCAGCACAATATGCTCCCATTGGAAATGGGGTCTGAGCTGCATGAGCCTCACTTGGCCTGAGCCTGAAGGGGGTTGGGTCTGGGCTTCTCTCTATGGAAAACACCAAATTAAAGTAACACCCAGTTGACCATGAGGCAAAGCCAGCCCCAACTGTACAACCCCAGCTGGCACCATTCTCCTGTGTGAGGGACAGGGCTGGATTCAGGGATCTGAGCTGGCACAGACCCCAGCATGCGGGATATTAGTGGGAACAGGCCATCGGGGGCAGGGTGAGAAGATGCTGCTCTCTGAGTGGGGTCACACAAAAGCACACAGGCCATGGGGTTGAGCTAGAGTCCACAGAGCAGCTCCACAGCTGCTCCGTAGTCTTGCAGAAAGGTTGTTGCCCCTTTGCTCCTCGCACAGCTCAGGTAGGGCCCTGGGCTGTGGATTTCCTTCTAGACTCGTAAGCTGAAATGTCCTTTTTTATTTGCAGAACGTTCTTGAAAGCGTTCCCTCTGATGGGAGAGACGCAGGAACGGGAGCGTGTGCTGATCCACTTCTCCCGGAGGTACTGCCAGTGCAACCCAGAAGAGAGCACGTCGGAAGGTACCTCCCCGCCTCCTGTCAGACACCTCACCCTCCCTGACAGTGCTGACAATGCGCGCGCAGCAGCTGGTCTGCTGTACTGCCAAGAGCAGAGATCTCAAAGCGTAGCCTGGGGTCTGCTGGTTGCCTGGACACTGCTTGCTGGTAATCTGCAAAGTGCTGGCTAGTGCTGACTCAGACAGCGTGAGCAATTCCTTCCTGAAGGACAAAACAAGGTTGCACTTCAGGGAGGGGGACATTTATAAATAGTGCATAGCTAACAATTGATGAATGGATGTGACATGCAGGGGTAATCTGTGATATAGGTGGTTATAAACACAGC
Organism: Gopherus evgoodei; assembly: GCF_007399415.2. Taxonomy (NCBI): domain Eukaryota; kingdom Metazoa; phylum Chordata; order Testudines; family Testudinidae; genus Gopherus; species Gopherus evgoodei. The sequence goes on from NC_044329.1 coordinate 36,754,795, forward strand.
AGAACAAGGTGGTTCAAAACCATGCTTCTAAGCAACCTGTGGGCTTCTATAGCAGTCTCTGGTTATTAAAACCTCTATTAAATATCTATTAGCCTTTTATAAATGATTTAGAAATGGAACTTTAATATAAAGTGTGACCCAACAGGCTTATCTCACTGAGAGCCACTAAAATCCACAGATACATTATCCTGAGACTTCCCCATGGCAGACATTGTGGCAGATGCTACAAATCAGTGGCATGATCATGTAGGGGAGAGGAGGTGATCCACGTGGTTGCAGATGGAAAGGGAGGGGCCCATAGGGGAATCTCTACATTAGGATGTCATCCACACTAGGAAAAAGTTTGAGAACTCCAGTCTAGATTACTGGCGATGGTACCGCAGGTGATTTCCTTACCATGATACAACTTCATGTGCAGTGGTCTTGCCAGTACATTTGTTGCCCTATTTCGTAGAGAAAACAGCTAAGCTTTTAATTTGAGCAACCTCCTATGACTATATTGCTGCTCCCATGATCTGTATTAATTGTTCCAAGAAACCCTATAACAACACAGTTGAGGGAGGGGGAGATTTTTTTTATTTGAAATATTTATTCAAACAACTTCCAGTACAAAGATATGAGAAAACAGAAGGTGTGTGGGTGATGCCTACAAGATCAAAGGGATTGCACAATGAAATTCCCTGGGCATACTTTGCAAGCAGAAGTCTAGATAGCCCATTATAGTGCAGTCCTGCAAACATGAGTTTGACAGCTTTGTAATTTGCGCTGAGCATTAATGTCTTCTGAGAGGAGCACAGGGGTCAGGAAAAGAGATCTCCTCAAGTGAAGTTACAGGTCAATGGCGGGAATGGAGGTGGGGCAGACTTTGGGTGGTAGGCAGGGCCGGCTCCAGGCACCAGCTTATCAAACAGGTGCTTGGGGCGGCAACTCGAGAGTGGGGCGGCACTTTCAGAGATTCGGCGGCAATTTAGCAGAGGGTCCCTCACTCCCGCTCAGAGCGAAGGACCTCCAGCTGAATTGCCACAGATTGCGATCGCGGCTTTTTTTTTGGCTGCTTGGGGCTGCAAAACCCCTGGAACCAGCCCTGGTGGTGGGAGAATAGCCAGCATTTCACCTTGTAGGACTCTTGATTGCAATCCCTGCAAGGGAATGTTTAAATCCAAACTAACTGCCTGTTTCTAGTGGTTTCGCTTGTTGTTTGATTGTACAGAAATATTTCTGTTGATAAAAGATTTTGCAAAGCCGTATTTTTATAAAATCTGCAGGGCAAATCCTTTCAACTTCACATAGTGCTTTCAGATCTGTTTGTGTGAGTAAGTGCTACTTAATGTGAGTAAGACTGGCAGACTCTAAATGCTGGGCCTAAATTGACCATAGTATCCGTTTAACAATACTATAATGACATTATTAGAAACAGCAAAGAGTCCTGTGGCACCTTATAGACTAACAGACGTTTTGGAGCATGAGCTTTCGTGGGATGCATGACATGCATCCGACAAAGTGGGTATTCACCCGTGAAAGCTCATGCTTCAAAATGTCTGTTAGTCTATAAGGTGCCACAGGACTTTTTGCTGCTTTTACAGATCCAGACTAACACGGCTACCCCTCTGATTATTAGAAACGGTTCATGTGCACCTGCAATTCCTGACTAGCTTTGGCAATCCAAAGGGAGAACATTCTTACATTACATTGTACATTTGCTAACTAAAATGCTAGCAAATCCAGTCTCCAATTCGGGGTAGCTCCTTGCCAGATTTAGCTTGCTAAAGATGAGTGGTCTTCAGACATTTGTGAGATGGCTGGAAGTCAAACATGGGTTGAACTGTACAGTTGGTGGAATATAACATATTGTTTGCAGTCAGCTGCCTAAAAGGGCAAACACCAGGTCAAGGCAAGATTACAGTTACATGATGACAAAGCTATGCTGTGCAGTGAGTTATAATCAATTTGTGTAAGGTCACGGTCCTGGATGAGTCTGCCCCTTCTGGACAGTCACCAGTCTGCGGTAGTGAACAAACCTTTGGATCCCACCTGCTTCCAGCCTGCTGGGTTTGTATAGAGGCCAGGCACTGTCTCTGCTTCTTCCTCTTGGCACACTCCCAGGGTGCAGACTGCATGTCTGAACTCCTTCCTTGGGTTGGGAGACTCCACAGGCCAACTGCTCTAGACCGCAAGATCAGTGCAGAACCTCCCAAGGCTCTCCAGTTGCTTATGCATGCTCCCATGCAGCGCTTCCCTCCTGCCTCTGCCCCATGGGATGTCTGGTTTATAATCTGATTCTTCAGGAACATGTGGCTGCACACTTTACTCTTAGGGCTTATCTACAAAGGGACAGTCAGGAAAATTAATCCGAATTCAGATTCAGCTAAACCAAATTATGGCCACTTTAATTCTGCATGAGAGTGTTCACACAGGGGTTTAATGCATTTTAACTAATCCACTTTAAATTTACATCTTTAGTTAATTTGGATTAATTTCCCGACTGTCCCAGTGTAAACAAGCCCTTAGAGAGCACAGAACATTACCAATCTAGGCAAATCAGCAAACATTTTTAACACAAACCCACTCTTGAATCCTCACTGCTACTGAGTCCTTGGGATTTGGACCATGTCCTTGGATGAAGGCAAAGTCCCACTTCCCCAGGGGGGATCTGTTTGAGTGGTGGAATGGCTCCATTTCCTTACAGAGCATGTCATTTTTCAAAGCAGCCTGTGCCACCTTTGTTTGTTTGTTTCTATATTTCTGCTGGGGATTTTCCGTGCTCCAACCCCCTAAGAATTACTGGGGCAGAGTCATCAAAAGTCAATGATTCTGTTGGTAGCAACTTCATTGTTCTACCAGGGCAGAGGAAGTGAATGTTAATGGACCTTCATAGCCCTGTCACACAGTCTCTAGACATAGCTGCCAGCTTCCTGCTACAAGATGGATGATCACCTTCACAACGACTGTTACAAGTACCAGTATTGTTCCTAAAACTGCATTGAATTCATACCTGGACCCCAAACTATCCCATAAGGTATGACTGTACAATTAATGCCAATGGCTGTTGCAAAGACTTTGGGGTTTAATGTCCCTTCCGTGAATGATCATGAGACACATAATTGTACGTATTTCAAAACAGCAAATAAGTTGATGCTGGACCGAGGTAAAACAGATTTTGACAGCAAGATTTTCTCTGACAAGTGTAATGTAGACAAGAAATTTAGGTTCTTGGAGGCTCCACTGAATGAAGAGTGGTAGGAACTATGGCCCAGGGAACAACAGTCAGTCCAGTCTGGTAAGTTCCTTTTGTCACATTCTTTATGTGCTTCACTGACACATTTGTGATGAGACCATGTGTTTGACAGATTGTTTTCCTCAAGTCACCCACCTATTACCAGCTCTTCTATCATCATCAATATACCTAGCCCCTGAAATGCTGGCATTGCATCTGTGCAGTGCACCTTCCCGCATTGCAGCAGAGTATCTACCGTCTAGAGGATACTGTCTCCGTCCGTCTTCTATGCACATTCCACATCGCTCTCTTTCACTTGATTCCATTCATGGCATTCATTTTCCCAGTGTCTTGGAGCTCAGACCAGTGTTGTGTGCTCTTTGGCCCAGATCCTCAAAGGTTTTTTGATGTCTAACTCCCAAAGGGGATTAGGTACCTAAATATCAGACTGTGGTGTCTCAGGAGATTATGTCCCCTATAGCCCAGAAGCCTGGATAGGGAAATATTACATTCCCTATGGATAAATACAAGTTGCATCAGAGTATTTCATCAGAGTATGAGTATTGCATTGGAATATGAATTTCTGCTCTTTATTTCTTCAGCCATGTAAAATGATGGAATGTTGTCTATTGGTTACAGAAGTGGGGGAGGGAATCAGGAATCCCAAATTAGGTTCTCTGCTCTTCCCCTAACTCACTGTGTGACCTTGAACAAGTCACTTAGCTTTCCTGTGCCTCAGCTGAATTCTCTGTAATATAGGGGCAATCACTTATGTCCCTCCCAGGCCCTTTTGTGGGTTAACTATAGACGGGCTGCAGTGAGAAGGTTTATCATCATCATCCTCACAGCTACATCAGTGCTAGCCTTCCCTCCATAACCTGCAATGAATCACCCTGCTATGCTGGGATGTTCTGGCCCCATGAAGAGCAGTAGAGATGAGGGCTCAGCTAACCCACCCCTGGGCGTGGCCCTTTAAGGTTTTGGGAGTTCACAAGGGCAGAGGAAGTGGCAGAGGCAGATACTGGCAGAGAGGAAGCAGTTCCGGGGAATAATGAGTGTTTGAGTGGAAAAAAACCATTACTGTTCCTTTAAGGGGCTTGGACCAGGAGCCTTTTAGTGCAGTGTGGGCAGCCTTCCACTCTCTACAGCCAGCCAGTCGGAGCCCAGGGAGCAGGGCAGAATAGGTTGTCTCCTCCCACGTAACAGAGAGAAGCTTGCACAAGGCAGCTGTCTGCTTGCTGACCCCTCCCAGGCTAGAGGAGAAAGAGCTGCCTGGGAAAAAGGGGCAGCTGGGGACAAGTTGGCTGAGACCTGCCACTGGCCTGAATTACACCCCAGCTCCCAGAGGATGGCTGAGGCCCTGCTCCAGGGAGCATGGGAATTATAACCCAGCTCCAGGAGACAGGGCTGAAGAGTCTGGAACTGGGGAGAGGGAGCCTACCTGAACCATATCCGAACCCCAGCAGGGCGTGGACCTGAGGGGCTAAAGATGAGGGTTTATTACTTTGTAGTTGAGTTAATAAATCAGAGCCCACACAAAGGGGGTGTCTGTTTGTAGTACTGGTGGCTGAGTAAATGACTGAAAGAAGGAAGAGGGAGTTGAAGGCAGTGTTCCTGTGAGCTACAAGCGGCTGCACTTGAGGGTTGTGCTCTGACACCTGCCCCGACAGGGACCCCCAAGGAGCAGGAGGTAAGATCAATCTCCACAGTTCGTTGAGCTCTTGAAACTGCAGGCAAAGGCTTCTGGCACTGAACAGGGAACAGAGGTGGGCCATAGCTCATTCTCAGTGCATTGAGCCACTTGTTCCCCTGCCCCTCTTGCCTGGTGTGGGACATGCCATGCTGCTGAGCCCTTAGGTGATTCACTGGTCGATACGTGTACATGGAATAAGGCAAATGAAGTGTGAGGATTTGTTCTGCTCTCTTTTACAGAGCCTGCCCCTGTAGTGACCGAAGCCACGGACAGGAAAGAGAAGACAGTGCTGAGGCCGATGCTGCTACTTCTAACTGTGAAAGGAGCATTTTTTTCATCAGTGTTCTGTATGAAATGCAGCTGATACCGTTTTTAAAATCCTCCTTCTGAGAACAATAAAAAGTTCCAAGCAGCAGCTGGTGACGAGACTCATTTGGAAACTGCTCCCCCGTCCTTGCTTACTGGGCATTGGGCTGAGCTATGAAATCAGGTGCCACTGAGAGGACTGGTCCCTGGGTAAGGCCCTGATCCAGCCAAGCACTTAAACACACATGTTGCTTTAAGCACATGAGTTGACCCATTGACGGAGCTCATGCTTTGCTGGACTGAGGGGGCTGCCCAGTGCATCTGCTCCTGAACCATTCAGTCAGGGAGAGACTTTCCACTCACCTGAATGGCAGCAGGATTAAGCATTATGTGCGCAGGTCAGGGCGAAAGGTGCACGTAGCATTCATCTGTGTCTGGGCCAGGCACAGCTGTGGTACTTTGCTCAACTAGGCATAGCAACCCCTAGGATGCTAGCTGTGTCCCCGTCCCCCATCCTGCAATGGGCATGCTTCCTCTGCATGTCAGGATGCACTGGGGGTACCCAGATTTTTACAGTATGGGTTAATAATTGAAGCTATCTGGTAGCAAAGCTGAGATGCGCTTCCTATATTCCTTCTCCTATGTGCTAACCACTTTCCTCTGCAGCATGCGGCGTGGGGCACTTGCAGCTTTAAACCAGTGTATATGGTGAATTCTCCCTTACTTCAAGGCTTTAAACCATGGTGTGAGAACTTCAGTAACTCAGCCAGAGGTTAGGGTTCTATCACAGGAGGAGTGGGTGGATGAGGTTCTGTGGCCTGCGATGTGCAGGAAGTCAGACTAGATGATCACAATTGTCCCTTCTGGCCTTAAAGTCCATGAGGCAATAAAGGTGACCTGGGACTCACACTCTGTGTGTGTGTGTCTGTGTGTCTCTGTGTGTGTGTGTGTTTGAGCCCATTGTTATAGGTCTATGACATGAGGGCCATTTATATGGCAGTCATTAGGCCATCGTAAGCACAGGATGATGACCTCACTGTACAGGGTCAAGCAGAAGAACAGGCTGAGCAGAGAGGGGAAAAATCCCTTTTTTAAATACTCAGATCTTCAATAGCAGCAAAGAGCATTCAGGAAACTGCTTGCCAGCAACGATTGTTCATATGTGAATGGTTTATTTATTCATAGTCACTCTAGGGTGAGTGGCTCCCCAATAACATTGTAAAGCTGCCTTATTAAGGGGAATAGGCAGGATTCACCCCCAGCTTGCTCGTGAGGATGTAAATTACGTCTCCCATCACCCACCTGGGCCCTGTGCAGAAGAAGCATTGACCCAGAAATGAACCTAGGCCTATATACATATAAAAGACAGAGTCCTTCCCCATGTTACTGATGATGCCTGAAGAGCGACTTCCACTTACAACCTAGTTTCCTTCTCTCCATTTAAAATATTTGATTCCTTTTTGCATTTTTCTCTACGTGGGCAGTGAAAATAGGTTGGTCAGTTTCACTTTTTTTAGACAGTTTTGTTTTCCGGCTCCCATGTGCTAGCAGGAGGCTGTAATGTTTGGCTTGAAGGAGCGTATTTTATCTTAAGTTGAGCAAATAATTAATTTTTTTCAGTTCAGTGGCTGAACTGAAATTTTTTGAAAATGTCAAAATGAATTATTTTCATTTTCCAAAAAAAATTTCCATTTTTTATTTAGCCAAAACCATTTGCCAATTTAACCCAAATATGTGACTAGTTTTCTTTGCCTGAAAAAATGCACAAATAAATAAATAAAATTGCCCAGATCTAGTTTTAAGATGGCTAAAAAGCGTTTTTAATAATGAAACCATTTCTTTGGGGGGATTATTGTAACAAACTCCGCCAGTATCCATTTAAGCACTGACAGCATAAGGGCAGGTTGGAAATATTTTCCAAATTGGTAGTGTTGCCTAGCACACACATGCATGCCTGCACATCTGAATATAACAAGCATATGTCCACCGACCCCAACTCAACTATACACACACACACCTACGCACTTTCCAGCGACACACCTGCATGCAGCACATACATACACACCTCCGATAGGTGCGCTGTCATAAATATAAAGAGAAGGGTAACCACCTTTCTGTATATAGTACTATAAAATCCCTCCTGGCCAGAGGCACAAAATCCTCTTACCTATAAAGGATTAAGAAGCTCAAGTAACCTGGCGGGCACCTGACCAAAAGGAACAATAAGGGCACAAGATACTTTCAGATCCCTAGATTTGAAAGTATCTTGTTCTGTCTGTTCTGTGTGGCTTTTGCTGGAGACAGATCAAGGAAGCAAGCAATCCAACTCCTATAGAGTTGGTAAATATTTAGCAAGGAAATGTGTTAGATTATCTTTTGTTTTGGCCTGTGATTTTTCTCTGTGCTGGGCGGGGAATGTATATTCCTGTTTTTTTCTCATGTCAGGGTTCCCTCCCCACTCTGAACTTTAGGGTACAGATGAGGGGACCCGCATGAAAGACCCCCTAAGCTTATTTCTACCAGCTTAGGTTAAAACTTCCCCAAGGCACAAATTCTCCCTTGTACCTTGGATTAAGTAAACGCTGCCACCACCAAGTGATTCAAACAAAGAATCAGGGAAAGGACCACTTGGAGTCCTATTTCACCAAAATATCCCCCCAAACCCCAACACCCCCTTTCCTGGGGAGGCTTGAGAATAAACAAGATGAGCACTGACCAGCCTTGGTTGTTTGACTTTTTTTAGGATACTAAAAAAACCTCAATCAGATTCTTAAAAAAAACAGAACTTTGTTAGAAAGAAAAAGGGTAAAAGGAGTACCTCTGTAAGATCAGAATGGGCGATAATCTCACAGGCAATCAGATTCAAAACAAAGGAGATTTCCCTCTAGGCAAAACCTTAAAGTTACAGAAAGAAAAAAACAGGAATACACATTCCCCACACAGCACAGAGAAATTCACAAGCCAGAACAAAAGGTAATCTAACATATTTCCTTGCTAAATACTTACCAACACTATAGAAGTTGGATTGCTTGCTTCCTTGATCTGTCGCTGGCAAAAGCCACACGGAACAGACAGAACAAAGCCTTTCCCCCACTCCCCTCCAGATTTGAAAGTATCTTGTGCCCTTATTGGTCCTTTTGATCAGGTGCCCGCCAGGTTACTTGAGCTTCTTAACCCTTTACAGGTAAGAGGATTTTGTGCCTCTGGCCAGGAGGGATTTTATAGTACTGTATATAGAAAGGTAGGTACCCTTCCCTTTATATTTATGACACGCGCACACACATATAGCCACCCAGACACAGGTTAGAGCACACATATCTGCATACATGTGCAAACACACCCGCCCATTGACGGACCCCTGCATCACACACAAGAATGCACACACACATGCCCACACCCGCCTACACTCCCACAGGCTGCCCAGGGTTAGAAATGAGGCCACTTGGTTGCCGTCAGCAGGCAGCTCGGAAGTGCCAATTGTTCTTTTTCCCCTTTGGTTTTGAATATGCCAACTGCAGCTGAAAAGTTAATTTTCAAATCTGCCTCCAGCTTCCAGAACAGCAGAAGTGCTTAGTACCACGTGGGCTTCCCCATTGCTCTGCTGAGCAGAATAGGCACAAGCTATTGTGAAGTCACAGCAATCTCATTGCTTTGATTGGTGCTGTTCCAATTTGGGTATTTTTATAATCCATTTCCCTGGATTTGGAGGGGGTGGGGGTGTTGATTTCTTCCGCTGGGCCTGGCAGAGGTTTTCCCTTGTGTTTGCACTCGGAAGTGTTCCTGGAGCTCTCAAATCCAGGCCAAATCCAGAAGACTCCACTCAGGTTTTCCCCAACCCCAGCTCAGACACAGTCACGTTGGTTTCAGCAGGAGTCTGCCTGCGTCTGGAGGGAATGCAAGCTGAGTAAAGAGCTCAGGATTTGGCTCCAGGATCCCAGCATTATGGAGACAGCAAATCCCTTCTCTCTAATGGGGCAGTAAGGAGCTTGGCTGTGCACTGTGAGGCCTGGTCTACACCAGGGGGCAGGGTCAATGTAAGATATGCAACTTCAGCTACGGGAATAGTGTAGCTGAAGTTGAAGTATCTTATTTCGACTTACCTCTCGTCCTCACTGCACGGGATTGACGTCTGCAGCTCCCCCTGTCGACTCCACTACTGCCGCTCGCCCTGGTGGAGTTCCGGAGTCGACGAGAGCATGTTCGGGGATCAATATATCGCGTCTAGATGAGACGCTATATATCGATCCCTGATAAACCAATCGCTACCCGCCAATCTGGCGGGTATGATAGACATACCCTGATTTCATCACAATCAAAGAGATGATCGAAGGAGGAAGATATCCCTCGCCAATGCCCTCTTCACAGGGAGGTTTATTCCAGCTCCTGGATGCTGGTGATGCTGTTTAACCACAAAGAACTGGACTGCAGCAGCCCAAGCAATCCCATCATACCCCCACTACATGCAAGGGCTGGGCACAATGACACTCCCTTCACTTCCAAGGCAATGGGAGCCACTCCCTTCTCATGCCCATGGGGCACACTGAGCATCCTAAGAGATGCACTTCATCCCTCTGTTCAACAAGGAACTTCGGCAGGCACCATACCTCCTCGAGCTCCCCATGAGGCCAGGCAGATCTGGGCACCACCTCCCAGTGTGGAGCTGTTGGCAAACTCAGCCTGGCCTTAAAAGTCAATTCATAAAGCTGGACATGAGGGGTGAATATACAAGGGACGTTCCCTGTTTGGGCCACAAAACTCAGGGTTTGTTCAGGCAGACGGAGGAAGTGGTGGCCAAAGAAGCCAGAGAAAGCGGGGCTAAAGAAGAAATTCTGCCTCCCTTGCATGGGCCATGACTCCACCTCCTCTCCACACCTTTATGGCACGTGAGGAGAACTGGCCGCATGGTCAGGGATGCGCTTAAACTCTGACACTGTGTAGTGCACAGTTGGGGGAGTTGCACTGACCCCTGTGCAGGTGGCACTCTGCCACTTAAATAGGAACAGGTCCCCAGGACCAGATGGTACCAGTCTAGCCATTCAGAAGGCTCTGGAGAAGATGCTGCTGACCAAAGTACACAATCTCATTTGAAGCAGCCTCTCCAAAGGGGGCTGGAGGGACACCACCTATCTGTAAAAAGAATACGCAGGGCCAGCAAGGGAATCCCAGGGCAGTACAAACAGTAGCAACAGAGTTACAAACACTGAGGGTCATGATGTGATGGGCCAAGCCAGCTTGGCTTCTGCAAAAGAACATTGTGACTGGCTCATACTCTGCTCAAACTCTTTGTTTGTTCTGAGAAAATAAGGAGTAAGGAACAATAGGTGAATATAATTTATTTCAGCTTTCAAAAAGCCTGTGACAAAGTCCCTCTGAAGAGATCACTAATGAAGTGAAGTCGCGGGGTTAGTGGTGATGTTCGGAAACAGTCCAAGGGACAGAAAACAGAGAGTGGGAATAAATAGTCCATTTTCATACTGGAAGGAGTTAGCACCGGGGTCCCACATGGCTCTATACCAGGATTTTTGTCCCATAATATACTTATTAATGATCTGGGAAACAGGGGTGAGCAATGAGGCAGCAAAAATAGCTGCTGGCACCAAATGATTGAGGTTAGTCAAACCTGAAGAGGGACTTCTGAGGGACCTACCCTAGCAAGGTGAATGAGCAGCCATGTGGCCATGGAAATTCACAGCTGACAAATACAGAGTCATCCAGACTGGAAGAAAGATTCTGAATCATTCAGACCCCTATCCGGGTACTAATTTAACACTCAGGAGAAACTCCTGGGCACTGCTGTGACCAGCTTAGCGATGACTTCTGCCCAATATGCAGTGAGGATCCGAAAAGCAATCAAACATTAGGGGGTATAAAAAATGAGAGAGAGACAGTGATCCTGGGGATATTACAGTGCTGTTACAGAAGGGTTACCTGACCCTAGAGCCAGATAACATTAGCAAGCTGGACTTTATGCTAAGACCACTGAAATTATTAACGTTAGAGATAAAGTTTCTTGACACCTTAAATGACTGCTGCTTGGGGCAGCTGGTCCTGGAACCTACAAGGGGAGAGGCAATTCTTGATTTAGTCCTAAGTGGAGCACAGGATCTAGTCCAAGAAGTGAATATAGCTGATAATAATAGTGACCATAATATAATTTAATTTAACATCCCCGTGGCAGGGAAAACACCACAGCAGCCCAACACTGTAGCATTTAATTTCAGAAAGGGGAGCCACACAGAAATGAGGAAGTTAGTTAAACAGAAATTAAAAGGTACAGTGCCAAAAGTGAAATCCCTGCAAGATGGGTGGAAAATTTTTAGAGACATCATAATAGAGACTCAACTTAAATGTATAACCTAAATTAAAAAACACTGCAAGAGAACCAAAAAAGAGCCACCGTGGCTAAACAACAAAGTAAAAGAAGCAGTGAGAGACAAAAAGGCATCCTTTAAAAAGTGGAAGATAAATCCTAAAGAGGAAAATAGAAACGAGCATAAACTTTGGCAAGTGAAGTATAAAAATATAATTATGAAAGCCCAAAAAGAAGTTGAAGAACAGCTAGCCAAAAACTCAAAAAGTAATAGCAAAAAAATGTACATCAGAAGCAGGAAGCCTGCTACATAACCAGTGGGACCACTGGACTATCAAGATGCTAAACGAGCACTCAAGGACGATAAGGCCATTGTGGAGCAACTAAATGAATGCTTTGCCTCAGTCTTCATGGCTGAGGATGTGAGGGAGATTCCAAAGCCTGAGCCATTCTTTTTAGGTGACAAATCTGAGGAACTGTCCAAGATTGAGGTGTCATTAGAGGAGGTTTTGGAACAAATTGATAAATTAAACAGTAATAAGTCACCAGGACCAGATGGTATTCACCCAAGAATTCTGAAGGAACTCAGATGTGAAATTGCAGAACTACTAACTGTGGTATGTAACCTATAATTTAAATCATCTTTTGTGCCAAATGGCTGGAGGATAGCCAGTGTGATGCCAATTCTAAAAAAGGGCTCCAGAGATGATCCTGACAATTACAGGCAAGTAAGCTTGATTTCAGTACCAGGCAAACTGATTGAACAATTGTCAGATATATAGTTGAACATAATTTGTTGGGGAAGAGTCAACATGGTTTTTGTAAAGGGAAATCATGCCTCCCCAACCTACTAGAATTCTTTGAGAGGGTCAACAAGCAAGTGGACAAGGTGGATCCAGTGGATATAGTGTACTTTGATTTTTAGAAAGCCTTTGACAAGGTCACTCACCAAAGGCTCTTAAGCAAAGTAAACTGTCATGGTAAGCTGTCAACTCTCATGGATTGGTAACTGGTTAAAAGATAGGAAACAAAGGGTTGGAATAAATGCTCAGTTTTCAGAATGGAGAGAGGTAAATAGTGTCTGTACTAGAACCAGTGCTATTCAACATATTCATAAGTTATCTGAAAAAAGGGATAAATGGTGAGGTGGCAAAATTTGCAGATGATACAAAACTACTCAAGATACTTAAGTGCCAAGCAGACCACAAAGAGCTACAAAAGGATCGCACAAAACTGGGTGACTGGGCAACAAAACAGCAGATGAAATTCAATGTTGATAAATGCAAAGCAATGCACATTGGAAAACATGATCCCAACTATATATATAAAATGATTTGGTCTAAATTAGCTGTTACGGGGTTGGACTAGATGACCTCCTGAGGTCCCTTCCAACCCTGATATTCTATGATTCTAAGAGAGAGATCTTGGAATAATTGTGGATAGTTGTCTGAAAACATCTACTTAATGTTCAGCAGCACTTTAAAAAGCTAACAATCTTTGGAATCATTAAGAAAGGGATAGATAATAAGACAAAAATATCACATTGTCACTATATCAATTTATGGTACACCCACATCTTGAATACTGCATGCAGATGTGGTCATGTGGCCATCTCAAAAAAGATATATTGGAATTGGAAAAGATTCAGAAAATGGCAACAAAAATGATTAGGGGTATGAAACGGCCTCCGTTTGAGGAGAGATTAATGATTGGGACTTCTCAGTTTGGAAAAGGGACAACTAAGGGGGGATATGATACAGGTCTATAAAATCATGACTGATGTGGAGAAAGTAAATAGGAAAGTGTTATTTACTCCTTATCATAACACAAGCACTAGGGGTCACCAGATGAAATTAATAGTCAGTAGTTTTAAAACAAACAAAAGGAAGTATTTCTTCATCTGTGGAGTAAACCTGTGGAACCCCTTGTCAGATGATTTTGTGAAGGCCAAAAGCATAACAGGGTTCAAAAAACAACTAGATAAGTTCATGGAGGATAGATTCATCAATGGCTGTTAGTCAGGATGGGCAGGGATGGTGTCCCTAGCCTCGGGTTTTGTCAGAAGCTGGGAATGGGCGACAGGGGTGGATCACTGGATGATTACCTGTTCTATTCATTCCCCCTGGGGCATCTGGCATTGGCCACTGTTGCGAGACAGGATACTGGGCTAGATGGACCTTTGGTCTGATCCAGTACGGCCGTTCTTATGTCCTTATGTAACAAACCCACTACATAACCTCTCATTGGACCCAGCAGCACTGCTGCGTGCATTGTTAAATCCAACAGCATGAAAACTTTTACAAAAAGCCACAGTTTGTCTCCCCTTCGCACTGGGGGAACTGAGATGATAGAGGGGTCGAGGTGCTCTGAGGACAATGGTCTGGAGAGCGCTAATTAAGAGCCATTTGCTTTTGTTGTGTGTTTCAGATGGGATTCATACACTGACCTGTGCCCTGATGTTGCTAAACACAGATCTTCATGGCCATGTAAGTAGAGCTTATCAAGGTCTCCTTCCTTTTTTCCTTCCTTCCCAAGTTTCTACTGTTCATTGGGCCATGCTGCCGGAGTACCTGAGAAGCAGGGTGGGTCGGAAGAGAGCACTCTGGCATTTCCAAGGTGAGACTCTAGAGACCAGGCCAAGTGAATGCCCAGCAGTGCCTGAAAGACAGCCCTGGAGACAGAGCCTCTGTTTGTGTCAAGGCCCACTTAAGCCAATGGCAAACCTCCCATTGGCTTCACTGGGGCCCTTTTGGAATAGTACAGGTCCAGCCCAGACAGTGTCAGTGCACCTTTGTTCCCAGTCTTCCCTGCTGGGGAAGGACCTTCTGGAGCCGGGGGCAGTGGGACATTGGCTCCCCTTGACCATTCACTCCTGGGGTTGAGCTGAGATTGCCATTGATTGGAGGATGGTTGTTACGATGGAGGCACCTGAGGCTAAATTCACCCCAGCTGGTTCTCTATTGACCGCAGTAGAGTTCCCTCCATGCACGAGTCTGATCCCTGCTCACCAGGACCTGGACTGAGACCCTTCCCCCAGCTCATGTCACACAGCACCATGCATTGAGCACTGTGAGATGCACTGGGTCACCTCCCGCAGCAAAGCATGCTGCAGCAGGACGGCAGGGTATAGGGGACCCAGGCCGTTGACTGGAGGTAAGGCTGGTCTGACAACAGCAAGATGGTATTTAGTGTGATTTCACCCGGCCAAAGGATTCCTAGTGCTGCACGAGGTCAGAAATGAGCATCTTCACAGCCAGGCCATGTATGAGAGGGGAAACCTAACTGACTGTAGGGGAGTAGCATTTAAAAACAGGAAGCCCAGAAAATGCACAGAAAAATGACTGGTATCCCAATCCTACCCCATTAAGGGAACGGTCCTGTTACCTTTGACTCCAGCAGGAGCACAGTCCTGGGACATAGGGTGTTGTCAGCATTGTTAGTCTACCCCTTAGCTGCTCTCCTCATGGCATTGCTGATCTGACCCCAAGCCTGTATGTCGCACAGGGGCACAGCATGAGGAAATGCCTGTGGGCAGTGAGTCTCAAATCAGGCCTCATTCAGCTCTCCTAGGAGGAGAGAGCCGTAGGCTCTGGATTCCCTTTGACACGCATGGCTCTCCGGGCATCCTGTAGGGGCTGTTCACATGCAGGTCTGTGCTCTGCACAGCTGTTACAGTTGGAACCACATTGCCAATTGCTCACCTGACTGCCACTGGCCCTGGCCCCTCCCACCATGGGTCAGGATTCCCCACCTTCCTCCATCCATAGGTAGGGGGATGGATAGCAAGTCTGAGAAATTGGCACACAGGCAATAGGTGCCGATATAAGACAAAGCCCTGAATATCGGGACTATCCCTATAAAATCAGGATGTTTGGTCACCCTACCCATGTGTTTTAATCCCGGGGGGCAGGGAAGGGCGGGCTCATTGCCCTAGTCCCTAGAGTGAGCCCAGAGAGCCTGCACACCCTACATGCATAGACTGGCAGAGACCAAGCACAGCTTCACCCCTGTGCAGCCCCATGGATGGTAGTCATGCCAAGGGGCCAGGCAGGGGGCTGGAGAGGTGTGGCCATGAGCCAGCTCCTCCCACACACTAGCTCACAGCAATAGCAAGGCTTGCCAGGAAAGGGATGGTGCCTCTGAAGGCACCCCAGAAGGGAGGTATCTCCTTAGTACCCAAAGTGCACAGTCTGGCCCTTAGATCTTTAATTAGCTTTCTGCATGCAAATCCCTATGTCCTGCTCCTGTGTGAACCCCTCCTCAGTGGGGCGAATCCAGCTGGGAGCTAAGCTGCCCCCCCTTGCAGAGTTTGTGGATGCAGTGCCGTGTGTCTCAGCGGACCATGCGGGTGCTGGGGGTGAGGAGTGTGACCAAGGCATTACCAGGAGTGGGCCAGGCTCGCCTGGAGTGCAGTCACCAGCCTGGTGCTCTGGCCTTCCAGCTGGGTGGTGAGTTCTCGCATCCATGTTCTCAGCATGCAGTGGTGGGGACCAGGCGTTTGCACCAGCACTGCTCCTAGAATGAGCCATCTGGCTGCAAACGCTCATTGACGGCAGGATCACAGCCACCCTCTGCCACTGAGCCTATGGGGAGAGGAGTGAGATCTACCCCCAATGGCATCCATAGGGCCTCACAGGCCACAGCCTGAGCAGCCCATTCCGATGGATGCTGTTCTGCTGCACCCGCCGCTCCCTCCTTCACACACACGCTGCTTGCAGGATGATTATTAGTTTGAATTTGTGCATTTTTAGGGCCAGATCAGACCTGGCTACAATTCTGACAGAGACACCCCTGTGGCCATGTGCTGAGAGGAGGTTTCTTCCTGCCCCTCAAGCTTGGAGGACAAGGAAATAATGTCCTTCAGATGGAGTGAGGCTGGAGAAGTCTAGACTGAGCTAGCAGCCCAATGGATTTTCAGCTTCAATCACAGACCAGCATAAGGTTGAGAGAGCGGTTTAAGGCTGTCGGGTTCCTGGGTGCCATGGGGGGTCATGGATTAAATTTGAGTGGCGCTATGACCCCATTTGCCAGGGTAGGATGCCCCACCTTTGCATCCCTTCTGGCACTTAGGGGCCTCAGGCATCCCCAGCCCCCGGGGAGAAGTGGAGACAGGGGCTCCAGACACTCCCAGTTTGAGGAGGGTGGGAGGACTGGATCATTTTGGTGCTTCCTGGAGAAGCGGAGATGCAGAAGAAGGATGGGGGCTGGGGCTCCCAGAACTGCCGGGCCCCTGGTGGGGATGGTGCTCTTCAGCATGACCGCCAGGGGCGGCTCCAGGCCCCAGCATGCCAAGCGCGTGCTTGGGGCGGCAAGCCGCAGGGGGCACTCTGCTGGTGCCGCGAGGGCGGCAGGCAGGCTGCTTCCTGCGACTTGCTGCGGATGGTCCGCTGGTCCCGCGGCTTCAGTGGACCTCCCACAGGCATGCCTATGGAGGCTCTGCTTGTCCCGTGGCTTACGCCTGCGGGAGGTCCTCTGAAGCCGCAGGAACAGCGGACCATCTGCAGGCAAATCGCCAGAGGCAGCCTGCCTGCCATGCCTGGGGTGGCAAAATCCCTAGAGCAGCTCCTGATGACCACATCGCTGTGGAGGATCTTGTGGCTGGGTGTGAGGCAGAGAGAGCTCAGAGCTGGATGCAGGATAACATGGGGGGAAGAGCGCAGGGCTGGGTGTTGAGAAGCTGGAGTGAGGGGTGTGCGGAGCTGGAGGGAGGGGAAGTGGATGTGGCTGAGGGCAGTGGGGAGTGTGGGGGAGAGAGCACGGGGCAGGGCGCAGGGCAGGGAAGGAAGAGCTCTGGGCCCCCATCTTAGGAAAATTCTGGTTGCAGCCCTTTCTGGGATGGAGGTGCATCCGGCAGCATCGGGCAGGTGAAAAGCCTGAGAAGCAATTGACATACCACAGGGCTTCAGCCTGCCATGAAACAGATAAACCAGGCAGGAGGATATTTAAACAGGGTCACAGGACACAGGTAAAAAATAATGGGCAAGATCCTGCTTAGCCCTGGGCCCCCAGCAGCACAAGGGCAGTTGGCATGTTGCATGGCCGCCCTCAACCTCCCATCCACCAGGGCAATTGCATGTGCCATTTTCTCTGCTCCACGCTCAACTGTATTCCATGGGGGGCTGCTGTGCCCAACTTTATGGTACTCCACTGTCATGAGGACATTGAAATGTGTGAGCAACCTGAACAATTTTCTCGGAATCCAATCCAAGCTAGTGCCCCGCTTGGCTTAGCAATGACACGGCCAAGCTTCCGGCAGCACAATGACTAGATGCTAGAGAAAGAGAGAGGCTTTGAAGCCCTGATGTCAAAGCTACGTCTAAAATAAGCTACAAAGAAAAATGAAATTGCAGTGCAACAGAGACACAAGCAGCACAAACAGCAAACATCTCATTGCCCTCTTTTAGCAAGAGTCCCTAATAGAATGTGTGTAGCGCCCTGCATTACAAGGCTACCATAAATAACATTCTGGGATCTCCCAAGGCTGGCAGGACTGACCTACTGGTCTCCAAGAGTAGAGTATGTATTGTACAGCATGGATACCATTACATTAGGCACCAGCTAGATTTCCAGATGCCCATCAGGAAAATAAATATGCACAGAGCATGGTGTTTCATGCTCTTTAATCTGGGTTTGGAACAGGACTGTGCAAGAACAGCACATCTCACAAATCCTTTGTCTGAACTGAGTACAACTGGTCAACTTTCTTTTTCATCAAAGCATTCTTTCCCCCCAACCAAAACTGGCTTTCCAGCCAAAACATAAAATTTCCTTTCAGTCAAAATATTTCTGTTTTTTGATGAAAAACCAATCCCTCTAAAATTTTACAGAAAATGGGAAGTTTTTCAAAGAGCCAAAACACTTGCATTTGTGGCTTTTCACAGGGAAAATGTTCATCATAAATTTCAAAAGCAACATTTTTTTCTAACTGTCCAGGGACAACAACTGATATTTTGTGATCGGCTGTAGAAACGAGGATCAATGTGAGTTTCCTGGGCTAAGGAGGTTTCCCTTTGCTGTGGAAGTTCTTTTCTATATTTTTTTGCATGTGTGACATTAATTTCTTCTTCTCCTTCTTCTCCTCCTTTTTTCCTCCTTCTGCTCCTGGATCCTCTCTTTCTGCTCTTTAACCCTTTGCCAGGTGGTAAGTGCAGTGATTGTAGTGCTTTGCTTAAAGTATTGGCATTTGGTTTGGTTTTTACCTGTGTAAGAAGTCCTTCTGTGTGTGTAGATACATACGTGATTGTGCATTACAACAATGTAGTTTAAAAAGTATCTGAATTACATGTATTTCTGGAGGGTGTGTGTGATTCCCTGCTACATTCCAGAGGCCCAGTCCTGCTTCTATTGAATGAAATCAGTGGCAGAACTCCCATAGACTTCAACAGCAACAAGATTCCTCAAACTAAAATGCTATTGATCACGCATCAGCATCTGGGTTCCTCTCACTGATATTCACAGCAGCCATTCTGACACCCCATCACAGCAGACCCTAAAAACATGTTGAGTGTTTCCCACAGTCTACATTCCTTCCAGTGGGTTTCAGTGAGTCAAAAATCTTCTTTTGACCAAGAATCACTCAGTACAACAGTCTTCTAGGGGCAGGGACCTTTCTAAATACCTCATTAATAACAAACCAAAGATTCATAGACATTTCTCATTTTAAAATAAATGCTAAGGGAGGCAGAATATGTGATCTGATCTGCTTCCTTCTTTCTAACTGTTTGGTTACAGGTGCTGTAACACCACCACCTATTACGTTATTTATTGACATAATGGAAGACATGTTGCAACATATTACTGCACATTGCTGAGAGGTGGGAGAGATGGTGAAATCCCACTTGCTTGGAAAGGGTTAACCCCAGCTGGTTGCTGGAGCAGGTGCAGTGCAGTGAGCCTGAATTGATAAATGCTGGGCACACTTGGGTCATGTTTTCAAGCTTTTCTCTGTAACCGAAACATATTTTTGTAGTAACACCTGAGTTTTTCAGAAAATCACATGACTTTTGTAGCTGGGGCTTTAAGAGAAACACCAAATAATGGGAGCCTTATGATAAAATGAGAGTTGGCAACACCGCAATGTGACTTTGCTGTTGGCTACTTCAGTTCCTGAGATCTCCTGGAAAGGAGCTAGCTACAGGATGCAGGAGACCTCTTGGGTTCTGTCTGCAATGGCTTCACAATCTTCTCATGCATGACTGCTGGTTATTATTACACCTGGGTCAAGGCTTTTAGCCAAAACATAACAATGATGAATAAGTATCACAGTGTTGCCGCATCTAGCAGTTTTATTAAAATCCTCGTAATATTTCATGTGGTTTTTTTCTTAAAGCCCCAGCTCCTGGAGTCAAAAAATGACAGGATAATCTCAGCTTTCATGGAAAAAAGTGGTTGCAGAGCAAAGCTTGAAAACATGACCCCTAAAAGCTCAAAAATTATCTCCTCCCCCACATTAGTGTTCTTTTAAAATCTCTTGATTGTTAAACCAATCTCATGATTTGGGGTGCCTAATTCATGACTTTTGAATGTCTGGGGTTGGCAGTTCTGCAGTGTTAAAACAATAGGAAATCTGCACCCCTTTGAAATTGGACCTTGCACCCCTGCATTATCCAGGGTCTGAGCTTAGGCTTGATGAAGCCAGAACCTGATCTTGCAAGCTTTATGCAGGCCAATCCCGTAATGAAAGCAACGAAAGTTTTGCCTGCATGAAGCCTGCAGGATTGGACCCTCTGTCCAAATGGTTTGGTTTCTCCAGTCTAGCTTGTGAGCAGTTTGGGGCAGGAACTTTAGCTTCTTCAGGTTGGTTTTGTGTGGCATTGTGGCACACCAATGGCATTCAGCAACTAATGAATCATAAAATAATGGGGCTATTTTTTTCAAAATGTTAGGCATGCAAATGCATGTGCAAAATACACAGCTACTTTGCACCGGCAGCCACCACGGTTGTGCATGCAAACTGGGTGACTGAATGTGCCTAATTCACCTAATCAGTCATTTGCATGCACAATGATGTGATTTGGAGAGGAGTCATCATTCAGTATCTGCGTGTCATTTAGTTTTTCCATGGATGGATGTACATCTAAAGTAACTCCATCACCTCAGTGGAGTCACACTGATGTCAGACTGGTGTAAACAAAGTAGGAGGCGATTCAGGCACTTTGTTTATTGCAGTCCTTGTGAGTGAACACTGACTAGTCCTTGGGTCAAATCCTGACTTCTGCACAAAGCCCATGTAAATGGACCATGCACAGAAGTTCTCCAAGGAGTGGAATCCCTATGCACCCAAGCCACACAATAGCAGAGCCATGTTGTCAGGACTACCACAGCCTTCGGGCTGAAATAACATCCATGGTCCCCGCATTCCCCATTAGCAAGGGGGTTTGGACAGTGGATCCATATAGCTCCACACCCATCCATCCTTGCCTCCCAACCTTTCAGCCTCTCATGAGCTGGCACAGGGAGTGCTGCTGCCAAGAACCCCTCTGTGGCTGGAGCCTCAGTCTCACGGCCTTTGAGGCCATCTGTGGGTCTGTATTTCCCAGGCTGCTCCTGAACTCTTCCTTAGAGATGCTAATCTTGGTGAAGACCTCACTAATTTCCCCATCATCCCTTACAATACAGGCAGAAGCAGTTACCGTAATTACACATCCGAGCCTCACTGCCCTCTTCCATCCTTCTCTCCTTCCCTGTGTGCAGTAGAACACTGCACACAACACAGGCTTTTTGCTGCTAGTGCTTTTGCTGAGGAGGCAGCAGGGTCCAGTGCAGAGGTCTGAGTCCTAGTCCCAACTTGACCATCACCTTTCCATGGGACCTCCGGCAAGTCATTTCCCAGTTCTATGCCTCTGTTTCCTCACCTATAAAATGGAGATGAAGACCCTGACCTGCTGTAGTGTCATGCTTTCAGAGCTCCTGCTGAAAAGAGCTATAGAAGCCAGATCCTCTGCTGGAGTAAATAAGCATAACTCCACTGCTTTCCATGAATATTTTGGGAAAAGCCAAAACAGCCATTTAAATCCATCCCTTCTAACTCAACATCAGCATTGAACCCAATCTGCCATGTGCAGCTGCTCTAAGAGAGTTGTTGTGAAGAAATGGCACGTTACAGATGGTGCAATGCCAGCTAGAACAGAGGGCCACTGGGTACCAACCACAGGGCAGACTGTTCAAACCCAGGGCACAAACCGTAAGTTGGCTGTGAGTTCTAAACTTAGATTTCTCCAAGCAGCACTTTAAAAGCCTTACCATGGAGTCACAGACAGCCATCCCCTTGGATTCGCCACCCTGGTGAGCTTATCTCTGTGATCAATGGCCACTTACACCAAGAATCACAGCAATATTCAGGTTACTCCTGATCCCAAAGGACCAGTCACTTACCCCAGGTCAATTGTGCTTTAGGTCTCATACCAAAGACAAAGCATGTAGCCAATCTTATAATAAACTAAATGAAGATTTATTAACTAGGAAAGGGAGATTAGTTATTTACAAGGTTAAAGCCAGCAAACAGACACACAAATGAGCTACAGTCTAAAGTTTCAAAAGGTAACAGTGGCTTCTATCATCAGCAAGCTCCACTTAACCTAGGCTAGGCAGCTGGGGATCTCTTGCTCATGCCTAGAAACACTTTGTCCCTCCCCCACCCCTACTCCCACCCCCGCCCCCACCCCCACACACCCTGAGTCCAAGCAGCAGAGAGATCCTTAGTTCCTTTGGTTTGGGATTTTTTATACCCCTCCTGCCATGGACTCTGAGCTGCAATCTCGTCTGATGGGAGAAATCCACTTGCAGGGCTCATCTTCATGGGAAGGAGAGCAGAAAACAATCAGATTCTCTAGTCCTTTTGTTGATGGTTTCTCAGTCCAGGTGTGGGGAGTTTCCAGTTGTAAGATCCAACCCTAGCCCATCTGGTATTGAAGGGTCTCCTCTTTCATGGAGAGGGAGTTAATAATTTCTGTAGAAGGGCAACTCTTCACACTAATTAAATACCCTCTCCTGTCTGGCTATTCAGACAGTCAGAGAGGCTCACAATACAGCCACTCAAACATTACATTACCCTATGGAACGCAGACATTACAAGTGAAATGAATGCAGGCAACAGCTCACGAGCATTGAATAGAGTCCAAACACTTGCTTATTATTCTGATACCTATTCTACCCACGGGTGAGCCAGACAGATTCTAGCTGTGCATCTCTTAGTGTCCAGTGGAGACACGGGGACCTTGGTATGAGCTGGCAACTGGTCTGCCAGCTTCACAACCACATAGTGCCACTTGGTGACTATGATTGATCTGCAAGGGGTTGTGGTGTCACTTCCATAGTGACATCCTACTTTACAAACTTTCCTGACAGCCATCTCATGCTAGGTTTCATGAGCATACCACTCTCATCCAATAGTTACTGCCCCAGAGCTCCCTGGCCCCAGGCAGCATGTGTGAGCACTGAGAAATCAATCTGTGTAAACTAAACCACATCCCGCTGTGAAGCCACAGAGAGAAGGGTTTTCAGAGGCCAGGAATGTTATAGGATGCTGCGCTTTCTGGATTATGTGTTCACCAATGCCAGGCATCACTTTAAACCTATCAAATGCGCTCAGAATTCCCAGAGACAAGCGAGGAGGGCAGTGCTCTTAGACAGCTGCAGTGTCTTCAGCTCCCTGCTGTGTTGCAGTGCCTCATTTTCCTTCTGAGTCAGGAGCCTTTCGAATCTGGAGGCTGCACTGCACCTTTGCTTTCCCCGCCTCACCTAAACCTCTGGGCTAACCCTCCTGCTCAGAGCTCTGTCACCTGCTGAGCCACCTAATGAGGACACCTAGCCAGCCTTTCAACAAGGGATATTACCAGGTCTGCGGGAGAAGCAGGGAGGAGGCACAGATGCTTGACTGCATCAGATGCTGGAGACACACATCTTGGATGGATTGGCATTTAATTACCCAAGCTGTGCAAGTTGAGCAGCCTAGGCCTCATTCTACTCTTACAACCATGTGGCTAAATCTCCAGTGGAGGTACACCAGGGTAATACTACATGAGAGCAGAATCCGAATCTATCTATCTATCTATCTATCTACCTATCTATCATCTCAAACACATCAGGGAGGTAATTATATGAATGAGCTCTAAATGAATACTCTGTATGAGTGAGCTACACAGAGGCCTGATTTTTCATTTCTCATCCGTGTCCAGGATGTAGTGTTGGGTAAAAGTTCATTCTCCAAGCAGAACATAGCAGTAATCACCGCCCAGATTCCTCCTTCTGCCTTTGGCCAGTGCCTGAGACTTCATAGAAAGGCAAACTGACCTTGTGCATGTGACTAGTCAGTTGCTCAGAGAAATCTCTCTTTCCTAGTCTACAGGCAACCCTTTATGCAATGAGAACCTGATTCAGCATGGTACATAAGAAAGTGCTTAACTGTAGGCATGTGAGAGCTCACATTCAATGGAACTTCTTCCATGCATCACGTTAAGCGATGTGCGTAAGTACCTTGCTGAGCTGGGTCTCGTGGCACAAGAATGTCTCCTTTGGTCTCATTTTGAATGATGTTTTTTTCTAGTGTAGCTGCAGCCGATTGGTGCATCTGTGTTCACTATCTGACCCCTTTGGAGTGGTTTTCATGAGAGCATTCAGCCCCTGAAGATGCTGCCGGCAGCAACATGTATTTACTCCTGTGAATATGGAACAACTTCTGTGAAGTAGTGATGGTTTCCAGCTGCAAAACTCTTCCATAGTTGAGGGTCTTTGGGGTCTGGGTGGTTTTTTACAACCCATTCTAAACACAGGGGATGTGCGTGACAATTAAACCTGGGTTTGGATGTCAGGCACCTTCAGAGCTTTGGGATTCAGATTCAGGATTCTGGTCGTGATTTATCTCTAAAGGAAACAAACCACAAGTGGTGTCAGCATCCATCTGACCTCAGCTCAGGGACCCTAAAGAGGCAGGGATCTCACACTGCTATGAGCATGTACTGCTCAGTGGCAGGAGAACCCACTGACACCAGGGATAATGCTGGTGCATTATGCTGGAGAGATTTATTGAGCCGGTCCGCACTAGTTAATGTTGATGGGAGCCTGGCCTAGGGGACATAGCAGTGGTATGTGTTCATCCCTTTGCCTAGCTCGGAGAATGACTGCTTTCCTCAGCGCTGCTCCCTGCTGGAGCCGGGCTATGGGGAATTTGTGCGTACAAGCAGGAACAGACAGAAACTCCACTAGCTGACTCAAGGATACTTGGTACCTGCAACAGTGAGCGAAGACATTCGTGCCATCCCTGGGTGAGGGTATTCCAAACCTCAGGGTCACCAGCACCAGGTCCCTCTCTTGGAGGTCCATTGTTGATCTGTTATGCTTCTCCCCCAAGCTTCATCCACACCATTCTGTTAAGGTGGCAGCTTGAAACACTGCTATACCCTGGTTAGCAAGTGGTCATGAGTCCCACTGCCCTCTGCTGGAGAGAAACAGCACTGCTTCACTTTGCGTTCTAGCTCCTAGGCTGCCCAGAGTTAACTCATTAGCAGGGACATGGCCAAGACTTTATAATATGTGTGTCTAAGTTAAGCTTCTAAATAAGATCCCTGATTTTCAGTATTAGCTCAGACTTCAATAGGGGCTGCTGGGTGGTTGGCTGTTTGGACAAATCAGCCCCTATTAAGTTCTATGAATATATACTGAGGAGGCCTGAATGTAGGCTCCCATCTTTGCAAAGGTTGGCGTGTCCTTTTGGAAGAGTGAGCTGTGTTTCTGTGGCTGCCGGGGAGTTCTGCATAGCCACCGTGTTGACTGCAAAGCCCTAGGAGGCTTCAGATTTGTTACAGCGCTTTATTGCTCTCATCCCTGACCTCCCCTGGGTGTTGACTAATCCAAACCCTGCTAGTGATAGTATGCATAATTGGGAATATCAGACAGTCATTCAGATGTGGCACCAGCAACCAGAGCCGCTCAGAGAGAAACGTGTCCTCAATTTAACCGCAGTTAATGGGGCAGCAGGGAACAAAGCTAGCCGTGTTAATCTCAAAGCCTGCCCACATGGTGTTAGTTAGTGATATGGGACAAAGCGGCATCAGAGCTGCAAGCAAACAGTGCTGTGGAGTGGTGAAGGCTGTGCACAGCGATGAACACTGCCAGGGAGTCAGCATATTCCCAGTTGGCCTCCTCCCTTGCTATTTCATGGGCTTTTGCGCCAATCAAGGGTTCATTTCTAGTGCATGGGAAGCATTTGTTGGGTTGGGGGCAGGTGCTTGTTTCATTTGTTTTTAGAGTTTCTTTTCCATCCTGTTGACCTCCAGAACCCACCTCATTTTGCACTGATTCATCCTGGTCACTGTAAGCAGGGTCCCACAGATTACACACAACAAGCCACCATTGCTGTCCTTCTGGATGACAGCACCTGTGCTCTCCTCTGCACCGTGGTGAATAAAGAGTTCCTCACCCCCGAGTCACCCCCTCACTCCATCCCAGGATGGGTGCTGGCTTTAACTACTTTGATAGTATAGCAAAGTCCTATTAAGGCTTGTGGTTTTAGGTGTTAACTGAAAAACACCCCCAGTACAAAACAAATGAAAGCAATGTTTATCCAAAAAATACTGGAGAGACACCAGAACTGGGTACTTGTGTCTAAGGGCTTGTTTACACGGAATAGTAATGTGGACTAGGGGAGTATGATTTTGCACGAATGTGTTGCTCATTAATTGGTCTGTGCTGACCCTGCTGCTGTGCACTAAAGGTTCACTAGTGCACTTTAATGTGGGATTGTTTGAAACCGTCTGACATGAAGGCACCCTTGGGCACGTTACAAACAGATCACTCTTTACAGAACATACTATGTATACATTACAGTACTCACTACAGAGTATACCAAGAGAACCCCTATGATTTTTGGACAGCTACATAAAAATTGCTAAAAATAACCCACCCAATTAAAAATAAGCCACCCAACCCCCCAGTCAGACACTTCACAGCCACTCTGTGCTACTTTGGCTCCAGGGAATCAAGGCCAGTGTTATTTACTACAGTAGGAGTATATCTGGGCTTGGGTTTGTGACTCGGCTGTTGTGTCGGACTTTCAATTTGGATTCAGTAATGTGTGTTTGCCAGAGGTAAGCCCATGTTAGAAGGCTGGCTTCAGATTTGGATTGGGAACACTGCCCAATTGGTGCGGGGAGGGGGTTAGATTTGAAAAATGCAGAGCCAGGTTCAGATTGCAAACATCAGGTACCACAGTGATAAGCCTGACAGAAGAACCTCTTTGGAAGAGAGGAGCTACAACATTCACGGGTGTTCAGCGTTAGGCTCTTGGATCAGGTCCACACTCAGTTGCTCAAAGCAGTTTGACTAAACTGGGAGCTATCCAGGGGCTTATGGCTCTGTTTCGTTGCATTGCAGAATATTGGAAAGAAGATGTCATGCCAACAATTTATAACAAACCTGGATGGCTTAAATGATGGGAAGGACTTTGCAAAGGATCTGCTGAAGGTAATGTGATATCAATGTTAGTGTTATTAGGGTGGCACTTAAAGGCACCATCTCCAAGGCAGGCCCACTGTGCTAGGCGCTGTACATACACGTAGTGAGAGACAGTCGCTGCCCCGAAGAGCTGATAATTTGAATAGCCCATAGTAGGAGGGGACCCAAACAGAAAGGCAAAGAGTCTCAGACAAAGCAAAGCCAGGAATAGAACGTGGCTAACTTGATTCGTTCACCTTGGGCCCTTGCCGCTGAGTTATTTCTGGTGGTCCTGACCATCAGAGTCCAAATGTACCTTCCATTTTCCTTCCAGGGTAGTGTCGAAGCTTTGCAGCAATCTTAGCTAAACTAAGAAAGCACAAGAATTTTGTAATAACTTGACATGTCGGAACAGGTCCATTTTCTGGTGCCATCTTTTGCTTGTACTCTGTGATTTCTCACTGTCCTCGCAGTGTACCAAAGTGTAGCTGTCTGTCTCAGTAGTTATGTAGCCCGCAGCGCCACTGCATCTGAACACAGAGCAATGCACCCAAAAGAATAGGGGGCTTCAGTTCCTCTTATTACATTCCCTGCCAGTGAGCCCAACCCTGTATTCGGAACTCCTAGTAAGTTCTGCCCAGGGAAGAGAGCCAGGAATTCCTTAGGTCTCACCCAGCCGTTGGCACAGCTCTGCCTTAATACTACTTTGGTCTTTACAAGTGTTAGCTAGTCCTGTCGACCAGCACCCCAGCGAGGCTGTTGCACATCATTGCCCATTTCACAGATGGGGAGAGTGAAGCACAGAGAGACTTACCAGGAGGAGAATGCAGGTCACCTGTGTTTAAGGCACTAGCCTAGTGACAACCCCTGCAGTAGGGAATTACAGACAAACCTCCCACCGATGGCTAAGCTAGTAGTGATAACAATGGGAATTCTGGTCTAAAATTCCCTACTGCAGACACTGACTTCCCCTCTGAAGTCTCATCTATGGTAGGATCTTTCAAACCTGTAAGTCCCAATAGGTGCAGCTCTACCAGTGGGAATTGTGGTGTAACCACGGCTCAGACAGGCTCTGTTATCTCACCCCTGAGGTGGGGATTCCCCTCTTGGACGTGGGTCATTCCAAATGCCCACCCCTCGCCTTGGGCAGGGAGCCTTCCAACAGCCTCTGAGAAGGCAGGAGTTCACGCAGGAATCGCTCCAGTTCAGAGATGTAGCCTAGTGCTGTAGGAACAAAGGTCACAGCTTGGGACGCAGGACCCTAAGGCAGGGCTGGTCTTCCCGGCACTGCTGCTGACATGTGCAGCAGGGAATTCACAATCACCAGGAGTCTGTTTCTGCCCAGCGAAACCTTGACACCTCCCTTCCAAATGCCAGCGCCCCAGTCGTGCTCTCACCCTTTAGGGGAGGCAGGGAGGTATTAAACTCCTTCAGCCTCTATGGGGACAATGACACTCCATAATATGCCCTGTAATAAGCCTGAAGTCCAATGACAGTTGCTCCCCTTTGAGCAGAACTGCAGTTACCCCTTGCCGACACCAGCATCACCACATGCCTGCAAGAGAGGCACCATCACAATGGTCATGGGTGCTGACTCCATGTGGGCTCCGGCACTCAAGTACCCACGGATAAAAAATACAGAGTGTTCAGCATCCACCAGCCCCGCATCCGTGGTGGACCAGCTGTTTGGCAGCTGTCAGGAGGCATTTGGCGGAGGGTGGAGAGCAGTGACCAGTAGGTGGGTGAGGTGCCTTGCAGGAGGAGGTGGGGCAGGAAGAGGGAGTGAGGGTAGGACCTCAGGGTGGGGGATGGGGCAGAGCAGGGGTGGGAAGAGGTGGGGCGAGGGCGGGGCCTCAAGGGAAGGAGCAGGGTCTCGGGGTGGAGTAGGGGTGGAGCACCCACCAGGAAAAATAAAAGTCAGTGCCTGTGAAAATGGTGACTGCCCCTCTGTTCCAAACAGCTGTCCTGTAACAGGGCAATAACCAAGCATCTCTCTGAGAGCACTTTTCAGCACAGGCCATATAAAGGGCATTCACCTGGGAAGTGTCCACAAATGGGACCCATTGCCTGGAGTTAATATTGTGCTCTTGTTTCAGACACTGTATAACTCAATCAAAAATGAGAAGCTGGAGTGGGCCATGTAAGTATCATTTTTCAGTGCCCTCTAACCCAAAAGGTCTCTTTCAAAGCAGCTGATGGCTCTTGGATCATTAGCTCAAGAAGCTTCAGGGAAGTGCAGTATTAACATACGCAGAGACTGGTAATGCTCCAGAAAGGACGTATGTCTCTGAACAGGTGAAATTCAACCCCATTGAGGGCCAGCGCAAGGCATAGGCACCAGGTAAGGCATAGCATTGGCCCTCTGCATGGGGGGGATTTTACCCCTTTAGAGGTACACCGCCTTGCTGGAGTATCTGACGTATCTGCATGTGGAGGGGTGACTGTCACACCAAGGAAACAAGATGTGAGCTCCCCAGCACGATAAACATTCACTGCTCAGTTCAGACGCTGGGCTTTGACCAGTCCGCCTGTCCCTGTTGGTGGGTGGGTTTATTTATGTATCACACATGTGCAGAAGGCACCCATGAGCATCCCATGCAGGCCAGTGACATGTCTCAGAGCAATTAATACCATAATTACCCTGGTCAGCAATGTCATCCTTATCATCTCAAATAATAATAATAATAATAATAATAATAATAATAATAATAATAATAATAATAATAATAACACTAATTTTGCAAAACCTTAACTCCATCCCCAGTCCCTTTACCTGTTTTAAACTCCATCTGTTTACAGCATTAGGCCCACCTCCTGCAATGATTTGCGGGTTGTTGGATCCCCAAGTCCCATTAACCTCAGGGACGCTCCATGGAGGTGCATGGTTCTGCTCATGGAAGGCCCATTACAAATCTTGTCTCTTTTTCCAGACTTCCTGTCTCATCCTTTGCCAAGCACCAGCTCATCCCCATCCCATTGCTCTTGGCCGTCTGACCCCTCCCATTCCTGATGCCTCTTGTATTGATGCAGTTGTAGCCTGATTTTTCAGAAGTCCTTAGCTTGTGCAGCTCCAGTGGGCTTTGATGGGCATTGAGAGCCTGCGGCACCACTGCAAATCAGGCCATTAATGCCGGGAAGTGGTGGGTGGTGTGTACAGTGCTCACTCCCAGTGCAGTTGTCCCCAGGGATTAACTAGCAGAAACAAGCTCAGGATGACGTCTCATCAAGAGCCACCATGGAGCCAAATGGAAAACCTGTACACACCAGCTGAAACCAGAACTTATCTACCTCCCTTCCACAGGATTAATTACTGCTGCAACTCCCTGAGCACAATGTCATCCAGTCCATTACGTTGCACACAGTCAGTTGATTATGGAAACTTACTGTACAAGCTACTCAAACAAGGCAATTGAAAAAAGGAAGAGAACCATATATTGCTCAGTAAGCCAAGCCTTGGTTGACTTCCCGCTAGAAACTCGCATGCCTGAAGGGAATGTGGGTATCAGGTAAAAAATCGCCAAGATAGAAACAGGGAAGATCCTTTGCATATAAATATTAGCTGTCCAAGCTGGAGGTGGGATGGAACAGCTGTCCTAGAAATACACTCTTCAGGCCACACTGGCCTTGCCTTGAAACTTCATGTGTCGGTTGATGGGCCTGAATCAAGTGATCCGTGAAGTGGGTCTTGCCCTGACTTTACACTGGTTGAACATCCTTTTTAAAAAAAAACATGTGTTTAGGGCTCTTCTTACCCTATCAGCAACCCCTTTATTTACTCACAGATCTGCTACGTTCTGGGCAGCCCCCCGTGCTTTGTCCTTTGAGAGAGACCTTGTTTTCATCCTGGCCCATTCAGTTCCTGGTCTCTCTATGGGACCAGTTTATTACCAGCTATGGCAGTCAGTGGCGGATTAGCCACTGGGCCGACAGGGCCCATGCTCAGGGGCTCTCGCCAGTTGGGGACCCCCTGGAAAAATGGGCCCCACCATGCTCCAACCCACTCTGCCCACCCCAGTGATCCTGCTGGGGAGCAGAGTCTGGGCACAGAATGCTGGGTGGGAGAGGGGGTGGGGCAACCCCATTTCCCTAGCAGGAGCACCAGGAGACGCGAGGAGGACTACAGGTGGCAGGGGTGGGGAAGAGCCCCCACTTGTGCTGGCCCAGGAGCCCCACAATCTCCTAATTCGCCTCTGGTGGTGGTGGTGTATGTATCAGGAACCTATGTATCAGGAACTGAACTGAGACCCACTATGTCATTTCACAAAGGGGCCATCAGATGGTCACTAGCAGCTGGAGCCAGATGCACACAAGTGACTTGTGGCTGAGAGGTTCCATTTCCCAGTGCCAGTTGCAGGTGCCTTGCAGTTGCCTGGCTACACTGGAAATGTTTCGTCTGGTTTTATTTTTCCTGAAAAGCAATGGGGTGATGAGTAGAGCTGAGTGAATAATGGATTTTTCAGTTCATTGGCAATTTCAGAAAGTTGGGTGAGGGGAAATCATTTTACCTCAGACAGAAAATACTTATTTTTTTTTAAAAAATGGTTCATTGAAAAGCCATGGGGGCAAATTGGGTGAAACAAGACATTTTGTTTGGATTTTGACCATTTTTTAATATTTCTGAATTTTTCAAAAATAAAATTCAAGGAAATGTTGACACAAAAGTAATTTCAAACCAGAAAAAAAAGTTTTTCCTAAATGAACAATTTGGAGAAACCAAGATGAATTCACAAAATGTTGTAGTGCTGTCGAATCTTAGTCTTCCTCCCCAAAAAAAAGTTTGATGAGAAAAATGTTGCCCTGCTCTGCTAATGAGACTGTTCGAAGTGCATAAGGAAGGATTTCTCCACACAACGCACAGTCAGCTGTGGAACTCATTGCCAGGGGATGTTGTGATGGCCAAAAGTATATCTGGAATTTAAAATGCATTAGATATATTCATGGCTATTAGCCAAAATGGTCAGGGAGGCAACCCCATGCTTGGGTCTTCCTAAACCTCTGTCTGCCAGTCATAAATCTGGAACCGAATGGCAGGGGATGCATCACTTGATAATTGCCCTATTCTATTCATTCCTCTGAAGCATCTGGCATGGGCTACTGTTGGAAGACAGGACACTGGGCTAGATGGACCTTTGGTCTGACCCAGTATGGCTGTTCTTATGTAGCTGGTCCTATCCCACAAAGTATTCAGTGATTATCAATGGAAATTATGCTCTGAACTCCATTAGGTGCTTTTGAGAATCCCATCCTAAATAAACGAGAGAGAGAGATCCTACCACGCCAGAGCAACCTGATCAACTTCATTGCAGGCAATGGTCTGCAAAGAAGCCGGAGTATTGTTGTAAATCAGCCACTAGAGGGAGCGCTCTAGCTCCACTAAGGCTGCTCTACTGCGCTGGCATCTGGCAGAAAATTTTGTATAAGAGTTCAGAGAAAGTGCAACTAGTTCAGATGAAAACAGGGAAGCGATTATCGTGTTATTGCAAAACGCTGGATTACCATGCACACAGCCTCTCCTGCACGCTGTGAGTAGGGAGAACAGAGCCCCCAGGCAGCAGCCTTCCAAAGGCTAGGGCAGTTCAGTTCCCACTCAATTTAGTTGGTACTTCATAGATCTCTTCCTCCCACACCTTCACCCCCCATTTCCATGAACTCTTTTCCTTCCTCTATCTGCATCACCTGTATCCACCACTACTGTAATGAATGACTTGCTCCAACTGGAGTCTGGTCCCTCCAGCAGGTAAAACATAGTGTCAAAGACTCATGTTCTTCGTTACGGTTTTCTCTGGGTTTCTTTCCAAGTGACGAGGATGAGCTGAGAAAATCACTGTCGGAACTCGTGGACGACAAACTAGGAGCCAGTGCAAAGAAAGTGACGCGGATCGTGGACGGCAGCAATCCTTTCCTGGACATTCCCCAGGCCCTGAATGCAATTACCTATAAGCACGGCGTCCTCACCCGGAAAACCCATGCTGATACAGATGGGAAGAGAAGTATGTATTAGAAAAGAAGCTCATCATGTAGCATGACATGCCAGTAAGGGACACCGAGGGCAGAGAGATGCAGTAAGAGTTGGGTCTAGCATCAGGACCAGAGCTGGGTGAATGCCACAAACAAGTATGCAGAGACAGAAACCTAACTGGTTTGAGTGGCTGGGAGCCGGGACCCCACATACTGACTTCTGGGTGTCCCAGGGCAGAGGGTCAAGTCAAGGCCAATGCACCACTACAGTCCTATTTTGAGGATTTCAATGGTGCATAGGGCTGTGCTGCGATATATTTCCCCTGGTACAAGGGAGTGAACTCTGCCATCCAGCCCAGAACTTTCCCCAGCTCATTTCAGTGCTTTTCACTCCCCTTTTCTGGTTTTGCTTTTTCTTTGGTGTGGTAAAATCACAAACAAAGGGAGATGTGATGGTTGTCCCTACACGGGCCGGGGGCTCTCCCCTGGCAGCCCCACATTCAGGGAAGGCCACAGCTACAGCCCCTGCACTCTTCTGTTTCCCTGGGATACTAACCAGCCTGGGGGTGGGGCACGCAGACCTTGCTGGTCACAGAATGGTGCAAATGCTCTGCATGCTCAGGGGTATAGCAATGAGCACATGTCCCCATATCTTAGGGCTCGCAGTGGGGCTGTGAATCTCCATCCCGCTTCACGCTTGGCCCCATGATTAGAGCCCCAACCACTCCTCTAAAAGGGGTGGGTCAAAACCAGATCACTGCCACCAGCTGCTCCCAGGCATCAAGAACGGCCGAGCTTTGCAGCTGGCCCCATCCTTATACTGGGCATAACCCAAACTCTATATCCCAGCACCCTGAGCTATAGGAAAGATCCAGACTCAGATCCGTTCTCTAGCATGAGCCCAGCCGAAACCCCAGAAGCCCTTGAACCTGGGGAGAGTCTGGATGCAGGGTCTCAACTGTGCGGGATTGGCCCGTCTGCATTCTGCCATCGCACTGTACATGCTTGAGCTCCATCAGCAACTAGATGCGAAGTAACACTGCGGTGAAAAGGGAGTGCAGGAGAGATACGGGAAAATGTGTTTGGAATCTGTTGGTTAATTACTGGCAATTAGTAAAACCACTGAGGATTATTTCTGTTAATGGAGATGGATGGCCCAGTCACTGAGACCCATTAAAACCCCAGGAATACCTAAGGTTATGGCCCAAGGTCTCCCCTCTCTGAGCAGCGCACACCAGGGCACATTTGTCATCCTCACCCATCATTGCAGAGCCCCCCACCCTTCTCAGCCTGCCCATGCTGGACGGGCCCCTCTGTGTTGCCAGGCATTGCCATGGAACTACTTTGTCCAGGCCCCCAACTCCGACCCCACTGAATATGTGGTGGGGCAGCTTCCCTTCAGCATTACCAGTGAGGAAGAGGAAGCTGTAGTTAACAGGCACATGTAACGAGCTGCTTTTCTTCATTTTAGCCCCGAGAGGAAGAAGAGGATGGAAGAAATTTTATGCTGTGCTTAAAGGGACCATTCTTTATTTGCAGAAGGTAAAAATGGCCAACTCTGTCCCATGCTGATATTTATTCTTTCAAGCTGTATGAAATTCTTTCATACTGTTTCTAGACTCCTAGAAAATGATGCAAATATTGGAGAAGGAGGCAGCGATTCTGAGCCCAGGCTCACAATGCAGGTGCCGACTTCCCGAGTGTTTTGTGCATAGGAGCAGGAGGCGCCCGTAAGGAGAGCTGGAGGGAATTAACTGTATGTAATCAAATGACTCAGGGTGGAGGACTTGATCATCTTCAAGTCAGGGGAATGCTGGAGTGAAGGCTTCCCAGCCTTAGAAGATGTCAATACAAGGAGCAATGTTCTGAGGTTAAAGAAGGAGAAATGAGACTAGGCCTTGGGGGGATGGTCCTCACAAGAATGGTGGCTGAAGTTGTTTCACTGCGGATATTCCCAGCTGAGTCAGAACGGATATTAGTGGGGTCTGATGGAGCAGGTAGCCCTTCATAGCTGAGGTCTGCGGAGGGTCAGGGTGGTCTTTTCCTGTCCTGTCCTTATCTATAGTCGGTCCCTGATTCAGTGAGGTATTCACATGGGCCTAACTGCACATGCAAATAGTCCTGTTGACCTCAATGGGAAACTCATGTGTTTAAAGTAAGGCACAGGCTTCAGTGCTCCACTGAGTTGGGTCCTTACTAGGGATCGATGCTGGAGTGTCTCTGCCTCTTTCCTGGCAGACTATACACGTGTATGTATTTCCTAAGGGGGCCAGCACACAACTCTGCTCACTGTGTCTCCCCATGGATGAGGTAAAGCACCAAGCCCGGCTCAAGAGAACAGCTGCAGAATCCCACTCCTGGTGCCCTTTGGTATTGTCACCAGTGGCATCCTCCTATCTGCCTCTAGGGCACTTCCTGTGGGTAGACAACCACGTGCATCACATTAACATCTCCAACACAACAGAAGTAAACAAATAGTGAATTATATAAGAGAGGCACGAGGGCCCCTCGGGGCAGCACCAGGTTGTGACTCAGCCCCATGATTACACCCTGACGATCTCTGTGTGGTGCTGGTGGTGATCCTGGAGTGTGCGTGCCGGGGCTCTCAGATATCTGGCAGGGGCTGAAGGTAATTGATTGGTGCCTGTTGCTCTCAGCCACTTTGGATTTTTACATCCATTCTGTCATCAGCTGGGACTGCAGCAGATTTCCAGCTTAGCAGAGTCCAGCTAGGGCAGTGCTTGGGGACGGAGATTGTGGCATCTGCAGGAAGAGGTGATGTTAGCTACTTCCTTCTCAGTGAGTACTCAGCCAGTCCCCCACGTGGGGCTAAGGGCAAAGTCACCATTCTGGGGAAGATGCTCTCTTTTGGTAAGGATGGAAAAGCTGAGGTCAGGGCCCCTTGTAGTCATCCATGATCCCATGGCAGTTCATAGGCGATATTAACCCCAAAGTCCTGGGCAGACACCAAGAGGGATAAATGGAATCTGCTTATATATGATTCTCTGTGCAGTTTCGGTTTGCTATGGCATTCTTATTCACATTCACTCTAAATGGTTGCAGATTGTTGCTGTGTGCTGGTAAGTAGCTGCCACATTTCACCCCAGAGGTAGCTGCATTTCACAGAGTGCAAAGTGATCTCCATGGATAGTTTATAAATCAGTTATATTTGTAAAGAGCCGTTTGGTGTTTTTTGAGATGCAATATATTATTAAGAGCAGCAACCCTACAGTTACCTGACCCTGCACCACCGTGCTGCTGTACTTGAACAATCTATGCTTATTAATACCATGAAGGTATTGCCTAGTGGTTAAAGCAACGGAACTGGGAGTCAGGAGATTCCCAGTTCATCTACAGATGCCCAGTGTGACCTTGATGCAAGTCACTGAACTGTCACATTGGGTATTTCTAGAAGATTTGGGATCTCTTGATGCTCAGTTCTGTGCTTTACCTGCTAGGCAATGTTGCCAAGGTATTAATAAGTATACATTGCAGCAAGATGGCTGTAGATAACAATGGGGTAGGATCTGTTTGGCTATAAAGCCCTGGGAAATGGCAGTGAAGAGGATATTACCCGCCTCCAGACCATGATGACAGATTCTGCCCTCAGCAACATCAGACTAGCTGTCAGCAGAGGCAGTGGGGAGCTGTGTATGCACAGTCAGGGACACAATTGGACCTTTAGGGCCACATCTAGCCAAGCTACACTCAGTGCAGGACCAAGCAGTGGAGATGGCAACAGGTTTAGAGCATTCTCCACTCTCGCCTGATCTTGGGACATAAGTTAGATCAGCCTCAGAGTAGCTCTAACTTACACCAGTTGCAATGGAAACCAAAGGGCCTTTCCACTGGCCCTGGATCACTGGAGTGTCAGGTGCTTCTTCCATGCCCCTATCATACCACCTGCACTTGAGGGGAGCCAAAAAGAGGTGGGACAAAGCCAATGTAGCTGATTCTACATCATCAGGGAATTTCCTTATACAGTGACAAGCCCCAGCTGCTCTCTCCACTCTCACATCACAAAGGGGCTGGGCCAGGGAGCAGGGATCTGGTCCTGCATATGAGGTACTAAGAACAGAGAGTCCCACTGGACCCTGGTGTGCAGTTAGTACAGTAATGAGAGAGAGAGAGATGCTCCCTTGTTGTTTTCAGAGTTGCTGTCACCATGTTGGTCACAGTTAGGAGAAAGCCTAGGTTGGGGAGGTAATCTCTTTTATTGGACCAGCTTCTGTGGATAGAAGAGACATGCT
This sequence comes from Gopherus evgoodei, assembly GCF_007399415.2. Classification (NCBI taxonomy): domain Eukaryota; kingdom Metazoa; phylum Chordata; order Testudines; family Testudinidae; genus Gopherus; species Gopherus evgoodei. The sequence continues at coordinate 36,791,955 of NC_044329.1, forward strand.
TTTGAGCTACTCCACACCTGAAGAACTATGTGTCGCTCAAAAGCTTGCCTCTTTCACCACCACCAGAACTTGGTCCAACCGAAGAGATTACATCCCTCACTTGTCATAGATAGATAGATAGATAGATAGATAGAAGCAATACACTAATGGTGCAGTGATGGAACATGTTGTTGACTCCCTCTTGTTAACTGCTGGATTGGCACGTCTGAGCATAGTTTGGAGAAGCAATTTCTGGATCCCTTAGTGGGTCTTGAGGAACAAGCGGAGAGTTCCTGAGCTCTAATCCCTGCTGTGCTGCTGACTCACTGTATGGCCTTTGGCAATAATTTCACCACTGTAAAATGGGGATAATAAACCATAATTACCTCACTCACAGGGGTGTTGAGAGGATTAATGGCTCTGTGTGAAGAGCTCAGTGTTATTATGTAGGACTGCTTTGAAGAGCTGCTTGTTTGGGGATCGTCCAGAGGGCCTGATCCTGCAGCCCTTCCTCCTGAGAGTGGATCTGGTGATCTGGCCTAGGCAGGAGATGGGGCACTCCCTTGGTAACTGACCGATGCCTGTACAGGTGAGCGGTCAGGCTACAGAGGCGCTCCCTCGCCTTAATACAGTACTGAGCATGTTTAAAAGGGCGAGTTTTCAAACTCCTTGTAAAAGGGTGAGAGCAGGCTGGAGGGTAAGCAAAACTCCTCTAAGCCCCAGAATCAGCAAGCTGGGCATTACTTCAGGAAACCTAGCCCAGGAGGCATGAATCCTGTTCCCAGCATGGGAAAGCCAGGGCAGAGAGGAGCTGCTGGGTATGTCTAGTATCAGAGGGGTAGCCGTGTTAGTCTGGATCTGTAAAAGCAGCAAAGAGTCCTGTGGCACCTTATAGGCTAACAGACGTTTTGGAGCATGAGCTTTCGTGGGTGAATACCCACTTCGTCAGATGCAGCATGTCTACACAGCGAAAATAGAGCCATGGCAGCGAGTCTCAGCTCCTTGGACAACTCACTCGGGCTTGTGTGAGAAATGAGAGAGTCCAAGCTCTGAGACCCTGGCGAGGGGGGAGGGTCCCGCAGACTTAGCCCAAGCCCAAATGTCTATAGTGCTATTTTTAGCCCCGCAGTGTGAGCCCAAGTTAGTTGACCTGGACTTTGAGACTTGCTGCTGTGGGAGGGGGGTTGTTGTGTAGACATACTCTCAGAGCCTTAGCCCGTGGGAAGCCTATCCACACCCCAGCAGCAGATTGGATCATGAGAAGCCCTTGTCCCTTTTCTCTCTGAGCTACATCTCCATAGTAACACCACCTGATTCTGGCCTCACACTGGAGTTATTCCTGACTTTCATCACTGTGTGAGAGAGCAAAATCAGGCTCAACAGGCCTGATTCTCTCCTCCTATCTAGCTCCTCAGATGGAGCAAAGGGGCTAAAAAGCTGGCAGGATCTTCCAAATGAGGGATTCCCATGTGGGAGTCCCAGCAGATGTGGAGTTGTTGTAGGGAGTGTACCAGGACAAAGGGGAATGGCCAGCTGATTCCCTAATGGTCCTAGGCTCCCAGCACCATCCTCAGCTATGCCCAGCAGAAACTGGCACAGCAGCGAATGTGAGCCAGTGAGTTGTTGTAGCTGTGTTGTTCCCAGGATATTAGCGGGACAAGGTGGGTGAGAGAATAGCTTTTATTGGATCAACTTCTGTTAGTGAGAGAGAGACAAGTTTTGAGCTTACGCAGACCTGAAGAAGAATTCTGGGTAAGCCTGAATCTTTCACCAACAGAATTTGGTCCAATTACAAGTATTATCTCACCCACCTTGTCTTTCTAAAGCATTTTAATAGATTCTGAATAGAATAGGGAAAGGGAAAGTGGATGAGGTAAACTACGAGATACCCTGAAGTTCATTCCCACAAAATAAAGGCCCATAAAATATTTAGGATAAAATGAAATAAACTCCTCATCAGTCAAGTGTTTGGGGACATTTCAAACTTGAAAGTGACCCCATTCTAACAGAAAAGGTTACTGAAGTTCAGAGATATTCTCACCAACACTTGGCCTGTTTTTCATTGAGGAAAAAGCTAGTTTCCAAACAAAAACTAGGTCATTTTGGAAGTGAAAAATACTGGCATTTCAGCTTGTTTTCAGTGTAAGATTTTCTGTATGGCTGGAAATTATAACTAAAGCACAACTGCAAAAAGGGAGGTATGAAACTGCAAGAAAAAAGGTGCTACCACAGCTACAACAACAATGCTGATGATGATGCACCAACCAACACCAATGTTTGCGTGAAACTCCTACAAATGCTGCAAGGAATAGTTCAATTTGAATATCAATCAGTTTTCACTGAAATTTAAATAAAAACACTGATTGAAAACATTTTGATTGCTACTAAGTTTTTGGACTTACAGGTCTTGGTTCAGCCAAGTGATTAAGCACATGCTTAATCTTAAATCCAAGTTCAAAATGTGGTTAAGGGCCTGACTTCATTGACGTCAATGAGAGTCTTTCCATTGATTTCAGTGGGCTTTGGATCAGGGCTTAAGTGCTTTGTTGAACTGGGATGGGATTGCATTTGTGTTTAAGGTAAAACAGAAGTGTAAGGGTTTGGTGAATCAGAATTATTGTGTGGTCCAACTCTAGACAGTGTCTGTGTGAACATGGCATCTTACAAACCTTGTCCAATTTATGCTGAGTCAGATTTGCTCTCCATAAATAAACCTGTATTGCACATTACTCCTTTTCGTTGTATAGAGCCAACAGAGCTATGGAAGACAGAGCTGCATTCTATTCTCACTTAGCCAGTCCTACAAAGACATATGATTATGTGTATATTTAGGGTTACATGGAGACCCTATGACTTCAGTGGGACTCCATTATTATCAATTTTTATGATTGTTGTGATAGTATCTATAGACTCCAGTCAGGGATCAGGGGCCCTCTTGTGCTAGCTGCTTTACACACATGTAACAAAGTGTGGTCCCAAAGAGTTAATACATGCAAGTAATTTGAGAGGATCTGGCCCTAACTTTCAAATGCAGAACCTACTGTCAATGATGATGCACAAGCCAGAAATGACCTAGTTTGACACTCAGACTCCAGAGCCAGCAGTCGGAAGTAAGCACATCTGATGCTGAAATTAGGGAGGGACAATAAATGTGGAAGCCAATGACATTCATGCTACGGTCCGTTTTCAGAACAGAGTCGCACTTTCGTTTTAAGATTATCCCTTTGACTCTCTGTCTCCTCCTTCCCCCGCCCACACACACACTATATTTCATTGTCACTTGTCTCTGCCGGGCCTGGAAGCAGAGGTGTCAATATACTACCAAAGAAGTTATTCTTGCCATATTTCCAGCCCTATTGGAAATCTCACTAGAGATCCTGCTCTTGTGAGATCCCCAGCCCAGTTTTATAGACCCAAACAATTTGAACACTTGGGTAGCTCCTGGGACCTTTTGAAGTTCATGGAAACGTATATATAATACGTTGGCCTCATGTGTCTGGTCATGTCTCACTCTGGTTGTCTGCCTGGCAGACTGAGCAGTTGGGTCCACTTTGCATTGTGAGAGGTGGAATCTTCCTGGCAGCCTTGCTCATCAGAGACAATGGAGGCCCAAATGCCAGCTCCACTCAAGTAATGCACTAGAGAAATGCAGTTTAATTTTTTTAATGATATCTGTTCTATGCAGGTTCTTACACCATGCTTATCACCATAGTACCTGAAAGTTGTAGTATCTAATTTGAAAGGAAGCATTTATGGTTAAATTAATTTAAAGATATTCCAATTCAGGTCAAACTGACCCTAAACAAAATATTTCATTTAGATTTTCCTGACAGAAAATTGAAATTTTTCAGCAAAATTTCCCATGGAATTCAGCAGAATTTTCCACAAAAAAATTTCAATTTTGGAGACACTGCATTTTTCATTGGAAAATCATAATGACAGAAAGTTCCTGATCCGCTGAACCCCTTCCTAAAACAAACTACAATGTACTTATGAGCAAACTTGTGCTCTTTTAGCTCAGACCATAGACACTGGCTTTTTTGGTGCTGTGGGTCCTGGATTCAATTCCTGTTGTCAACCATAGCTTTGTATGTATGTGGCCATGGTTTGTTGCATGGTTTGTTACATGAGATTTCAGCATCCCCAGGGTGGAAAAACTGCCATCATTTTAGACCAGCCCCATGATATGCTGTGATGTTAGAATTCCTTAGGAAAATCAAATGCCACAAACTAAGTTACCACTGTAGGGAAAAGCCCCTCAAAATTGCATCCCATTCAGCAGTATGTAGCCAGGTCCCCACCTCCTTCCACCCCAAGGTGATGCAATACTGAGATTTTCTTTGTGGTTCACCTTTAAGGAGTCAGCCACCTCAAGGTTGGAATTTGCTGCCAGACTTTTCTTGGCATGGTTCCTTTTAGCATCGTATCACACGAGGCCTGGTGGTGTATGTGCTCATACACGTAGCAGCATTTCAAACCAGATATTTTTGTGCTGACTGCTTCAGAAAAGCAGCTTGCAGGCACTTTTACAGTCAGAAAAACAGCTCTGTATTAATGGACCCTGCTTACTCAACATCTGGCATCTGCTAACTGTCTGGCTCTGCTGCTACTTCCAGGCACAAAGATGCTGGTACTCCTGTTAACCCTGCAAAGCCAGTGCAGGTATAGGAGAGCAGTTGGGTTCTGAACACAAAACAGCAATGATGTCAGTGGCAGAGAGAACACAAAATGATTTCCGCATCCCATGTTAAATGGGTAGCACTGGGAGCTAGGGAAAAATATATTTTGGCCTCTAACATGATGGGTTGTAAGAGTCACCTTGAGACACTTGAGATGGGGTCTCTGGATCACTTCCTGGGGTCATATAGATTATATCTCTCCTAATCAATTCCCTGCTATCACAAGGAGTCTCACACATTGGTGCACCTTGGTCCCTCCTGTTCTCTGCCTGTGGTGCACAATAGTTTAGTCTCCTGAGGGCGGTGATACTGTGCTCTCAATCTGATTGTTAGCTCGGTCTGGGGGTGGTGTTTAGAGCCCTGTGACCTACAGGAGGTCAGACTAGTTGATCTGGGGGACCCTTCTGGCCTTAAAGATGGAACCCACCAATGGAGCCTTGGCAGCTCCTTTTCCAGCTAAGGCCCTGAGCCTGGCCATGCACACATCTGCCCCCAACTCTCAGCACAGGAGCAGTGCACCTGACATCATGGGCACTTAATGGTAAGCATGAGTGGAAAGCATTTTCAGGTTCGCTGCCCAAAAGCCAAGTTTTTAATAATGGCTTTACTGAGCTATGTCCATTTACAGCAACTGCATGATGGCAAAACCAGCAGGTGCTAATGCTTTTACTCAAAGGCATTGCTATGGGAGGAGGAGAGAGGATATGCAGGCACCTAAAGTAGAGGGCATATGGCCCACCAAGCCATCTGTATGCACACCATCCTACCTTCGCACCATCCCCTCCTTCAGTAACTAATCTCAGTGCTTCACTAGACTTCCCGAGTGCATAGGCCTGGCTCCTCAAAGGCATGTAGCTCCTGCTGAAATCAATGGGAGTGCTTCTTGTGTGGAATTTCCATTACTGGCAGGTCACAACCATGGCAGCCAATTCTGTGCAATCCTCTGCTAATTTCCTTGTGGGTGAATGGTCCTTTTGATCTACCCAGGATACCACATTGTCCATCCAAGATCTTTTTCTGCCCCCTGTTCTTCTGCTGCCAGTACTCCTTCATCACACATTGCCCACTGAACCCCTTAAAATGCACTCCGCGCACTGAACTTTTCTTTTCACAAGATCTCTGACAAGCATTTGCTGAGTTCCAGCCATCTCCAATTCTTTTCCCTTGGTGACACAGTCTATCCACGGTCTATCACACCACAACTGGATGGATTGTAGTTTCATTATCATCAATTGTTTGAATGTCCATGTTTCACAGCCGTAGTTTAACACGGACCAAAAATGAGTTTTTAAGTGTCGGAAATTACCCGTCAGCTTTATGTCCCCACGCAGCAGATGTTTATTCTTCGGAAATCAATGGGAGACAGGCATCTAAATACTTTTGAGGATCTGGGCCTTTGTTCCATTATGTTGCCTTTTACCTGTCTGTGTTTCCTGTTTGCTCCTAGGGTAAGTCTACACTAATAAAAACCCACAGCTGGCCCATGCCAGCTGACTCAGGCTTGAGCTGTGGGGCTGTTTAATTGCAGTTTAGATGTGGGTTCGGGCTGGAGCCTGGGCTCTAGGATCCTGCGAGATGGGAGGGTCCCAAAGTTGGGGCTGCAGCCCGAGCCTGAACATCTACACTGCAATTAAACGGCCCCTTAGCCTGAGGCCAGCGAGTTCAAGTCAGCTGGCACAGGCCAGCAGCGGGTGTCTAACTGCAGTGTAGACATCCCTTTAGCTTCCCTGTAACCACACCGCGGTGTGTGATTCCATGAGCACTCACAAGCTAAGTGGATTTGTTCTATACTTAGATAGAAGACCTGTAAAGAGCACATCATACTGTAGGTCAGTGGGCCCCAAACTGTCAGGCGTGCCCCCCAAGAGGAACAAAGGAACTTTCGGGGGGGCACACGGCAGGGCCCAGGCCAGCTCTAGGGTGTAGGGAGGGAGCGCCACCCACCCGTATTCCACCACCCAGCCCTGCTCCAGCCCCAGCTGCAGCTCCACTCCCGCCCTCAGCCCACCTCTGGCCCCAGCCACAGCGCCGCTCCACCATCATCCCACCCCCGGCCTCAATTGCAGTGCCTCTCCACCCCCTGCTCCACCTCCAGCCCAGCTCTGCTGTCCTTCCCTCTCCACCCCGAGGCCAGCTCCACCTCTAGCCTCAGGTCCTCCCCATTCCCAGTTCCGCCCCAGCACCACCTTCTGAGCCAATTGTGCAGTAATGGGGGGGCGTGGACAGATTCCATTACTGGTAAGGGGGAGGGGTGACAGAAAGTTTGGGCACCACTGCTGTGGGTGCTGCTGATTCATTTGGTGGCTCCTTTCTTTCTTATTCAGGGTCCCAGCAAAGTGCTGGAGACTCAGTGCTGCTGGAGGTGTCATCTCTTGTCGAGTCATAAAACCGAGATCTCTTTTCTCTGTCATCCAAGATCTCCTGGCTGTTCTCATAAGAACAGTGGGGTTACCACCCTTCGGCCGGGGTAACTGCATTCTTTCTCCTGAACACTCCCTGCAGTTTCGGTTGGATACCATTTACTTCCTCACTTCCTGTCCTAAACAGCTGTGCAGTGTTGCCTTGCAGAGCTGTGGTCTAACGGGGCTGCACTGTGAGTGGGACTTAATGCATTGAAGGGTGAAATTCATCCCTGTGCAGAAGGCAAGCAGCACTACATAAGGTCCATATAAGCCTTATTTTGAGGACTGGAGGGGAAATTAAATGCACAGGGGTTAATCTCTCATCTTTGTAAGGCACTGTGTGATCTGAGGACAAAAGTGGCAACAGCAACGCGGAGTTATTAATTATTTATTATGATTATTTTCATTAGTTTTGAAATCACCTACATTTGGGAAAACTCTCTGAGCCCCACGTGAGTGCAATGACCTTCTTGCAATTTGCCAGGGCTCCTGTATAGGATTACACAGGAACATGCCAAGTAAAGTGGCAGGAACGTCTCAAGGCTAATATTTAGAGAGACACAGAGGGTAGGGTAAGCAATTTAAACCTGACCTCCTGTCAGCTTTCTTGGGTTGTGTTTGAAGTTAGTTCAGGGACTTTCAGTGCACATCTGAATGGAGACATCCCTTTAGCTCCAAATGGTTATTACTGTACTTCCTCCTATTGCGAGGGAAAGCATAAGGCATTGGGCCAGATCGTCTCTGTTGATGTAAATCAGTGGAGCTCCAGAAGCCCCTGGGCTGAAGCCAATTTACAGCTGCTGAAAATCAGTTCCGTTCACTTTCAAGGGGCTTTACGCTTGTGAATAAAGATTTCAGGACGTAACACCGTATTGTCCATTCTCTGGTAGGCTATGGGTATGTGGCACCTGACGTTTTCCTGGTGAATGTAATGATGGAAGAAGGTGCCAGAATGTCATTAATTATCACCCCAGCACTTACTGTAGAGAGGAACCTTTTCCTGGTCTCGGTACTTTGTCATTATGGCACAGGATAAAGAAAAGGGCAGGTTTGTTAAGGAAACCCACAGATGCCGGCGTTGTCATTATCCTATGAATGCTCCTTTGTGACAGGATGAATATAAACCCGACAAAGATCTCTCTGAAGTGGATCTGAAAAACGCCATCCGAGTTCACCATGCCTTAGCCACCAAAGCCTCTGACTACAGCAAAAAATCCAACGTGCTCAAGCTGAAGACAGCCGATTGGAGAGTTTTTCTCTTCCAAGCTCCGTGAGTACCATAGGGCAGCCCAGGTGACGCCCATTTGGCTGATTTTATTCCTCGTGAACAATACCAAGGTGGGGCTTTAGGCTCGTTTCTGGGCACCGGCAGTTTTGGGGGGTGTAATAAGGGATCAAATTGAAAGGTTGTGTTTTAAATCACCTTCCACAGAGGCAAATGACAGTGGACAATCCTTGATGTGTAGGAGTCAGATCCTGAGCTCCTTACTCAGCTGTTCCTCAGCCCTGACTTAAGAACCATTCCGCTGACTTCAGATGGGGTTTAGCCACCTCAGGACTGAGCAGACACAGAGTAAGGAGCTCAGGAAGGATCTAGACCTGCAGTTGTAGGACGTGATTCCCCCTCTCCAGTTATTAGGCTTGTCAGTTCCCAGATCTGATAAGGCCTGTGCTAAGCCCCCAGTCACATGCAGGGCTATTGACTAGGCCCCAACTCCTTGTCAGTTCATTATTCTGGTATTGTTTCCATTTGTGTAGGAAGGCCATTTTCTCCAGCCTCCACACTTGCTAGTTCCTTTCAGGATCAAAAGACGAAGGGCCACAATGCTGTATGCCTGATTCTGGGTTCACTTACCTGGTTCTACACTGGGGTAACTCCACTGATTTCCATGGTATTATTCTGATTTACACTGCTACAAGGGGGATCAGAATCAAGGCCTGGGAGAATCAGGCTGTCTACAGTGTATTTCCAGTCAGAACAGAAGCCAGAGGTTCTGACCCATCGCACAGACTCAGGAGCCTGGTTCCAATCTCTGTTAAACTAGTGCAAATCACGCGTAACTCCCATTGCAGTTACAGCAGCATAAAACCAGTACAAGTGAGATCAGAATCAGGCCTTGGGGAACGGCAGCATCTGGATAAGGGTCTGGGATGTGGCACCCTTCTCTGCCCCTCTTGTGCCTCGTCCCCGGCTACCATGGACAGCACACAGTCACCAGGATGCATGCCCACCTGGCAGGAGACAGGGTCCACAGCAGAGCTCATTGTTAGGTTTGCACTTTTGGATGGCTTGGCAGAACATTCCATGCTTAAGGCCCAATTTAGGTACATATGTGTCTTGCTTCCATGACCTCATTTGAAGAAAAATGGAATGTATTTCTCACTGGACTGGCCCAGACGAGGGTGATCAGGTAAGCCAGAGCTCACTCTCAGCTCTGCTTATTTGTTTCTAACTTCAGTAGATGCTCAAATCCTGTGCCGATTTTGACTCTCCTAGGCTCTATGTGACTAAAGCCTGTGGCAATTGCTAATAGGAAAATGGAGTCTGTCACCTCTAGGCCATCTGTCTTGATCTAAGCCAGGTTGGTAGCGATCACCAGGGCTGAGACCAACAGATCTTCTTGTCTGCTAGGCCTGAGTGAGTCCCTAGTGAACAGGATTCCACAGCATCAAAATCCCCACCACAAATCCACAATGATCCATGCTTTGTTGGCTGTCTCATCAGAAAAGCCAGTAACTGAATGGACCATAGACTCAATTCCCCTCTCAGCTCAGGAGACAGGCTGTGCAGAACCAGGACAGAGCCCATAGATGGGAAGCTGGCATTGCTGCATGCCCTGGGGATTAAACCGAATGGCGTAGGTCAGTTTGTGTGGACAAAGTGGAGGCAGAGAGCTGGAGTCTTAGTGGCTTTCACTGGGACAATTTACAGAGGGAAAAGGAAATGTAACTGACAATCCTGTAGACAATAAGGAACCAGTTCCAATTCGCTGGTAACATGCTCAGTTCCAAACCTGACAAATCCAAGGTGCACAGAAAGACAGGGCTTCAAAGCAAGGCTGAATCCTTAGAACCAACCCTAATGCACGCAGGGCTGAGCGCAGTGACAGAAACAAACTCTCTCTCCCTGTCACAGAAGCAAAGAAGAAATGCTCTCCTGGATACTGAGAATAAACCTAGTGGCTGCCATTTTCTCTGCCCCTGCCTTCCCGGCTGCCATATGCTCCATGAAGAAATTCTGCCGTCCCCTCTTGCCATCTTCAATGACTAAGCTGTGCCAGGTAATACATGTGCGGGAGGGAGAGGCTGGAAAGCAGGTCAGTGCTGAGCCTGAGATTTTGGGAGCTGCCAGGTATGCTTTTCAGTGTGGCCAGGATAGATCTGCTGCTTGTTTCAGGTTCATTCCCAGCCTTCATGTGATTAACAGATAAACGCTATCCTGTGAGTCACACCCACCTATCTGCAAGGCTGGGACTGAGGGCCAGTCACTAACCATGGGAAATCATAGGGTCTGATCCTGGCTCCTACTGTGTGCACTTGTATGCCACTGCTGGATCAACCTGCATATGCTGAAAGGTCCCTGCCTAAGACTATGGAGGCTGGAAGGGCAGTGGACATGGTTAGAGTGGGCACGGTCTTGTGGAAACCTGGGTATGCCTATGTGCTCAGCCAGTCATACACTGCACACTTCGTTCCACTCCAGAGCAGGACTAAGATACCCAGAGGCCATGCGTTCTGGTAGCAGAGTATCCTGTTGTTACTAAATGGTGGCCCATTAACCCACTGGCACACATGGCCATATTCAAGGAGAACACTCAACCTTCCAGCTGGTTCTTCTGGCCCCCTTCCTTCTTCTCAGAGAGTGTGTCTCCCATTGCTCAGTGCGTTTCCCAATTTCCCACCACTTCCAGGGGCAAAGGGCACAACCCTATTCCCATTGACCTCCATGGCGAAACTCCCGTGGATTTCAGTGGAGCCAGATTGGGCCCTCAATGCCTAGGTAATTGGTTACTTTTTTTGTAAAGTGCAGCCAAGAGTGGTTATCTGGTTACTTTTCAGGCAGCTTTTTGGCAATCCGTGCAGCAAGCAGAAGTCCTCTCTGCCTCTTGTGGGAATGGCATCTGGAAGAAAGACCCATTTAATTTTCAAGTCAGTAGCTTATAGGGAAGAGGGATAGCTCAGTGGTTTTAGCAGGGGCTTGCTTAAACCCAGGGTGGTGAGTTCTATTTTGGAGGGGGCTGCTTAGGGGTCTGGGGCAGAAATCAGTACTTGGTCCTGCTAGTGAAGGCAGGAGGCTGGACTCAATGACCTTTCAGGGTCCCTTCCAGTTCTAGGAGATAGGTATATTTCCAATTATTAACATCAGAATACATTATTATTACCAGCACTTAAAGGTGCCAGTTGAGAACTAGTTTACTAATCAGATGCTGTATTTTGTTCTCAGGTGGAGCCAGTCATCACTGATACAGCAGGGCTTTCCCATCTGTAATGTCTAGGATCCATTTCAGAGTCATTCTTGTTGCCCTTATTCAGGGCACTCACCTGCAATAGGAGAGACCCAGCTTCAAGTCCATCAGCTGTTTGATCTGGAGCAGGGACCTGAAGCACATCCCAGCTGGCTCCCTTACCATTGGGCTATGGTGCTAGTCTCTGCTGTCCTAATGAATATTTATTAGCTATTCAAAGTAGAACAAGTCCCAGAGGAAAGACAGCAAGAGATGGGGCTGACTCTAGCCAGTGGTTAGAGCATAAGAGATGAAGGTTCAAATCCCTGCTTGGGATCAGGCAGGACAGGCCCTTCAAAGTGGGTTGCCCAGCTCCCTGAGGAATGTCAGAACCAGCTGACTATTCTGGGCCTCTCTCATGTCTTTACATGAGAAATTCCAAAAGGCCTCCGTTGGTTCTAGTGCAAAACAAAATGCCAAAGCTCTCCATTCCTCTGTGAACCTGCACTGGTGTTCCAGCCAGCCCTAGCCGAGAGTGACACAGACCCTTTTAGCAGCCTGGTCCTGTCTGCAGCCACCACTCCTCCTCTATTGCCATCATCTGCCTTTCTGCTCTGTGAAACCATCCCTGGGGTTCCTGGGCCTTTGCTCCTGGTACGGTGCCAATCAGAGTAACTAAACTCTCGCAGACTTTACCAGTGATCTTCCTCCATGAACTGAATCCAGCGCATTACTGCTGCCTGCATCCTGTTCAGCGCTGCAAGCACTAGCCCACAAAGGAGCTGAGGTGGCTCCGAGCTCCCATCTCATCAGGGATTAGAGCCCCAGGGAGAAAGTGGAGCAACTGATCTGGGTAAACTGGTGCAGTGGTCTGGCAATGCCAGGAGGCAGTGCTGCTGGAAAATGCTCAGCTACTCCCGGGGCAGGTATCTGCTCTCTGAAATGGGCTTTTATAAGAGGCAGCTATCATGTAGCTGGCACTGCTCTACAGAGAATACCAAGCACACTGTAGCATTATACAGGGCTCTCCAGTGAGCAGCGAATACAACACAAACATACCTCAGCAGCAAGGAGAGAGAGCAATAACCTAGTGCTCTACAGGAGTGAGCCCCGTGGAGGGGGATACCAGCTTTAGTCAATGGGATACCATGTCACAAGGGGAGATATCCTGCAGGTCAGAGGGGGATGCCTAGTTCTGCTGAAGGAGCAAGACACTGAGGCAGCTCCTTGATGGATGCCGGGAGCCTAAATCCCATTGAGGAGTTGGACCTCAGTTCAGGAAATGCAGTCAGTTCTGAGTGGGTGTTAAATGACATGGCCCAGTTCATGTTTGTATTACAGAGGTACCACAATGATTGATGGGTTTTGATCCTCCTCAGGGGCCCATATTTTGGCTGCTACTTGTCAGATGAGTTTGGGAATTGAATGCATTCATTTGCCTCCAGCACAGAGCACAAGCCCAGCTCCAGCTGGACGGTGCACGTCCTTGAAAAGAAGAATCCCACGTTTGCAATCTGGCATTGCCCTTGTTTTTGCATATTAGTACATCTGAACAGTTGACTTGCTTCTCTCCACAGGAGGAACAGCTGAGGTCCCATGAAAATAAGATGAGGCAGATTGCAGACGAATTAACAGAGCATAAATTACATCCTGTAGAGAAAAGCCTCAAGTCAAAGGAGGCTGAAGAATATAGGCTGAAAGAGCATTACCTAATATTCGAGGTAAGGGAGCTTTCATCTTTCTTGTGATAAATGAGTCCTTGGACAAATCTGATGGGAGTTGATAAGCCTGGAATAGCTACTGTGCATGTGTGTGTCTGTGGGTGGGTGGGTGGGTGTCTGTGCATGAGTGCGTTTGTGTCTGTGTGTGTGTCTGTGCGCATGGGTGTCTGTGTGTGTGTGTGTGTGTGTGTGTGTGTGTGTGTGTGTGTGTGTGTGTGCACACAGCGAGGCCTGTGGCAATGGGCAGGGCAGTATGTACTGATGGCAATGTTCTTTTTTGTGCACTGAAATTTAAATAAAATGATTTTCTGTATTAATTTCCAAAACCAACAACAAAGAGAGAAATCAAATCCAGCCTACTGTCCTGGCACATGAACTGTCCCTCTGTCCTGCAGAAAGGAGGTGGTCAGACCCTCTGGCTGGACCAGAGTGGCAGCTAAGGTTGGCTTTAAGAGACCTGTACACTCCCTCAGTCCTGGGTCTAACTGGTCTCACTTACACTAGCAGTCAGTGTCCCCAGCAGTTCCAGGGGACCAGTCAACAGTTGAGTATCGGGAAACCATGGCCAGACCCCACTCCCCAAGCCAGACACCCTGCATCTGACAGGAGAAGTGGCATAACAGCAGCCACAAGGACTCCAGGCTACCTACAAATTCTGCAACCTTGGAAGAACCCGCAGAGGGCCAGAGCTTCCAGCTTTGCTGGGTGTGACCCAAAGGTTACCCAGGAAGCCAGTGTCAGAACCAGGACCAGAACCCAGGTCCTTGAGCCCTGTGTACAATCTACTAGACCCACACTCGCAAACAGAATGTCAGTTGGCTCAATGTAAAAGGACACACTTCCTTGTTGGCAAAAAATGGCTTAAACCAGTGGCTCTCAACTTTTCCAGATGACTGTATCCCCTTCGGGAGTCTGATTTCTCTTGTGTATCCCCAAGTTTCACCTCACTGAAAAACTACTTGCTTACAAAATCAGACTTAAAAATACAAAAGTGTTACAGCTCACTGTTACTGAAACATTGCTGGCTTTCTCATTTTACCATGTAATTATAAAACAAATCCATTGAAATATAAATATCGTACTTACATTTCAGCGTATAGTATATAGAGCAGTATAAAAAAGTCATTGTCTTCATCTGAAGAAGTGGGGATTTTTACCCACGAAAGCTTACAAAATCTGTTAGTCTTTAAGGTGCCACCAGGCTCCTCATTGTTTTTGTGGATACAGACTAGCACAGCTACCCCTCTGATAATTGTCTGTATGAAATTTTAGTTTGTACTGACTTCACTAGTGTTTTTTTATGTAGCTGGTTGTAAAATGAGACAAATACATCTCTACCTTGATATAACACAACCCGATATAACATGAATTCAGTGCTCGGGGTGGCGGGGGCTGCGCACTCCGGTGGATTAAAGCAAGTTCGATATAACACGGTTTCACCTATAACTCGGTAAGATTTTTTGGCTCCCGAGGACAGCGTTATATCAAGATAGAGGTGTATCTAGATGAGTTGATGTACCCCCTATTCATATCCCATAGTTGAGAACTACTGACTTACACCTCTCAGCTAGGCTGATGCATTCTGAAATGCAGGGTTCTCTAAGAAAAAGTACCTGGCCATAGGTTCAGTAGGAAAACCCTGATGGATGGAGCCACATGGGATAGTAGCTAAAGATGCCCAAAGGGGGCTTGGGGTAGAAAATACTGAGCACTTGAGAGTGACATTAAGGTGAAGAATGGCCCATCTTCATCTGAACGTCATCCCTATGCAGAGAGCCAGCGCTATGTATCAGTTACTCATCAAACAAGGGAATGTCACCCTGGGAGCATGGTGCCCCGGTCTGGGCAGCTCGCAAAGGTTGTGAAGGTCAGCAAAGGCAGTGAAGATGGTCCAAGGTGCAGCAGGACTTACACATTAGGAGGGACCGCAAAAACTGACCTAATCTAGCCTTAAAATTAAATATGAAGCGCAAAAGGAAAATGCAGCAGTCCCTTCTATATTTAAGGGTAATCATGAACCAGTTAATGGCACACAGCTAAATCTAAAATCATATTAGGACTAATACTTCCTCCTACAGATTGTAGTTACCGTCAAAGGAAGTCAGAGAGTCAAACACTGTTATGGTTACTGGATAATTTTTCACCAGTGTTGGTGTATTTACCTATGGATAGGTGAAGGCTTATCGCACATTGGGCATAGAATAAACATATAGCTATTAGCAACTATCCTACTCTTTGCTTTGATTCCCACTATGCTTATATACCACAAGCTGGAGTCAATCCATGTCCAACTGAACCCTGCTTGAAATCAAAAGGGTTCGCCTGGTGCATTGTTGTATGCAAGTGATAGATGATTGCCGCAACTCGTTCTTGGAAACCTTCAGCATTCTCATCACATCTTTGCCCCACTCCTTCCCTATTACCCAGCTGTTTGTCCTGTTCTGTTTCCTTCTGCAGAAGAGTCGCTACGAGACGTACATTAACCTGCTGTGCATGAAGATAAAAGTCGGGACGGATGATCTGGAGAAAATTGAAGCCAGCCTTTTCATGGTGGAAGCTGATGATATCTCCTTGCGGAAGACACATTCAAGCCCTTCCCTGAGCCAAGGACACTTGTCTGTACACAGCAAGGTGGAAAAGGACGTTATAGAGCAGAACACTTAACAGATAACGCTATTGCGGGCGAAACCAATCAGTGAGGCTTAGTACTCCATGACTACATCGATGAGCACAATTATACCTAGAAAACCATATGAACAAAACTGGTAGATGTACAAGACGTGGATTCTGATCCAGCGAAAGAAATCAAAGAAGCTTTACACTTTCCTAATTTTTCCCCAGTGCCCTGACATTTCAGTGTCATTGACTCTCTACTTTCTCTCTTCACGTTTGTACCCCCTTCAGTATTTCATTCACTACTGCTCCCTGTGTGCATACAATAAAGGGACACATTCTTTGTACAAGGGCTGGGCTGCTCATTCTCCAGCAGCTCTCCTCTGTGTCACTGGAGTTTCCAGACTCCTGCAGTTTCTGGCAATATGGAGAAATGACCAGTTCTTGGAGTCTAGAATCTGTTCCTTTTTAACAACCAGCAGCAGGTCTGCAGCACCAGCAGCACTTACAACGAAACAGCAGGAAGCAACACAACATCAAGAAGCAAAATTCTCCATATTGCAATAATACAGGTTTGGCGGGATATTTACTGAGAATCAAAAAGTGTTATTACCATGTGCGTGCAAAAAGTGATCTGTGCATGGCAATAGTGGTATCCCGGGCACTATTGCTTGGTTTTTATACATATAAATATATATAAATAAATATATAAGGAAACTTTTAAATGGTTTTGAAACTGGATGTCAAGGTCCAGCACTGCGAAGGCAAGATGGCTGGGAAGCATCGTCAGGAAGGCGATTAGAAAATACAGGGGCTTCATAACGTAGCAGAATGTTTTTAAAAAGGCAGTCGCCTCTGTTTCTTTTTTGTTTTGCAATGAAGTCCCACATGGCTTTGCTGTGACACATTGCTCTACTGTTGCCGCTTATTAAAGTAAATAGCTGAACCACTGCTTCTTTTGTGTCCATTACTTCGGCCGCTTTGGATGGAGGCCCCATCTGAGCAGCAGTCCTGCAGATACAAGCTTCGCTACGTGACCGGGGCAGGTGGGAAACCCAACTCCTGTCCATCTGTATTGTACTTAACTCCATTTTGCTGAGCATACTATACGCTTTCAACGGGATATTGTGTTTCTGTTTCATTCTGTTATCTGTGGTCCAATTATTTGCTGTTGTAATAGAAATGATTCCATTGCATTTCAAAGGCCCATGGTACTTTATTTATTTATTTTCATTTCGTTTTCTAGGCATGTTCACAGTAACCAATTTCCGGTTTTAAAGAATCTTGTAGCTGCTAATTACAGTAACTTACAGTTTATATTTTTGCAGCTTTTTTTTAAGGAAAAAAAGAGATTTGTTTGGACTCTGGTCAACTGTTGAGAGTTTATAGACTATTGGGTTTCCATAATGTTTCTTACCACTTTAAAACCTCCGCCCAATTTTACCTCTTCTTTTATTTCACCTCTTCTTTTGATCTCTTTGTTCCTTTGTACAGTTTGATAGTTTCTTTGAAAGGATGCACTAAGAATCATGTCAAATAAAGAAATAACAATAAAGCTGAATCTGTTGAGAAAGAGAATTGGTCTGAAGTAACGTTCTCACTAAGGCTCCTACTGTGTAATGATTTCCAGTGTATTCTCTGGTACCAAATCCTTGAATTTAGACATAATTACATGGTCACACGCAGATTTTCTGCCTAGGTGTTTCCTCCTGGGTGAACAATGGGATCTCTAGCCTATCTCCTGAACAGGATGTCCTATCAGTGCTAGGCGTGTGGGGAGGAAGAGTGTCCATTTAATATGATCAAAGTATGCTTTAGTCACTTAGCAAGTCCAGTTCCCTCTGCATACATGTAGCTATGTCTAGGGGTCAGAAAGACATGAACAGCTGCATTTTCAGTGGATTCAGAAATGGCCGCATGTTTGATGGGAGCTCTGTGGCTCCTGCCCATGCTTCTCCCTGTGGGAATCAAGTGGCTGCATTATTATTATTTATTATTGGTGCCTAGAGATCCTAACCAAGAGCACGGCCATGAGTGGCCTGAGCTTTTTATTCAGCCAGAGTGGAAAATGTTTTCAGCCCCCAAAAGCCAAACCAATCAGTGAAGCAAAACCAGCCAGTGAAGCAAAACCAGAGTGGAGGGGAAAACCCCCCAGACCCTGGAAGAAGGCACCCAAGGTGCCTGTCCTGCTCACCCTGCCCTAAATGTGGCTGTTTTAGGGCTGCTGTGTGCTAGCCACCATACAATCACATAGAGAGAGACAGCCCTTGCACTGAAGAGCCTGTGTCTAAAAAGACAGGGCAGTTTCAGGACATGTCATCACTCTCATTTTAAGGATGGAGGCACAGAGAGATTGCCTGACCTGTCCAGTGTCACAGGAAATCTGTGGGGATCCAGGAACTGAAGCCAGATTTTCTGAATCCCAGTGCAATGCCTCTCAAGAGTGGTAGCCTGTGCATCTCCCAGCAGGAGGCATGTGTCTGCATCCCATGAATGGCCTAGTAAGAGTCACACATGGTAACTAAATCGCATGCATTTCCAGGGAGTCGTGTGCCATAGCTAAATTCCGTGCATTGGCCAGTCGGAGGCTTGTGCAAAAGCCCTTGCAACAGTGAAGATACAGGGGCAATGTGTCCATACAATCTGCTCAGTTGCCCTTACCTTTTTGTGGGGGAAGTGATGGGTGAAGTTTTGCTGATGAAACCAAAAACCATCACAGAATAAAACAGCCCTGCAGGCTGCCTGCAGTGGCCTGGAATCTCACTGCTTTTAAAGTGCTCTCAGCACCGGGCAGGAGCCCAGAGATGCTCTAGCTGGTGATGGGCAAACATACTCCACCTCAGTTCAGCTCCATCCTTGTCCCAGTGACCTATAAGGAGGGAGCCGTCACAAGGCAAATGTTGCTGTCTAGCTAGCTGAGGGCCCCCATATCTGGCTCAAGTGTCCCCTCATCCTACAAGACGTAGCAAAGTTTATAAGAACTGGGAAAGAGCTCAGCTGGGTTCAAAGAAGCTGATGGCTTAATGCATCCTCAGCCTGGGAGTGATGTCAGGTGTGAACAATATCAGAGGGGTAGCCGTGTTAGTCTGGATCTGTAAAAGCAGCAAAGAATCCTGTGGCACTTTATAGACTAACAGACATTTTGGAGCATGAGCTTTCGTGGGTGAATACCCACTTCGTCAGATGCTTGTAGAGGAAATTTCCAGGGGCAGGTATATATATGCAAGCAAGCTAGAGATAATGAGGTTAGTTCAATCAGGGAGGATAAGGTCCTGTTCTAGCAGTTGAGGTATGAAAACCAAGGGAGGAGAAACTGGTTTTGTAGTTGGCAAGCCATTCACAGTCTTTGTTTAATCCTGAGCTGATGGTGTCAAATTTGCAGATGAACTGAAGCTCAGCAGTTTCTCTTTGAAGTCTGGTCCTGAAGTTTTTTTGCTGCAGAATGGCCACCTTAAGGTCTGCTATAGTGTGGCCAGGGAGGTTGAAGTGTTCTCCTATAGGTTTTTGTATATTGCCATTCCTAATATCTGATTTGTGTCCATTTATCCTTTTCCGTAGAGACTGTCCAGTTTGGCCGATGTACATAGCAGAGGGGCATTGCTGGCATATGATGGTGTATATTACATTGGTGGACGTGCAGGTGAATGAACCGGTGATGGTGTGGCTGATCTGGTTAGGTCGTGTGATGGTGTCACTGGTGTAGATATGTGGGCAGAGTTGGCATCGAGGTTTGTTGCATGGATTGGTTCCTGAGCTAGAGTTACTATGGTGCGGTGTGCAGTTACTGGTGAGAATATGTTTCAGGTTGGCAGGTTGTCTGTGGGCAAGGACTGGCCTGCCACCCAAGGCCTGTGAAAGTGTGGGATCATTGTCCAGGATGGGTTGTAGATCCCTGACGATGCGTTGGAGGGGTTTTAGCTGGGGACTGTATGTGATGGCCAGTGGAGTCCTGTTGGTTTCTTTCTTGGGTTTGTCTTGCAGTAGGAGGCTTCTGGATAAATGTCTGGCTATGTTAATCTGTTTCCTTATTTCCTCGTGTGGTTACTGTAGTTAATTGTAGTTATTATAGTAGGTGTGAACAGGTTTCTCGGGCGGGGGGTGATAATCACCCTGTCTTACCCTTCCATTGGAAAAAAGTGCTTGTGGCGATAACCCTGAAAGCATGAACTAAGCAGAGACTAATGCAGCGCTGCCAGCCTGAAACAACAGCTCAGGAGTCCTCATCATGCGCGTTGTGGTTCCCAGTGGGGTGACAAGCAGGTGTCAGGGGGTCATGACTGCCCCACTGCAATTACATCTCCCTCTAGTGACTGGCGCCAGGGAGACTAAAAACCTGCTTGTTTCTGATAACTACCAGAGTTAATCCTTTTGTTGGAGCACTTGAGGCTGGTGCTGCAGGTCCTGGGTTCATGCCCCACTGGAGATTTTATATATACACACACACGTACGCACACAGCCATGGTTTAGTTTCTAGCCCGCCTGGAGGCGGCCCCAGGTGATACTTGGAGATGTTACTGCCTGCCTCAGAATGTCCGTATCTCATAAATGCTGTTGTTTCAGCATGACCCTTGTCATCCTTCCCTATTCCTGTATACTATCGCCTGGAGACATTAACCCCTCCCCCGCACACACACACACACCCTGTGTCTTGGTTGCCTGTCTTCTATCTGCCCTGGCTGTGCCCTTTCTGTCCTGGGCATATTCCGCCAAGCTGCTCGTCAGTTGCAGTGTTTTTCCTGGGCTGTTGCTTTGCCTCTGCACACCTTCCCAGGGTGTCTGAAGCTGAAGCTGCTGTCTCTCTCTCTCTGTCTCTCTCTCCTCATCCCTCTTGTTTTTTTTTCTTTTTCTTGGCCTTGCTCAGACTTCCCAGATAATGCAGCCCCTGTTCTCTGATCCGGTTCCCAGCAAGCATTCCCAGGCACCCACTTTGCCAGGCTCTGAACTGCTTCCTTCTCCAACTCCTTTCTTCTGCTTCTCCCCCCACCCCTGGATAAATGGGCACACACTCTGCCTCAGCTGCAGGGCCCTGGAATGCAGGCTGCCTTTCCGAGGGCTGCTGTTCCCAGACTCGCTGGCACCAAGGAACCTCCATCTCCCTGCACACTCATGTTCTCACACACACCAGCTCTGGCTTTCCAAGGCAGCCTGGCCAAGTGAGCAAGCCAATTCTCTTTGCAATGAACACCAGGCCATGCCTTTAAGTAACTCAGTATGACCAGTCACGGTGCCACGCTGCTGGAATGCCAGCCCTTCTAATTGCAGCTCTCTGCCTTGCTCATATGCTGAATCACATGTGACCTGCCACCTCACTTCAGCACTCCCACAGGCCCCTGCGTCACTGTTGCACCTTGATGGCACCTCTTGTGCAGAGCTGTCCCTGGCACAGCAGGACATTTCAGTGATCCCATCTCACGAGCGCTTTCCCATGAGTCTCCTTCTGCCTCCAAAACTGTAGTGAGCCCAATGTGGGTGGTCAGTAGAGCTGATGGGCATAGACGCCAACTTCCCCTCTGCCTGGTGGGTGCTCTACCCCCACCCTGGCCGTGTCCCTGCCCCACCTCGGCCCCACCCCTGCCCCACCTCTTCCTGCCCCTGCACTGCCCTCGCCCCACCCCATTCCACTCCTTCCCCACCCTACCCTGCCTTTTCCCACACTAGCCCTGCCCCTGACCACCCCCATTCCACCCTTTTCCCCCAAGTCCCCGCCCCCGCCCTGCCTCTTATCCACCTCCTTCCTCTCCCTCCCAGAAAGTCCTAAGTGCTACCAAACAGCGATGCAGCATGCTGGGGAGGGTGGGAGAAGGAGGGCGGGGAGCTTGGCTGTTGGTGGGTGTGGAGCACCTGCTAATTTTTCCCGTGGGTGCTCCAGCCCCAGAGCACCCACGGAGCCGGCGCCTATGCTGATGGGGCTCAGCCCAGCCTGGCCTGTCCCAGCTGGGCAGTATGGCAGGGTGCAGTATTCACTGCAGCCACTGGAGGCCTCCTGGTGGGGCAGGGGCTGCTCCTGCTGTTAGGCCCAGATTTTTAAAGCAATTTAGCCATTGCTGTGCTCATTAATGGAACACCTAATGGCATTAGGAGCCGGAGGGCAGGGCTCTGTAACGCGTTAGCGATGCTCCCGTTGGTTTAGAAGCAGCTTCACTTAAGCCACAGCTCCCACCGCCATGGCGCTGTCTACACAGGGGGATAGCTCGGTACAACTACATCACTCGGGGGGGGGGGGGGATTTTTTCATCTTCTGTCCCAGTGCACTAGCCAAAGCAACTGAAGCCCTGTGTGTGTGCGTATGTGTGTGTGCATCTCTGTGAGCGCGCTTGTGGGGAGGGGGTGGCGGGGTGCAATATAGTTTACTGTTCATAAACTGGATTGTGGCTTTGCCACAGGCTATTGCTGTATTGCCCCAGATGCTGCTCAGGGAAAGACCTGGGCTCCTGGAAAGGATGTGTCTTCTCCCTGCTTCTCACTGGGTCCAGGAGGGCAGCAGCTAGTGCTGGCCTTAAACTACTGCACATTGGCAAGGAGCAGGGGGCATAACAGAAGAACATAAGAACAGCCATACTGGGTCAGACCAATGGTCCATCTAGTCCAGTGTCCTGTCTTCAGCCAGTGGCCAATGCCAGGTGCTTCAGAGGGAATGAAACTGGGAATGGGCGACAGGGGATGGATCACTTGATGATACCTGTTCTGTTCATTTACTCTGGGGTACCTGGCATTGGCCGCTGTCAGTAGACAGGACACTGGGCTGGATGGACCACTTGTCTGACCCAGTATGGCCATTCTTGTGTGCTTCTGTTATGCCCCCTGCTCCTTGCCAACGTGCAGTGGTGTAAAGCCAGCACTAGCTGCTGCCCTCCTGGACCCAGTGGGAAGCAGGGTGAAGACTTACCCTTTGCCAGTATGACTGTTCTTATGTTCTAATTAACAGAACAGCATAATTTTCAGGCAATTCTAATCACTGCTTCCAGCAGGCCATGAGTTAGGGACATGGGGTTGCATCCCTGACCACCTTGCATCCCTGGCCACCTATCCTCTATGAATGTACCTACTTCTTTTTTGAACCCAGTTATAGTTTTGGCCTTCACAACGTTCTTTGGCAACGAGTTCCACAGGATGATTGTGTGTTGTGTGAAGAAATACTTCCTTATGTTTGTTTTTATGTCACTAGGTGCCCCTGCTTTGTGCTTTATGCGAAGGGGTAAATAACAGCTAGCTCGGGTACTTTGGTTTCATGCCAGCTGGAGAAAGCCCTCCCCAAGGCTTATCAAGCTGGCATACCATCCCCTTTGTGCTGCTGGACAGCTGGGAGGGAGTAGGCCCAAGGGCCCAGCCCAAATCATCAACCTTCTTAGGGGAAAGCGATTTAGGTCAAGATTTTCCAGAGTAACTAGTGAATTTGACTTCTGCAATTTTGGGGGTGTCCAACTTGGGACACCTCAAAGGGGCCTGACGGGCAGAGAGTGCTGAGCAGCTGCCCTCTCAAAACCAGGCCACTTTAAGATGCCTCAAGCCAAGCTTTCAAATTGACTTTGGAGACTCTTGCCCATAGAGGAGAAGAAGGAGCAGGGCTGTTCATGGTTGTTTGCAGCATGTAGCCATGCTAGCTGGTCAGGTCTGTAATGGGGAGATCTATAGGAAGAAAGCAGAACCCCTGTGAATTGCTATTACAACCAGATATGGGGAGGCGGGGGGCAGCAAAAAACCTCATGGGAAGGGAGCTCTGGAGAGTGATATCCAGGAGAGAAAAGGGATCTGGGGACAAAGAGAAGCTTTGAGTGGGGGGAGGTGAAGAGGAGGGGAGGGATCACTGGCTCTGAACTGACTGGAAAAGAGCACTAGTGTCCAGGAGAGAGATGGGTCCTGTGGAGAGGACCATCACAACATGGGTCCTGTGGAGAGGACCATCACAACATGAGTCTGGTGAGGATCACAGATCCCCAGTTCAAGATGGCAAAAAAACCAGGAAAGCCCCCAGCCTATACCCATCCTGCCCAGGGCAGTCCTCCCCTGGTGGCAGACGAGCAGAGAAATAGCAGCAGGTCTCTCTTAGTGCCCCCACAGGACAGGGTCTCTTGCGCTGAGTGCCATCAGGGAGGCAGCACATGGCAGAGTGCAGAAAGGGCATCGTGACTATAGCTCTGGCTCTGTATTCTTGTCGACAAGTTAAAGAAGTATGGGCTAGATGAAAGGACCATAAGGTGTATAGAAAGTTGGTTAGATCGTCAGGCTCAACGGATAGCGATCAATGGCTCCATGTCTAGTTGGCAGCTGGTATCAAGCGGAGTGCCCCAAGGGTCAGTCCTGAGACCGGTTTTGTTCAATATCTTCATTAATGATCTGGAGGATGGCATGGATTGCACCCTCAGCAAGTTTGCAGATGACACTAAACTGGGAGGAGTGATAGATACGCTGGAGGGTAGGGATAGGATACAGAGGGACCTAGACAAATTAGAGGATTGGGCCAAAAGAAATCTGATGAGGTTCAACAAGGACAAGTGCAGAGTCCTGCACTTAGGATGGAAGGATCCCATGCACTGCTACAGAGTAGGGACTAAATGACGAAGCAGCAGTTCTGCAGAAAAGGACCTAGGGGTTACAGTGGACGAGAAGCTAGATATGAGTCAACAGTGTGCCCTTGTTGCCAAGAAGGCTAATGGCATTTTGGGCTGTATAAGTAGGGGCATTGCCAGCAGATGGAGAGACCATGATCATTCCCCTCTATTCGACATTGGTGAGGCCTCATCTGGAGTACTGTGTCCAGTTTTGGGTCACACACTATAAGAAGGATGTGGAAAAATTGAAAAGAGTCCAGCGGAGAGTAACAAAAATGATTAGGGGGCTGGAGCACATGACTTATGAGGAGAGGCTGAGGGAACTGGGATTGTTTAGTCTACAGAAGAGAAGAAAGGTAGGGGGGATGGGGTTGATAGCTGCTTTCAACTACCTGAAAGGGGGTTCCAAAGAGGATGGATTTAGACTGTTCTCAGTGGTGGCAGATAACAGAACAAGCAGTAATGGTCTCAAGTTGCAGTGGGGAAGGTTTAGGTTGGATATTAGGAAAAACATTTTCACTAAGAGGGTGGTAAAGCACTGGAATGGGTTACCTAGGGAAGTGGTAGAATCTCCTTCCTTAGAGGTTTTTAAGGCCCAGCTTGACAAAGCCCTGGCTGGGATTATTTAGTTGGGGGTTGGTCCTGCTTTGAGCCGGGGGTTGGACTAGATGACCTCCTGATGTCCCTTCTAACCCTGATATTCTATGATTCCGCAAGGTGATCAAATTCATCAGCACCCGCTGACTTGGGTGAGAACTGAGGGTGCTCAGCAGCTCCTTCCAGGCCCAGGCCGTAAGAGTGAGACATGGCACAATTTGAATGGTATATTTGCTGAATGAAATGATGCCCTTTCACTAACCCAGTCATCCCCAACCTGTGGAACACACCCCCCTAGGGGGCATGGAGGAACATTCAGTGGGGCACATTGGGGCCTGAGCCAGCCCCCCCGCAGAGGCAGGGAGGGAGTGCCACCCAGCCCCACTCTGGCCTCAGCTCTGCTCCAGCCCCATCCCTAGCCATGGACCCAACTCCTGGCCCCACCCGCAGCCTCTGCCCCCAATCGTGGCCTAGCCATGGCTCCGCTTCCAGCCTCAGCCCCTGGTTGCAGCTTGGTTCCCAGACCCAGACCCACCCCCAGCTGCAGCCTCAGCCTTGGCCCCCTTCCCTTTGCTGCGTCCCCCTCCACCCCGGGAGCCACTTCCCTGCTCTCAGCTCCAGCTCCTGGGGGTGGGGGGTGCAGTCAGGGGCAGGGGGGGTGACCCTGAAAAGTTTGGGAACGAGTGCACTAACAAAATGGCCAGCTGGCCTGAACATTCATCCAGAGAACACACTCCTGAGGCCCCACCAAGGTGAGGCTAAGGAACTGAGCCATATAAACATACAAAGCAAATTGAGTGCAGGGAGAACTAGGATGATGACTGGGCCTCTGATCATGTTGGCTTTGGGGCTGGAGGTTAGGGCAGGGGAAGACATTTATATTTTGTTTTAAATAATAACAAACTTCAAGCAAGACTGGACATCTCTCATCCATTTCTGTCTCCCATATCAGGTTATCAAGGAATAGACCTTTGTGGAGGACATTCAGACTGAAGTCCCACACACCTCCAGAGCAAAGCTCAGGAAAGTTGAAGGCTCACACGAGTCTGAGAAAAATGGTTTCAGATATTTATGGATAAATTATAGGAATACCCATGGATGGAGAGGAGGGATCTAAAAATAAATCGGACTTGGGAGAGTGCCTTCGTTTGGTGAGTGGGATGCAGTTGGAGAATTGACTGGTATAGTTAGCTCCAGATATAGAATGCGATTATTTTATATGAGCTAGCTGTAGGTTACACAGCTGAGAAATTACAGAGATGTACATCTGCAAAATTCCTTCTGTGGGCAACAGGTTCAAAACTGAAGTGGGAAAGCACCCCGGTGCATCTCATGTGAAAGAGTAAGAAAATCAGGAGGTGTTACATTTATCCAATGTTCCGGACCAAACAAACACAGGGTCATTGTGGAAAACTTGTCCATCAGGTCTTACAAAAGACTCATCCACAAATCTAGTGCAATAACCAGGAGTGGTCAGATAGGGAAGAAAGATTATTAACAATGAAATAAAATAAATTGCAGAATCCTGAGGAATACTCCATAGTCAAAGTTAAAGATGATTAGACAAACTCATGGTACTCTGGTTCCCTGTGAGTGGGAAGGAATGAGAGCATACACAGACCTGTTGGGTGAATATGGACCAGAAGGCACAAAAGCAGACTGTGCTCATTTAAGTCCACACATGAAATGCTACAGCAGTACTGCATCTACCATTAGCATAGGTAACCCATCTCCTCGAGAGGCAGTAGATAGATCTACCAAGAGGCGGTAGCTAGGTTGACAGGAGAATTCTTCCATTGACCTGGCAGTGTCTACACCGGGATTAGGTTGGTATAGTTACATCTTTCAGGGCTGTGGATTTTTCACACTGCTGAGAGATGTAGCTATGCTGATGTAGCTCCTGGTGTAGACCAGTCCTAGGTTTGACTCTTATTTACATCTCTAAAGCCCTAAAGTGGGTGACCATTAAGGCCACTTTACACTGCCATCAGGGCTGGCAACCCTCCAGGATTGTCCTGGAGTCTCCAGGAATTAAAGATTATGTTGAGATAAAACCTCCAGGAATATGTCCAATCAAAATTGGCAACCCTAACTGCCAGAGTGATGTAAAGAGGCATTAACGCAAATGACAGTGAGGCCCATTGCATTGTTTTCCATCTACAAATCAAGGCAGGGAAGGGTTCACTGGAAGGGAACAGAGTTAGGGCTTGGCCACCCACTGGAGTGATACACAGGACAGGCTCCAACCCTGTGATTTCTTAAGTGCACTCACGTGATGTACATTAATAGGTCCATATGGACCCTGCTAGTGCACACTAAAGGTTCCCTAGGCTGTGTTAAGCCAGTGCTGTAGTACTACATTAAAGAACACTAGGGAGATTAGTTTTCACTAGCAGAGTCTACTTGGACCAATTAATGCACAACACAGTGCACTTTAGAAATCACCCTGCCTCCTCCCAGAAGTGCACATCATTGCTCCATGTAGACATCCCCTGGAAAAGCTAAAAGGAAAAGGCCTGCAAGTCCAAGCTTCCAACACCACATATAACTGTGGCCTCGCCGTAGACTGGCCTACAGCAGTTATTATTTCTCTAGAGAAACAGTATCTTGCAACTGAAAAGTATTGTACATGCTCATGGAACAATCCTCGGTGTTTTACCACAGTAATACGCCCAACCTAACAAGCCAAGGTTGATTTCATCGCTGATTTCATCAAAGTGAAGGCACTTTCACAGAGGCTGCAGTTATGATCAGCCGCTCATGACAAGGAGCCAGCACACAACGAGCACATGGGAGGTCAAGAGCAGCTTCTGATTTTCTCTAAAGGCCTGGTCTTCTTCACCTGAGCATCGTTCCATTCAGTGGGACAGTGCGTGAAGGCAGGGGGTCCGTGTGAGGGGATCCAGAGACAGGGTTGGAGCCTACATTAAAAGAAGAGCAGGAAGAGATGATGACACAGGAATGCGGAAGGGGCTGGGGATGAAGACAGACACTCATCCAAGAGACTGCACTAATGCATAAATTGAGTCACCCGCACCTGTGACTGCAGTTAAGAAAGTCTTTGAGGAAATGGAGAAGATCACCATCTCTTGTCATGGCAGCCACCACATTGTAGCGACTTGCAGCTTCTTCTAATCTGGACGCAAGTAAAACAAGAGGTCAGTGGTGAAAGGCTATATTTTCCTAGTCTACAAGTGAAACTGCTGACAAGCCACATTAACAGCATTGAGAAAGGGTGGCCTACAGGTTAGGGTTCTTACCTAGGAATTCAGGGAGCTGAGTTGAACTTTCTGTGTGCTATATACTCTCTTTATGACCTTGACAATTCAGTTAGTTTCCCACTGTCCTGATTACCTACCTGTAAAATGGAGATAACAACAGGACCCTATCTCACCAGAGTGTTGGGAAGATAACTACATCAAAGACTGTGAAGTGCTCCAATAGAACAGTAATGGGGGCTGGTAAATACCCTATATATAGGGAAGCAGCTATCTTGCAATTAACAAAGGCAAGTTTACAGTATTGCAAACCAGATGGCCCAAAAATCTTGGCAACATCTGGATCACAGCTGCCACTGAGATGATTTTTTAGCATTAAGATTTCACCACTGCATAGCTCCAGCCCCAGTACATTCAAGTTTGAAAAGGCTCTGGATTTGTGAGAAGTTAGAATCATTATAGGCTCAACTACTGTTGTACTATACATGGAACCTTATAAATAAGTGGCTGTACTGAAAGGCTAGGAGAACAATGCCACCTTTATGTTAGAAAATACCATGTATTTCTAAAAGGCTTTGCACTTATGCTAAAGTTGCGTAGATCATGAACCACATTCCCAGCATCCTTTGTGCTTATGCTAAAAGAAATTGTATTAGTAGGTGAACTGTGTATGAACTCTGTTCTTGGGTATGCGTAGGTGTCGCAGGGTACACTCCTCTCTAGGTGCCTCATGCTGGATGCTCTGGGAATTAGCTCTCTTCAGATCCAACATGCCTCCTGCTGCTCATCCACATTCCTTGCTGCCTCTCTCTCTGTGACTCAGGGTACTCTCTTGTCATTACTTGCTCTCTCTTTGTGACTTGGCCCTCTGGCCAGGTCACTATCGTCTGCCCCTTCTGGGCACCAGAGTCCCACTGTTCAATCTGTGCTACTTCCCCATACTGGTAGGGGAACCCGGAGAACCCTGTATTCCAGGCTCCAGCCCAGGGACCCCACAACCAGCAGCCAAGATCTGCACAGTCCCAAACCTTGCTACCATTTCCTGGGTGGCTCCTACTTCACCTCCAGCAGGCTCTTTCTCCAGCCTCCTCTGGGTTTGTCCTTCTCTCAGGGCCAGGGCCAGGACTCCAGGGCTTCTATTCTCCCCCTGGTTTCCTCCTTTCCTTCTGTAAGATAGACAGTGACCACAGGCAGGACCGGTGGAAGCTGCCTAAAAGTGAGGGGGCCACCAGTGTCTAAACTGTGGCCCTGCCCCCCATGCTGCCCCTTCCCCCTGAGACCCCGCCCTCACACCCTCCTTCCCCTGAGGTTCTGCTCCAGCACGGTTTTTTCCCCCCCCAAAACCCCACCTCCACTCACTTCTTTCTGCCCCCTCCCCCACATTGTTCTCCCTTAATGCCTGTAAAAAGTAATGGGACCACGTCCCCTTGGCCCTCTCTGGTCCAGTGCCCCTGACCACAAGCCTCCACAGTGTAGCCTCCTTTAGCTGCCAGCTTCTTGGCTTTATCATAATCAGAGGCGCCAACTTCCCCAGTTCCCAGGAGGTCCTTGACCACTGCTTTGCCCCAGGCCCCACACCCACTCTCCAACCCTCCACCTTTGCCCCAGCTCTTCCCACCTCCCACTCAGCCCCTGCCCTGCTCCCACTCCACCCTTTTCCCCAAGTCCTCCCCGTCCCCCCTTGTGCGCAGGCAGCCCTGCTGAGCAGCTTCTTCCACTCCCTCCCAGCGCCTCCTGAACGTCACTGAACAGCTGTTTGCAGTGGGTTGGAGGCACTGGAAGAGAGTGGAAGGAACTGCTCTGTGGGGCCGCCTGTGGACAGGGGGTCTGGGAAGACTGAGGAACCGATCTGCTGGGCTGCCGGTGGGTGCTGAGCACAAACTATTTTTTAACCGTTGGTACTCTCTCCTAGTTAGCTAGCCTAATTCCCCTCAGGTGTGGCCCTTCTCAGTCTCATTCACCCATTCAAGGCTGGTGTGGTGTGAACACCCCATCACAGTAGGAACGGCCTAGGATAAGATGTGAGTCTTGTTAGGGCCTGTCAAATTGCACCAGGTGCTGGTCCAGAGCTCTAAAGATGGTTGGTCTGATGTCTTTGTGCCTTGAAAAATGTGTTCCAAAAATAAGAAACTGGTAGGAAGTGGTGTGACAGTCTTGGGTAATGCGTGAATACTTCTGTATGTTGTAAACAACTTGAGTGTTGTTATAGGCATGTTGGTCCCAGGATTTTAGAGAGACAAGGTGGAGGAGATGACTGGATCGACTTCTGCTGGTGAAAGAGACAAGCTTTCAGAAGACGAGGAGCACTGTGCAGCTCAAAAGCACGTCTCTTTCACCAACAGAAGTTGGTCCAATAAAAGATATTACCTCCCCCACCTTGTCCCCATAATGGCTTAGAGACCCTGCTTCCCAGATCAGATTGGTAAAGAATTAATCCTTTCCCTTCTATGTTGTGCAGCTTTGTCTTTGACTAATCAAACTGATTGAGTCTTGTTTATTAGATGTCTCATCAATACATTAAATCAAACACTAACACATGCATCTGCCAGACCTCTTCCTGTGTATGCACAAGGGCTTGCACTAAGTAGGGGTGAACACACCTATGCATATGCACAATGTGGCACATGCACACATTCAGTGTGTGCCCCTTTACCCCCTAAGAGAGCACTGTATAATTTGGTAAGAATTAGGTATCTTGGGCCCAATTCACTCACACAGCTGAGCTGTGCAGGGTGGCCAGCTTTAAACTACCTTTACAGTCCCCTGATCCTGGACACAGCTCAGCACTTGGCCTATGCCAAAGCAGCCCAAATGCTACTCTAATTTACACACTGCTGCCAGTAATCTCAAGGGACTGTTCTGGGGAAGGTAAAAGGTGGTTCCAGCCTTTTCTCTTCCTCCCAAAAACACACCATCTGCTGGGAACTGAGATGGGACTGGCACAGGGCTGGATCTGGCAGCTTTCCAGCTGCTGTTGCGTGGCCAGCGGGGCTCAGAATAGCTGAGTTTCTGATTGCTCACCGTTGTATTTTGTAGAAACGTAGCACAAATTTCCAAAATGAAGATAAAACCACCTCTGCAGAGGCAGAATTAAAATGGCTGCTCTGTCTCTGAATTGCCACCGCGTGCCAAGCAGGTCGTGTTGCTAACTAATTGCCCTGTAATAGTTCTGTCACAGAGCCAGGAAGGCTTCCCCCACACAAGTAACACAGCCTGATTCGCCTCTCACTTTCATAGGAATAAAGCAAGAGGGACACCAATGAAGGCAGAGTAGTTACACTAGGGTCAAACCAGCAGGTGACCCTGGGGGGGGGGGGCGGTCACACACCCATCTATACCTACCTAAGGTCTGGCAATGCGAAAATCAGTAGAAATAAGCCCATACTAGCCAGGATGGCTGAAATGAATGATTAAAACATTACAGCTTGTAATGTAACATTAGTTCTAGGCACTAGATCTCATTCAGGCTCAATGTCTAAAAGGTGTTGGAAGTTTATAGCCTTGCCTATTTCTGAGTTAGGAGTAGACATAAACAGGTTAGAAAGATGGTGTTTTCTTTCACTTGTTAAAAGCAGTTCTGTGTGCTTGTCATAAACAGATAGCTAAGGGTTAATGTCTCTTTCACCTGGAGCACCTGACCAGAGGACCAATCAGGAAACCGGATTTTTTCAACTTTGGGTGGAGGGAATTGTGTGTCTGGGGTCTTTGTTTTCTGGCTGCCTGCTTTCTCTGAGCTTTGGAGAAGTAGTTCTGTTTTCTAATTTTCTGTTTCTAAGTGTAAGGACCAAGAGATCAGATAGTAAGTTATATGGTTTCTTTTCTTTGGTATTTGCATGAATATAAGTGCTGGAGTGCTTTGATTTGTATTCTTTTGAATAAGGCTGTTTATTCAATATTCTTTTAAGCAATTGACCCTGTATTGTATCATCTTAATACAGAGAGACCATTTGTATTTATTCTTTCTTTTTTTATAAAGCTTTCTTTTAAGACCTGTTGGAGTTTTTCTTTACTTCAGGGAAATTGAGTCTGTACTCACCAGGGAATTGGTGGGAGGAAGAAATCAGGGGAGATCGGTGTGTGTTGAATTGGCTGGCCTGATTTTGCATTCCCTCTGGGGGAATAGGAAAGTCCTTTTTGTTCCAGGACCGGGAACGGAGAGGGGGAGTCACTCTGTTTGGATTCACAGAGCTTGTGTCTGTGTATCTCTCCAGGAGCACCTGGAGGGGGGGAGGGAAAAAGGATTATTTCCCTTTGTTGTGAGACTCAAGGGATTTGGGTCTTGGGGTCCCCAGGGAAGGTTTTTCAGGGGGACCAGAGTGCCCCAAAACACTCTAATTTTTTGGGTGGTGGTGTTGGGTCTAAACTTTTGGTGAACTTTGGGGAGCCAAAACACACCCAGACTGGCTGTCTCTGCATAATCCTTCCTGAACCCTTTTGAACAAAACACTGACCTGCAAGCTACTCATGACACCCCCTTTCTCAAGTAGCCATTAGCCTTTATCTCTATGCATTTACTTGTTAACTTGCTTTTCCTGTAAAATCTTGATTGATTATGCATGACCATTATCTTTTGTTAATCACTTTGTTTACTTCTGTGTATAAATATTGATGCTCACCCCTAATAAAGGGGCCACACTTAATCTAAAGCTTTTAGAGCTAAGGATAGTGTGAGCCCGTTGATCAACGCATTGGTGTCTGGTCTCTGACAGAATTGTGTGCCCCATACCAACTCCGCACGAACTCGGGTGCTGGAGAGGTGAGTGAGGACTTGCTTTATTTACCTAACAATTTGGGGGCTCGTCCGGGATTCCTTCTGGTGCAGTACCTCTGTCCAATGGTCAGACCACTCATATATGAATTGGCAAGGCGCCACAGTAGATTTCTCCCAGCCAATTCAATATTGAGGGGTCGTGTATTGGACAGCAGGGTAAACGCCAGTTGGAGGGCTCCTGTTAGACACCATGGGTCAAGGGACTAGCGTGCCTCTTGAGAGTCCGTTGGGGATTGTAAATAAGTTATGGAACGAAGGGAAACTCCCAGTACAGACAGGAATGTCTAGGAAAAAGTTGTACACACTATGTGTAAGGAATTGGACTGGGTATACCGCGGTATTGGCCGACCCGGAGATGAGGTGGCCTTCGTATGGCTCTTTCGAACAGGCTGCCTTAAGAGGAGTAAAGAGCCAGATCGAAAAAGACCATCCGGGACAGTTATGTTACTGGTTTTGTTGGGACACAGCAGCAGAGCTGTGGAAATCTTTAAAAATTATGGCAGTCAGGTACTCTCCCGAGAGTGAACCCCCTCCAGGTTATTTCGATGAAGGGTGTAGACCACGGCGTGTTTTGACTCGTCAGCTGGTCCCCTCTGCACCTGCCCCTATTCCTCCGCAGGGGGACTCTCTCCATGTAGCAGAGGGGAATCTGCAGGATCCCAGATTGGAATTTCTGCAGAAGGATGAGGAGGAAATGAAGGGGCAAACCTCGGGAGGAGTAGTTACTAGGCTAATGTCCAAGCAGATACAGCAGGGTGCATGCCCCCCCCCCGAGGATAGCCCAGAGGATGTCCCCGTCAAATCTCTTGCGAGTAATAAAAGTATAGTTAGAGAGATGCCTTTACAGGTGCACGATCAACCTTATATGGGCAATGATGGACGGTTACAACATGCTAATATTGTGGAATATAAAGGATGGCTAGAATGGGATTTGAAAGAGTGGGGACGGTTGTCAGGGTCTTTTGGGGAAAATCCCCGAAAGATCATAGAACTTCTAGAAAGATTGTTTTTAAGTTATAATCCTACTTATACGGATGTGGATCAGTTGTTAAGTAGAGTTTTGACCGGAGAGGAACGTAGTAGATTGTGGATGGCAGAAAGGACATGGGGAGATAGCAATGCAGTTAATCGTACTTGGATGGATAGGCGGGATCTGGCCGCTGGCTGGAATCCCCTAGACTGGACTCAGCCAAGGCTGACCCAGCTGCGAACAGATCGAGAGCGATTGTTAGAGAGACTCAAGGAAATGGCTCGCCGCTCGCCTAATCAGGCTAAGTTCATGCAGATTCGGCAGGAATCTGATGAGCCGCCCAGAAAGTTCTGGTCGAGGCTATTGGAGGGGGCCCGAATGTTCACTGAGATGGATCCTGAGAGAGAAGCAGACCACCCTACTCTTATTTCGTTTTTTGTGAATCAGTCGGTGCCCCCTGTAAGGGATTACTTCTTAAAGTTTCGCCCTGGTTGGGGAGGTGAGTCAGTCACTTCAGTGTTGGACGTAGCTGATTTTGCCTGGGAGAAAGAAAGGGAAAGTAGTAAAAAGAAAGAGAAAAAGGAAGAATATAAGCTGATGGCTTTAGCTTTTCACGGCGGTGTTCGAGGCAAAGGCCGTGGCCATGGCAGGGGATTCCAGGGTGCTCGGGGAAGAGGGTCCTGGCGACCCCAGCCATCAGGAAATTGTTTTCAGTGCGGACAGCCCTGTCACTTTAAACGTGAATGCCCCTGGGGACGCCCAGAGGGTCTGGTTGCATCCGCAGATGCTTACACAAGTGAGGAATACACCCCTGCACCACCAGCTCAGCCCATTCCCCAGGCCTGGATCAACTACGGGAAACAGCAGCAGCCGCAGCAAACTCAGCCTCCTCAATGACGGTACCCCGGGGGCGAAGGCAAACAATGTGATGGTCTTATTTCCTTAATGTCTTTAGCCGGCTCCTTTCTCACTTTCTCCCCTCCCAGCAAAGAGCCTCGTTTAACCCTTTCAGTCCAGGGACTGCCTGTCTCTTTCCTCATTGATACTGGGGCTACTTTCTCTCTTTTAAATCATGCCCCCTCTCCCTGGCTATCCTCTGAGATTAAAACTGCGACTGGGGTGGAGGGCAACCCACAGTCTCTGGGACTCACTTTGCCTTTGAATGTTATTTATGCTGATAAATGTTTTCCTCACCGTTTTCTTTTTTCTCCAGCTTGTCCGATCCCTTTGATGGGCCGGGATTTACTCTGTAAGCTTGAGGCTACTTTAACCTGCACTCCTGAAGGGGTAGGATTATTGATGACAGTGTTAGGAGATTCGGCCCCTACTCAGGGTAATTGGGAAACACCCCCCTCTCTCTCCCCTGACCTCACTGACTTGCCTCCAACCCTCTGGGGAATTTCTGACACTGATGTTGGCCTGCTCCTTTCAGCAGAGCCCGTAAGGATTCAGGTGAAGCCTTCCTTAACCCCCCCGTCAGTCCCTCAATACCCCCTGTCGCTGGAAGCCCGGGAGGGCATCCGCCCCATTATCGAGGGATTCATTGCACAAAAACTAGTCCGCCTTCAGCGCACTCCCTGTAACACCCCTATACTGCCTGTCAAAAAGCCTCCTAAAAAGGACAGAGACCCTGTTCGTTGGCGCTTTGTACAGGATCTATGAGTTGTTAATCAGTATGTGGTCCCTCTTCATGCAGTAGTTCCTGACCCAGCTACTATCATCAGCCAAATCCCCTGGGATGCTGAGTGGTTCACTGTTATTGACTTAAAATCAGCTTTTTTCAGCATTCCTGTGCACCCAGATTCTCAGTATCTCTTTGGTTTCACCTGGGAGGGACAAAGTTATGTCTGGCAACGACTTCCTCAAGGCTACAGAGACAGCCCCACGATTTTCAGCCAGTGCCTCCGCCACGACTTGGAAGGTTTCACCAGTCCGCAGGGATCCACATTGGTCCTATACGTAGATGACATCCTATTAGGTAATAGCGAAGAAGCTGCCCTCCGCATCGATGTCCTCCAGGATCAGCACGACTGTGTGGAAGTAGTTTCCAGCATCTTATAGATAAGAGACAACCTGTTTGACGTGCCACTGGACAATCCCGATTGCATCCTCTTCTCGGACGGAAGCTCCTTCTATGTTGATGGCAAGCGTTTCACAGGTTATGCTGTCACCTCTGAATGGGACATTCAAGAGGCCGCCTCACTGCCAGGCAACTGGGGAGCCCAAGCCACTGAACTCTATGCCCTGGCCCGAGCTTGCCAGTTGGCCGCTGGTAAGACCGTTACCATTTTTACTGATAGCAAATATGCTTTTGGAGTTGTGCATTGTCATATCCACCTCTGGAAGTTTCGAGGTTTCCAGACAGCTGCCGGTAAACCCATTCAGCACCTCCCCCTCATCCACAAGCTTTTGGACACCCTCCAAAAACCCTCAGTCCTGGCTGTAGTTCACTGCCGGGCCCATACTAAAGATAGTAGCCCCGTTACCCGTGGGAATGCCCTGGCTGACGCCTCCGCCAAGAAGGCTGCCACCTTACCTTTAGCCATGCCCACATTGGCTATTGCAGCCTCCTCCTTTACTCCACCGCACCCCGTACCAGTACCCGCTGCTGAACTACAATCGTGGGAGAGCCTCGGGGCCACTCTGGTCAAAGGGACCTGGCTTATGCTAGATGGCCGAGCCTGCCTCCCTCGCTCCACATACCCCGTGGCAGTTCGCTGGCACCATGATAAAGGGGGTCACTACGGCACGCACGCCCTCGTGGACACCATCGCTCGCTTTTGGTATGCTCCAGGCATTCAACCCTATTGCCTATCAATAGTGAAAGCATGCAGCACATGTCAGCGTAATGGACCTGCTCCGTCTCTTAACAAAATTAAGGGTGGAAGACCTCCGCCTGCTGCTCCATTTCAACATCTTCAAATTGACTTTGCAGATATGCCAAAGGCTTTTGGGAAAAAGCACCTCCTTGTTTTGATTTGCCCTCTGACTTCCTGGGTCGAAGCTTTTCCTACTGCTAATTGTACTGCTGCCACAGTGGCGAAGATTCTCCTTAAAGACATTGTACCCCGTTTTGGCATCCCTCTTGTGCTCGACTCAGATCGCGGACCTCACTTTACTGGTCATGTCCTTGGCCGTTTAGAACAAGGACTGGGCATTTCACACTCCTTTCCTACACCCTACCACCCCCAGTCTAGCGGGAAAGTTGAGCGTATGAATAGGGAACTTAAGTTTACATTGGCTAAATACTGTCAGGAAACAGGATTAAAGTGGCCTCAGGTACTTCCTTTGGTCCTGTTTCACCTTCGTACTCACCCAACCCGCGCATTGGGATTATCCCCCTTTGAACTGCTCTATGGACACCCCCCTTTCAAAGGCGGGGCGCTACCACGTGCTGATGTTTCACTATTGGGAGGGGATCATATGACCGCGTGTCAGTTTCTCTCCCTACAGGCTCGCCTCCGTACCCTTTGGAAAGCCTCGCAGTTTTCCCAGACCGTGCCGCTGGAGGAACAGATCCACCCGTTCCAACCAGGGGACTTCGTCTGGGCCAAAAAGTTCGTTCGTGACGACACCCTCCAGCCAAGGTTTACTGGACCCCACCAGGTTCTTTTGACAACCCAGACTGCAGTGTTCCTGGAAGGACACAAATCTTGGATCCACCAATCCCACGTCAAGCCAGCCGTAGTGGACCACAGTGACGGACCAGCAGCTCTTGTCACCACTGAGGACACTGCCTTCGACCAGTGGACCAGCTTACCTCTCTCAGACATTAGACTTAAATTGACTCGAAAAAAATGAGAGGACCCTTTATTCTGACAACTGTATGTTTTTTTTATGCTTTTTTAGTTTATTTTCTGCTTATGAAGATAATGCTTTTATTAGATATTCCCACGAGGTTAAAACTCGTATTTTAGGAAATAGAAGTAATTGCTGGGTATGTACTCAATTTCCAGTAAATGCACCACAGGGACTCCCCTTCACACCCATTCCCCTAACCACTGCTAATATGACTTGGATGCCACCGACTAGAATAAAAGATCCAGTCCAACCCAATCTTACATGGGACAAAACAGGAGTGCCAATTAACAAATATCTCAGGGTAACCAATCAAACAGGATCACTGTGTTTTGTTAAAGGAAAAGGGTCAACTTTTGTGGGAACAAGTAAATGCAACATATATTTTAATGGCACCGCCTTTAGTAAAAATCTTGGCTTCAAGCCTTGCGCATCCCACTTATCCCATATGTGGATCCCTCACCCCGATCCAACCTTTTCAACTTTTTCATGGAGGGGCAGGTTTTCAGAGTCAGTTTTTAAAAAGCCCTGCTCAGAGCTCAAGGGTGTCCAACTAATTGTTAAAGGATACACAATTGCCTTCTACAACTGCTCAAGCAGTACTACACTGCCCTTTGAGAACAACACTACCAAATTGTGCCTCTGCAGTTCACACAACGACCCCTCTGCGTTACCAGGGGAACAGTGGTACAATGGGTGGTGGGTTACCTCCTACTTTGAGAAATGGAATACCCAAAACGCATTATATGGAACATACTGGGTGTGCGGGCCCAAAGCTTATTATTTTCTCTCCCCTGATTGGGCAGGGTCATGTTATTTGGCATGGCTAGCACCGCCTTCTCGCATCTCCCTCACTCCCCCTCATTTTCCCCACGTTCGTAACATCCGTGAAACTGACAGAGATATTAATCTCCGTGATGGTTTGTCCTGGCAGCGGTGGGCTGGTCACACTAGCTTGAAGGGTGCTATCATCCGTCTACAGGGACTATTAGAATCTTTGACCAATGAAACTGCAACCCTATTTGAAAATCAGGCCGGGGAAATGTCCCAGCTGTGCCAGTTAGCTTTGCAAAACAGAATGGCTTTAGACATAATGTTAGCAGCCCAGGGAGGAACTTGCGCCCTCATAAATGAAGAATGCTGTGTTTTTGTAAATGACACCTACTCTGACACTTTTCAATGTACCAAACACCTAAGGGAAATGGCTAAAAACTACTCCTCTGGCCAGCCACCTTATGATTGGTGGGGAGCCTTATGGAATTGGCTGCCCGGATTTGGGTGGGTTAAAAAACTCTTGGTGGGTGTTGTTGGGGCCATAGTAGTCCTTATAATACTGTGTTGCTGTATTCAGTGTATCCCCTCCCTCATAAACTCATGTAAGTCAGTTTATTCTTTTCCCACTTCAGCTAAAAGCCTTACTCTCTTCGAATTGGCCCAGGCTGAAATTGCCAAGCGACCCTTGAGATCTTGAAATAGGGTGTAGCTTTTTGATTAATAGTTATCCCAAAGTTACAAATGGAGGAATGTTGGGTCTAAACTTTTGGTGAACTTTGGGGAGCCAAAACACACTCAGACTGGCTGTCTCTGCATAATCCTTCCTGAACCCTTTTGAACAAAACACTGACCTGCAAACTACTCATGACACCCCCTTTCTCAAGTAGCCATTAGCCTTTATCTCTATGCATTTACTTGTTAACTTGCTTTTCCTGTAAAATCTTGATTGATTATGCATGACCATTATCTTTTGTTAATCACTTTGTTTACTTCTGTGTATAAATATTGATGCTCACCCCTAATAAAGGGGCCACACTTAATCTAAAGCTTTTAGAGCTAAGGATAGTGTGAGCCCGTTGATCAACGCATTGGTGTCTGGTCTCTGACAGAATTGTGTGCCCCATACCAACTCCGCACGAACTCGGGTGCTGGAGAGGTGAGTGAGGACTTGCTTTATTTACATACCAACTCCGCACGAACTCGGGTGCTGGAGAGGTGAGTGAGGACTTGCTTTATTTACCTAACAGTGGCAGCAGGTACCAGGTCCAAGCTGGTGACTAAGCTTGGAGGTTTTCATGCTAACCCCCATATTTTGGACGCTAAGGTCCAGATCTGGGACTAAGGTTATGATAGTGCTGCCACTTTAAAAGCTCAAATTATCAGCTAAAAGATTTTCTCAGCCCGATGCCAAGCCAAAAAGAGAGCAACATGCAAAATTGTGGCCTTACAGGGCAAACGTTTCAAACCCTTAAACTGTGAGGTCACTAGCCAAGCCAGGGAGACTGGTGTCACGGTTAGCACAAGAACCTTGTGAATTGTGGATTCAATGCCCTGCCATGTCCCAGACTTCCTGTGTGACCTCGCCCACACCCTCCTGCGTGTCAGTCATGTGGATGCCTAACCCTCATTGATTTAAACACTTGTGTGTTTTGGGAAACTACACATTTTTATCAAATGGCTTTTCAAAGAAAGCTGAGTATGGGAAAGTACAGATTTTTCCCCCTGAAATTTCCTGTAATTAAAAAACCGAAACACTTGGTATCAAGGCCAGATCTCTGCTCACCCCTGAAAGAAAGGTCAGGTTGCATTTACCTTTGAAAATGATAGCTTGGGCCCATCTAATTCTGTAAGCCCTACTTTTCAAGTCTTTACTGATTTGTGGTGCCACAGCTCCTGGGTGTCCACCTTGAGCCTGACTTGCAGAGGTGCTGAGCATCCCAGCTCCTAGTGAAGGCAAAGGGAGTGTCAAATGCTCAGTGACTTTTAAAAACAGGTCCTAGGTGTTTCAAGCTGGGCACCCAAAATAGG
Organism: Gopherus evgoodei; assembly: GCF_007399415.2. Lineage (NCBI taxonomy): Eukaryota > Metazoa > Chordata > Testudines > Testudinidae > Gopherus > Gopherus evgoodei. The sequence goes on from NC_044329.1 coordinate 36,832,499, forward strand.
TGGCCCCCTTGTGAAATGCCAGCCTTCTGGTTTTGTGTCCCCCTCCAGCTGTCACATAGTTCTTTTGTTAGCATTATTTCGCTGGGGTTTGTTTCTGTAGCTGTCTTTCAGCAGCGCCATTAGTCATTCCTGGATGGGCCAGCAGCGTCAAAGGGCACAAGTGATTATGGGATAAGAGTTTGTTCCCAGCCACAGTATGCTTTTTAGTCTTGATACAAGCCCTGGCTATAAATCCACCTCAGTCTGCAAGACCCGGTTGTGTTGAACCCTTATGTTTACACTTGGCAGCACAGTCAATTCTGAGCCCTTTGGCTTATGTATTTAACTTTTCTTTAAATAAAGAGATAGAGCCATCCCAGGGAATATTTGCCAAGCAAATGGGACGCTGATAACATCAGATTCTTTTTTACTTTCCAGCTCTTGCTTTGCTTCCTGTTCTGCCAAAAATCCCCAGGAAACTCAGGCAGAGCATCTGGAGGAGGGTTGGCGGGGGGAGGGAAGAGGGTCATCAATTCTACGGCTAGAATGACCAGATGTCCAGATTTTATAGGGACAGTCCTAATATTTGGGGCTTTGTCTTATATAGGCACCTATTACCCTCCACCCCATGTCTTGATTTTTCACACTTGCTGTCTGGTCATCATATCTATGGCACCTCCTGCAACTGCAGGAAACGGCTTGTGATGGGACCCACGCCTGCTCTGTGCATGGAGCCAAGCTAAGGGGCTGGATCTGGGCAGCAAGGCCTGGCTCATTATTCCTATGGTGATGAAGAACAGACTTCACCTGAGGCTACTCCCACGGTGAGAATACAAGTTCATATCAAAACTGCTGTGCCCACTGGCGGCCATCTAGGGTACTTTGCTGGTCCCCATTACCATCATGTCTGAGACCCTCACAATCTTTAACGCAGTTACCCTCAATAGATCCCCGAGATTCAGGGCTGGGCTATTCTTTCTATTTTACAGCTGAGCAAATAAAGGTCACACAGGGTGCAGATAGCAGAGCAGACATGAGCCCATATCTCCAGCTTGCACCCCATGCCCTGGCGAATCCTCCCTCGCTGAGTACGCCACATTCGCGGTACTAGCCAGAGGTGGACCTGGATGTCCATTGCTCCCCTCACTTGCCCTGGCATAAATCAAGAGACCTCCAGTCAGTCCTTTCATCCAGCCAGAAACTGGTGCAGCTGAGAGAAGAATTAAGTCCATATTTCAGGAAACAGTAAATAAAAAATATCCTTTAAATGGCAGAAAAAGCTATTTTCTGTGCACCGTATTTGACTTGTCCGAGCCATTGCATGAATCGAGTGAGCTGAACTTGGGGCGCTCACTGGCAAGCCGTGCTGCATCCTGCAGGGCCGACGCTGTCACACGCCACAGGAATAAGCTGCTCGCGGCTGGAAAAATGTGCATCTGGAGTCACTCACACTTTGCTGGAGTGAAGATTTCAGGGCACATAATTCAATTGCCCACATCAAAGCAAGTGCACTTCCCTGAGGGGGTCAGGGGGTGGGGGCTAGTGTGCTAACTGCAGTTAAGAAGCACTCACTTTGTTACACTGCCCGCACATCTGAACTCACATCCACTTTGAGTTATCCTGGAGGGCTCTGACTACAGTGGGCTCAGCCATGTGCTCCAGGGTGGACGCTTTGACTTCCCATCAGGACCAAAATAATCTCAGGTTCATTCACTTTGATTGCTTTAGTCCTTGCTGCAGGTGCCTTCCTGCCTGCAGGTGCCTCAGTGCTAGAAGCAGTGGGGCCCAAGGGGACTTTGCTCCCTAGCCATGTTGCAACAACTGGGGAGTGAATCCATCTTCCTTTGCTGATCCCGCCAAGAGGAAAAGCCCCTCCCACTCCGCTATGGGGATGGAGCAGCTGGCTGCATCTGCCACAGCATGTCAGTGACACAGATTAGCACGTAGTTCTGCGGAGGTAGTACCTGCAGGCACAGATCAGGAGAGCTTAGCGCTGACAGGCTCTCCAGCATGACATGGGAGCACCCCCACCACTAGCTCTCCACTAGTTAGGAAAAGTACCGCCATGTTTCCTGACACGCTAGAGCAGGGGTAGGCAACCTATGGCACGGGTGCCGAAGGCAGCACGTGAGCTGATTTTCAGCGGCACTCACACTGCCTGGGTCCTGGCCACCAGTCCGGGGGGCTCTGCATTTTAATTTAATTTTAAATGAAGCTTCTTAAACATTTTAAAAACTTTATTTACAACAATAGTTTAGTTATATATTACAGACTTACAGAAAGAGCCCTTCTAAAAACGTTAACATGTATTACTGGCAGCAAAACCTTAAATCAGAGTGAATAAATGAAGACTCGGCACACCACTGCTGAAAGGTTGCCGACCACTGGGCTAGAGGAACACATTCACACCCAATTTATGCACCAGGATTGCCCATGCAAATGGAATCATAGAACCACAGCAATGCAGGGCAGGAAGGCACAGCGAGAAGTCATCTGCATTTAGGGTGACCAGATGTCCCGTTTTTAAAGAGACAGTCCTGTTCTTCGGAGTTTTTTTTATATAGATGCCTATTACCCCCACTCCCTGTCCCTTTTTTTTCACAGTTACTATCTGGTCACCCTATGCGCTGTGGCAGAACCAAGAAAACCTAGACCAGCCCTGACAGGTGTTTACCCAACTTGTCCTTAAAAGCTTCCAATGATGGGGCTTCCATGACCTCCCTTGGAAGCCTGTTCCAGAGCTTAACTACTATTAGCATTGGAAATTTTTATCTAATATCTAACCTGAATGGCCCTTGCTGCAGATTAAGCCCATTTCTGCTTGTCCTACCTTCAGTGGATATGGAGAACCACTGATCACCATCCTCTTAAGACAGCCCTTAGCGTATGTGAAGACTATCAGGTCCCCCCCCCCCCAGTCTTCTCTTCTCAAGAGGAAACACAGCCAGGGTTTGTTTGTTTGTTTGTTTGTTAACCTTTCATCACAGGTCAGGTTTTTCAAAACCTTTTATCATTTTTGGCTGCTCTTCTCTGGCCTCTCTCCAATTTCTCCACATCATGTCTAAATCGTGGTGCCCAGAACTAGACACAGGACTCCAGCCCCGGCCTCTTCCACAGACCGCTTCTTTCCAGCCTGCCTGAGACTTCATTTCATGTCTGGGGTGACAGATAGGTTTCCCATTCCTTTGCGTCTGGGTTCCAGCATTTAGGGCTGGCTCCAAACCCACTGAAGTCAGTGGATTGGTGCCCATTTGGCTTTGGATTGGTCCCTTACTAAATGTCTTGCTGGGCCACCCTCAGAAGCTGCTCTATATCTGAAACTGAGGTGGAGAAGCGCAAGTCACCTTCACTGTACCATGTGCTGACAAAGGGCCAGCTTGCAACTGCTGGGCCACGACCCATGCTAGGGATGACATGGAGAGCTAGAGCTGGCCGCTAGGGCCAGTCCATCCTTGGGTTCCCCACTGCACAAGGGAGCATGATCATTGTTCTTCCTCTTAAAAAGAAGCAGCATGTAGCTCCTCCACCCCTGTATCTGGGCAGGTGGAAGGGGGTTGGGCCTATGGCCCTAACGCTGGCCTTTGGGGTGGTTATGCACAGGGACCCTGACAGGCAGTAGCCTGCTCATTCAGCACAGGGCTAGCAATCATGGCTGGCCCACATGAGGGTCCTATGTCCTTCCTCTTGCATGACCCTCGGGCCTTTACTGTGTCTGCCAAGAGACTTGTTGAACTGTAGCAGCTGCTGCTCTATGTGACAATATAATGGGCTGTAAGGAATGTGGGACCCCAGAGCCGCTGTCCCATGAGAACCCCTTCCCCCCCCCCCCCAGAAGAACCTGTCTGTGCCATTAACAGCTGTGCCCAGTGCAAGGGCTTAAAATCATAGCATCATAGAATATCAGGGTTGGAAGAGACCTCAGGAGGTCATCTAGTCCAACCTCCTGCTCAAAGCTGGACCAATACCAACTAAATCATCGCAGCCAAGGCTTTGTCAAGCCGGGCTTTAAAAACCTCTAAGGATGGAGATTCCACCACCTCCCTAGCTAACCCATTCCAGTGCTTCACCACTCTCCTAGTGAAATAGTGTTTCCTAATACCCAACCTAGACCTCCCCCACTGCAACTTGCTTCCTGGTCTGTCATCTGCCACCACTGAGAACAGCCTCATTCCATCCTCTTTGGACCCCCCCTTCAGGTAGTTGAAAGTAGCTATCAAATCCCTCCTCATTCTTCTCGTTTGCAGACTAAACAAGCCCAGTTCCCTCAGCCTCTCCTCATAAGTCATGTGACCCAGCCGCCTAATCATTTTCACTAATCATGAAGGTGACGACTATGTCTCCGATTGTCAGTCACTTTTCTGAGGCAAAACTGCCACTGGGAGGGACAGATACCAAGGACTCCCCCCAGTCACTGTGTTTCTGGGTGCTTTGAGCCTAGCGTCCAGCATGTCAGTAGCAGTACCAAGAAATGCTTTGCCCTGCTACAGTTGCTTCCACAGGAGAGTTTCAGAGCACACTGCAGCCATGGTCGCTGAAACTGCCCACAGCCCTCTTGGACCTCATATGAAATCACAGTGCAGAAACGTCAACTGATTTGTCTCCCTAAGTCACACAGCAAATCTGTGGCAGAGCCAGGCCTAGACCCAGAAACACTCAATCCCCAGCCCTATGTAGCTAATGCTCTACATGCTCTTTAACAAACCTGTAGGAGGCAGTGACTGTCCATATTCTGCTCAGGATACATCTACACAGCCAATCTTTTCAGCTCAGGCGGACGGACGTTCCTGCTCTACTTTCGTTTGCTAGCAAGGTAGCCTCAGCGGTGCAGGTGATGAGTAGCTATGCCTCAAGTTTGTATTTGTCTCGGATGGGCTCGTACTTAGTTGTCTGCTCCCCCTCCACCCCAAGGCTACACTGCTAGGTTTAGCATGCTCACTCGAGCAAAGCTAGAGCATGTATATACAGGGCAAATGTAGACACACCCCCTGGTTACACCTCAGGCAGGCCCTTGAGTTCAAGGAATAGGGGCCTTGGTGAGATTTACGGGGGGGGGGCAGAATCTGATCCAAAGGCTTTCGGAGGCTGATGTTGAAATGGACTGCTGGGGAGGGGGCAATCCTGACCCCGTTTGCACTCCTTCTTTGGGAGTCACTCAGGTCCAGAACCTCAAACTCTCAGGCCCCGGCATATCTTTGAGATGCTGTGCCTCAGTCATGGACACCAGGGGGCGCTTTTGCTTTCATTCTCTGGTGCTGGCTAATCAGTTGCAAAAACAATCCAGGGTTTAGAAGGAGAAAAATCCACCAGGATTATGGTCTGTTACAAAGCGCTGCGAGGTGTTAAGACCACTGCATAGCTTCCCATAAAGATTGGCCATAGGCTGCTTGTCAGCCAGCAAACAAGTCTGGGAGTTGACTTTTCATACTGGCACCTTCCCATTGGCCTCTTCAGCAGTGGCAGAATGTCAGCTGTCTTTTAAAAAGAAAAAAAACAAAAAAAAAAAAAAACATTTGAAATGAAAGGCCAACATTTTCAAAAGTGGCCTCTGATTTTGCATTCCTCCTTTTTTAATGTGTCCATCCTAAGATGCCCTGGGCCTGATTTCCAGTAGCTCACCTGCAGCTCCATCCCTCAGCCACTCTGAGACTCCTGCCCCAACAGGTGTCAGTTTGGCCACACAAAAATGGAAGCCTCCCAAATATTACTGCCCACATTTGAAAAATTGGAGTCATGTTTCTAAGCCTTACAGTTGCAAAGGAAACTTTCCAAATGTGCCTTGATGCAGTGCTGTCTCACTTGGTCTGCAAACACAGAATGCAACAATAGCTCTGAGAAAAGCATGGACTGACCATCCCCTTCCATTCACCTCAATGAGGTGTTAACTCTGAAGCATAATGGTGGAAGTTGAAATGTCTCTTTCAGCTAGTTTGATACTGAGAATTTTAGCTCCAACATCCAGCTACGCTGGGATGTAAGTGGCGTTTAGGACTGTGGATGAAGCTTCAGACTGTGGGTGGAGTTTGGGATTGTGTAACACTATTCTTCCCACCACCAATCTGATCACTGATTAAGATTAATGCTGGAAACATGTTAATTATTTCTTATTTTATTTATAATATAAAAAATGTTCAAGTGTTAAACATTCAAGAGTTCAGACATTCAGACAATCCAGAGCAAATGTTTACAATCATCTTATGACTAATTAGCAGAGTTTCCATCTGACCCTATTGTGGGTGAGGAATAGAGAGGGTTTAGTTACTTTATTGCTAAAAGTTAAATGAAATACACTGTCAATTGTTGTATTATCTTCTCAGTCACAGCTTCACCATGCATCCAATCTACAGTATCTGAAATGCAAAGGACATGCAGAAGTGAAAATATAAAAAGAAAAAAGTCAGGCTACAATGTAAACAGGGTTGCTGCAGTGAACTGAAAGGAGGGGCACTTTCACATGTGAATGTTCTGCTGCTTGGACACACAGCACTGTCTCTTTGAGCCACGGGTCCAGGGGCCAGGGCTGCCCCAAACATGATGTCCATCTTTGATAGCAAGTTATTATGTTAACACTGGCACATTACAATAACAACTTTCTTTACAATATATGGCACATGGATACAGAAGAATCCACTGAATGGCTTTCCTGCTACATTGCCCGCCTGTTTCATTGGCCAGGGTCAGGGTCCTGGGGATGCATTGTAGTGACTTTAAACAGGGATCAATTGCATATGGAGCACACTCAACACTATCTATAGTGCACAGCAACTAGCAGGGCTATACTGGTGGTCGTGCTGTCACTAACTTCTCCATGTCCTTTGCTCTACTCTTCCATACTATCATGGCCAATATGTAACTCTGTCTAAGCATCACATTGTTTCTTGCAATACTGTACTGCCATCTTTTAAAACAATTGACCAGTCGAGAGTGCTTGTCTGTAACTGCTGCAGTGGGCTGTTTCCCTTCCCATCAGGGTCTGCACCAATAAAGTGGATTCAACCATATATAAATACATAATATTTTACCACATCCATGTAAACGTTTTATTCATTTGACTACAACTTCACAAAACGGTGCCAAAATGAGTGAGTTTTACTTGGGACCCCACAAGTAACATAGTCAACAAATATATTGTAAGGGTTGTTGCTACTGTATGCTTTTTTCCCCTCTTCCTACCTTTGTTGCAAAAAAACCCCCCATTATTTCTGCATTCTGGTATGTAATTTTCCCATCCTGAAATAAGCAAAACTACAACTATTTGAGTGGACAAGATGGATTCCCCTTAGGAGGTATTTATGAAAACATACATACACGTCATTTGTGTGTGTTATAACAATGTTTTAAAGAACGAGATAATAAACATCCAGAGATGGGGCAAAGTGGAGGGTGCTGTTTTTTCAAATGGGAAAGTGCCCTTAACATGGTAAGTTGTCTTGAATTAAAACCTATGATCTTAAGAATGCTACTGAAATGTAATCCTCAGCATGGACTCTGGCATTAGCATACAGCAAAAAAAGGCACCATGATTTTCTTTTTTTCTATTTTTAAGTTGTCAAAAATTGGCCCATCTTTTTTTATTATTTATTTATTTTGTTTTGTTTGTGTTTTTTTTTCTCGGAAGCTGTAAGTCAAGATGTTACATATAAATAGAGATTCCCTATAAAAAAGTCTTTGCTGTTAGCTATTATAAGACAACTTTGCTAAAATGAAAATAAAACATTTGATTTGTTATATTTTTTCCTCTTTTATACAAAATAAAAATATCTTTCCTCCTTTTTGATACAGGTGTGTTTGTGGGTGCGTGAGTTTGTGTGGCTTCTAAAGAGGAGCCGAGTCCTGTTTGGGTCTTGTGTCTGTCGATCTGCTTTGCCCGCTTTCCAACTGTGCACTTTGTCTCTCGAAGGAATAGTAAGTCCTGCTGTCTCCCGGCCGATACAGCGGCGGCGAATCTGTGTTCATTGCCTCAGTGTTTTCAATGCTTAAGAATGGGGTGCTCTCCGCCATGAGCTCCTCATCAGACTCACTATATGAAGCACTGCTTCCTGAGAAGGAGTCTCTGACCGTCCGGGCTCTGTGTGAGACCTGCCCGTTGAGTTTAGATCTTTTCCACCGCCTGTTGCTGCTAGCTGTTTTCTTTGGTTGTTCTAGTGCTGGGATGTACTCTTGTGTTGTTTCATATTCATCATCCTCCGTGATGCAGAAGGGGCTCGAAGGCAGGCTCCCCATGCTCTCATTCAAGTAGCTCTTCCTTTGGTAGTAACTGTCATATCTCTGCATATCCTGGAAGGGCACCTGATAGCGTCGCAGTAAAGGCTGCTGCTCTTCCACTCGGAAGCTAACGGGTGCCGCAGGTGGAAGGGACACCGCGTGAGCAGAATTAGGGGAGGTGATCTCGAAGGTAGGTACCTGTGCAGCGAGTGAGTAATGGAAGTCAACAGGAGACAGACGTGCTGGTGTTGTCAGAGCAGACACATACCTGAAAAGAGAAACAACTACATTAGGATCCTGATTGACAAGAGCTTTCCAGGTATTATTCTTCTCATTTGAATACCTGACCCTGAGGTCCAAACTACCAGAGTCAAATAGCTAACACAATCACACCCTTGCATAGTAATTGACACACCCACACTCCACACATGGTAACTGACACACCTGAGACTTCACACAGTAGCTGACACACCCATGCCCTCACAGGGTAACTGATGCACCCACATCCACACACAGTAACTGATGCACCCACGCCCCTCACATAATAACTGACACAACTGCGCCCTCACAGGGTATCTGATGCACCCACATCCTCACACAGTAACTGATGCACCCATGCCTCTCACACAGTAACGGATACACCTGCGCCCTCACAGGGTATCTGATGCACCCACATCCTCACACAGTAACTGATGCACCCACACCCCTCACACAGTAACTGACACACCCATACCCTCACACGGTAACTGATGCACCCACGTCCACACACAGTAACTGACACACTCACGCTCTCACATGGTAACTGATGCACACACACTCCTCACACTGTAACTAACACACTCGTGCCCTCACATGATAACTGATGCACACACACTCCTCACACTGTAACTGACACACGCATGCCCTCACAGAGTAACTGACACACTTGTGCCCTCACATAACTGATGCACCCACACCCACAGAGTAACTGACACACCCACGCCCTCACACAGTAACTGACACATTCACGCCCTCACATGATAACTGATGCACCCACACACACAGAGTAACTGACACACCCACACCCTCACATGGTAACTGATGCACACACACTCCTCACACTGTAACTGACACACTCGCGCCCTCACATGATAACTGATGCACCCACATCCACAGTAACTGACACACCCGCACCCTCACATGGTAACTGATGCACACACACTCCTCACACTGTAACTGACACACCCGCACCGTCACAGCGTAACTGACACACTTGTGCCCTCACATGATAACTGATGCACCCACACCCACAGAGTAACTGACACACCCACGCCCTCACACAGTAACTGACACACTCGCGCCCTCACATGGTAACTAATGCACCCACGTCCACACATAGTAACTGACACACCCGCACACTCACATGGTAACTGATGCACCCACACCCCTCACACAGTAACTGACAGACTCGCGACCTCATGCTTTAAATTTTGCCGAGAAGAACCAAGTCCCAAGTCATTTTACAGACTGTAAGGCCTATTTCCAAAAGTGGTTGCCCTATTACAGGCCATACAAGCCCTCCATTTGGACACCTGAAGTCATGCATGTGAGTGCATATTTGTTCAGAATAGGGGTTTACACCTTCCTCTGTACTACCTGGTGCTGGCCACTGTTGCTCACAGGACAATAGACCCATTGTGCTGTTGGTCCCATCTGGTACAGTGAACCCTATGGTCTTATGCCAGCATCTTGTGCAGCAGCTTGAGTTACCTGCATGTGAAAACTGGATGCTCTGAGTGTCTGTACTGGGGTGAAGCTAACACAGGGGTTATGACATCCACCAATGAAATCTAGCCACCTCCAAGGTAAGATGCACCATACATCTCGCAATGCCAGACACACTGCACGACAGTTCAGGAAGCGAAGGATAACATCCAGTTGAAGCAAGAGTGAGAATTTAGACAGGTAAATTTAATTAACAAAGGTGAAATTTGCCCACAACACTGGAGCGCAAAACCTTCCTCTTGCAAAAAGCGCCATGGGAACTTTAGGACCAGAAGCAATTAGACTGTTACTTTTAAGGCTCCTCCAAAAGATACCACCTCCAGCAAAAATGCAGCTTCTAACCCATGCTGAAGGGCTGGACCACTCAAGAGCCAAAGAGAAGAGTGCCTCTGTTACCAACACAACACGATGCAATGCAATGGGGGGTACTCAGCACCTTGGACGATCAAGCTCAACATTTGTGAACATCCTGGGTGCATTGCAAGGTCCTCAGAACAGTGGCTTGAGGAGCTGGCTAGGAGAGGATGAGGTGGGTGGGCGGGGATTATTCTTTGATCTCCCTCCAAGCAGTGGCTGATTTGGGAAGTTATATTAGATTTTGTGCTTGGCCTTTGAGCTATATGGAAAGGGCCATTTTATAGAGAGAATATAAAAGTGGTAAGTAAATGGCCCTAATATGATGGTACATTTTGGTGACACAGAGCTGGTGCATAAATGGCCCAGGATGACTATACATTCAGGTGACACAGAGTTGTATGTAAATGGCCCAAGATGACTGTACATTCAGGTGACACAGAGTTGGTATGTAAATGGCCCAGGATGAATGTACATTTGGGTGACCCAGAATTGGTATGTAAATGGCCCAGGATGACTGTACATTCAGGTGACACAGAGTTGTATGTAAATGGCCCAAGATGACTGTACATTCAGGTGACACAGAGTTGGTATGTAAATGGCCCAGGATGAATGTACATTTGGGTGACCCAGAATTGGTATGTAAATGGCCCAGGATGACTGTACATTCAGGTGACACAGAGTTCGTAAGTAAATGGCCCAGGATGACTACATTCAGGTGACACAGAGTTGGTATGTAAATGGCCCAGGCTGACTGTAAATTTGGGTGACACAGAGCTGGTACCGTAAATGGCCCGGGATGACTGTAAGTTTGGGTGACACAGAATAGAGTAGTGTTTGTTCGCTTGTTTATAGCACAACTCAAAGACAGTAAGTTCTCCTGAGGGTTGTAGCTTTTTGACGCTCACACAGTTCCTTTAAATGATATGCACAACAGAGGTGCATGCTGGGTCTGTCCTGCAACCCTTTCACCAGTGTGACACCACGGAGCTCACTGGAGGTACAGTGAAGCAGGGGGGTTGGAGCATAAGCCAGACATCACAGAGAGGAGGGACACTAGTTCACAGAGTAACAAACTGGTACAGAGGAGATGGGACCCCACCAGGAGCCTCTCTCTTCTCCCTGGGTTTTTCCTGCACTCCTGCTCTTAGATGAGAAAGCCCTGCACGGCTGGCTTGGAAAAGACCCCTAGAGACATACAATGCCAATGTCTAGCATTTCACCCCATGTATTTGCCTCATTCAGCAGTTACATCCATTGCCCGATCACCCTCCTGGACGAGTGCACAGAGAAGAGGAAAGGGCAGCATGCCCTCCCTGACACCTGTGCCCTTGCCCAGGGACAATCACAGTCCATAACCCTGGACTATGCCAATCTAGTGCTGCCAGAAGAATCAGCCTCTCTGGCACACCTAGTGCCCAGACACGCTGATGTCTCCCTGCTTCAAAGGGTGCAGAGCTGCCCCCTCCCTGTGCTGTAGGAGGCAATGTCTCAGAGAGCTCGCACCAGGACAGGTCACCTCTGCTATCTATGCTCCCTGTACAGCCACAGCCTGGCCCTTTATATTCACAGGATCCACTTTGGGGCCTTCTCCATCGAAACTGATGGGTTTTGGATCAGGCCCTTAGTTCCAGACCTGTCCTCTGGCTCCCCCCCCCTTCCGCTGTGCCAGGGCAATCACTTTCCTGCTTTACCAACACATATATTTTGTGCAATGTTCCTGGTATCTGCCCTTCCACCAGCACCATCCCAGGCTTTCGTCCTCTGTCAAACCTTCGAGTGCCTTTCTCTGCCCTCCCTCTAGCTCTGCAATGGCTTTTCTCTAACACAGGGTCCCAACGTGCACTCAATATCCTCAGCACACTCACACCATGGCTGTATAAAACACTCTTATTACCTGGCTTAGGAGAGATCCCTCTATTTATAGACACGCACTCAGGATTTCATTTGCTCTATTAGCAAGAGCATTAGAGCGTGAGCTCATCTCCAATAACCTCCACTCTAACCTGCGGGGCTCTCTGACCGCACGGCTGCTTTCTAAGCAGCAGCCTCCTGTTTCTATTTGAGCTGATTATAGGATCTCCCTCGGTGCCTCACCTTGCACTCAGCTATCCTAAATCTCATCGAATTTAGAGCTGCCTGGCTCTTCCAGCCTGCCACATCACTCGTGCTGCTTGGAGAGCTCCTCTGCTGCTTATTAGCCCTCCAAGCTTGGGGCTGGCTGCACAGATGATGACCAAACCCTGTTAGGATGGGGCTGAGGAGACTGAAAGGTGATGCCCTCCTCACCTAGCAATGGGGACCATCTCACTCCCTGCGAGCGCCCACGTGGGTGCTAGCTGCCCACAAGTGGGCAGGGTGGAGGGGCATGGTTCTGTCCCCCTCCATGGCCACCACCACACCTGTTAGCTGAATACAGAGGAGAGTGCACATTGTGCTCTCCCGCAGATTGGTGAAGCCACTGCTCTGGTGTATGCCCCCAAAAAGCCCCCTGGGAGAAATGGGGGCTGAGTCCCGCTGAGCCCTTGCTTCTGGGCTGCTCCTGTGCAGAATCTAGAACTGACTCAGGGGGAGGTCATGTCCTGCCCCCGATCATTCCACAGGGACTACAGTGAATGTTTAGTGGCACAGACCTGGAGCCTGGCTCCTGTTGATGCTTTCCCTGTTCTGAGGGTGCCTTGTTTGCTCGTAGTGCCTACAGCCTGCCAGCCAGTCTTGGCCCTAGCTGGCATTCCTCTCTACATTCTAGGGTGTGGAGGCTGTAATAACAGCTTTAGAGAAATCAAGGTAAATGTCAGCTGCTGTGCTGCCTTGGGCCACAGCATCTATAGTTCTACAGGGGGGCTCTGATCACCTGAATGATCTGTGCCATGGTAGCCGGTAGCTAGCACAGCTGGGCAAATAACCAGTTCTTCAGGTCAGTGGCCAGCCCAAAAAACGGGAGAAAAAAATCAGCAAACCGAAAAAGTAAAAAAAAATCAAAAAAAAAATTCAGCTTTGGGTCAAATGAAAGGTTTTGTTTGGTTTCTGAGGGATTTCTTAGATTTTTTAACTTCTTTTGTGAATTAAATTGAAGTAAAATTCACAAAGAAAGTTGAAACGTTTTGATTTTTTCAGAATTTTTTTTTGTTTGACTGAAACAATTCCATGAATTTGAAAACATTTTGGTCAACCTGCATCTGCATTTTTCAGTGAAAAAGGAATGTTGTCTGAAAATTTCCCCCACTGTAGTTGCTAGGTTCTCTTTTCCCAGCAGTTTCATTTGGATACTGAACCTCCTCGCCTTCGCTAGGATCTCCACTGGAACACCCAGCCGTGCGGTCACTGGGTTTGCTTCACATTTGCCCTTTGTCCAATTCTAATAGGTTCTGCAGTTTCCTCTGTGGGATGAAAACTCGTGAGGACATCAGGGAAGAGTCTCTCTACACATTCCATTTCCTTCACCAGCTCCTTAATGATACTTAGCAGGAGAGATCAAGATCCTCTGCCTTCAGGGTCTGAGGGAGAGCAGAAGTCAGAATCCAGGCAGGTAGGGAGAGGTGGTAAAACCCAGAAAGCCAGTGGAGGAGGGTGGTGGAGCTAACATGGTAGGCAGAGAGACAATTCCATCTCAAGGAGTTTATTTCCAGGCTGGGAGACAGTTGGTGCGGGTGGGCAGATGGAAAGGAGTCATAGAGCTAGAGATAAAGAGCAGGGGAGGAGGACAAGAGATGGGAAGCAATGGGGCGGAGGGTTTGGAGGCAGAGTCACAGTCAGGCCTGGGAAGCCCAGAGTGCCATGAAGAAGGAAAGGGTAGAGTAGAGGTGGAAGGGTCAGTGGCAGGGGAGAGTTCTTATGGGCGGTTGGGAAATACTGGCAAGCTGCTGGGCAGAGAAGCGGGCAGAGGAGGGTGAGGTGTCCAGAGGGAGCAGGAGGAGGAGAAGAGATGCCACGCTTTGGAAGCACTAAAAAGAACTGACATGGAGGAGCTCAACGCAGGCCTAGGACATTGCCCAAGGGCACTCAGCAGCGTGGCTGCAGGCACAGAAACAGCAGATGCAGAGGGAAGAGATTAAAGGGCAGACAGAGCACCAGAAGAGGGAGGCACAGGAATCAAGAGAGGAGTTGTGAGAAATGAAAGTGTTGATGGAATCAACTGAAAGGAGAGAAGCCAGGGGTGTGTGTGTGTGTGTGTGTGTGTGTGTGTGTGTGTGTGTGTGTGTGTGTGTGTGTGTGTGTGTGTGTGTGTGTGTGTGTGTGTGTGTGTGTGTGTGTGTGTGTAAGGGATGAGGAGGCTGAGACCAGCAGCGAGGTCAGCCTAGAGATTGTGAAAGGAGCGATGGGGCCGAAGGGAGGGAGACGTGCTGAAATACAGCAGGTGGGGATTGTGGAGAGAGCTCTGAGACAGAGATCAGAGCTTCAGGAAAGAGGCAATGGAATCGGGTCAGTTACCTCATAAAGGTGCAGACATCTGGGATAAGTAGAGGGGATGGAGGAGAAAGAAAGAGACCCACGCACTGAATCCAGACGAAGCCTTAGAACAATGACTCAGATTTTCCCCAATCCTATATAGGGCCAGCTCCAGGGATTTTGCTGCCCCAAGCAGCAAAAAAAAAAAAAAAAGCTGCCATCACGATCTGCGGCTCTAGTGCCCCCACTTCAATCTTCAGCAGCAGGTCCTTTGCTCTGAGAGGGAGTGAGGGACCCATCGCCGAATTGCTGCTGAAGAGCTGGATGTGCCACCCCTCTCCGTTGGCCGCCCCAAGCACCTGCTTGCTGGGCTGGTGCCTGGAGCCGACTCTGGTCCTATAACCATCCCAGCACTCTTCTGGATTGAGTTTTCCTCCTCCCTTGACAGAGCTCCTCCACTTCTCTTCCCTTTCTTCTTTTCCTAGATATGTTTGTAGAAATCTTATTTCCATTGACTCCTTCCCTCTCTTTCATACATTCAAACACAACCTCTCCCCCTTATCAAGGAATGTGGTAAATTCTCCCTCACATGGGATATCTAGATCAAGTTCTATCTGTCTGCTTCAGCCACAGGTTTCTGGGCTTGAAGCAGGAATGAAATCTCTGACCTGTGCTATACAGGAGCTCAGACTAGATCATCACCATGGGCCCTGCTTGTCTTGGAATCTGTAAATCTGTGAATTTCATTCTCTCTCTCGTCTCTCTTATTTGATTTCTAGAAGATCTCACCTCACTTCCTGCCCCTGCAAAGTTCAATTTTCAAGTCCTTTGTAAGGTCTTCTTTTAGTTACTGGCTTGCTTTCTTATTCTGGATTTCCCTTTGAAATCACACACTTGAATTTATGCTTTTTACTCTCGGGTCCCCCAGTGTAGGATGGAATATGTAGGGTGTATATTTTAGGATGGAATATGTGGAATGTACGTGAAAAGATGCCTGCTTGTCTGGCAAGGAAAGAGAACAGCCAGGTGGAAAGCTGAACCAGCAATCAGATCAGATAAACAACTGGGTCAGCAATCCAATCAGGTAACAACCGAGTTGGCAAACTAATCTTTGTGCTAGGCAGAAAGGTGTTTATACAATATAAAATGAATAACTTTGTAACAGTATTTAAGGCGAGCACCCGAATATGGGGGTCGCCTGCATTTAAGCCTATGCTGTGCACTGGTTTGATGGACTGATCACTCAGTGAAGCAGCAAATAAATGACACACTTCTTCAGCACAGGAGTCTGTCTGTGATCCTGTGCACTCTGCGTGGTGTGAAGAACTGCTCAACACCCAGCATTGTACTTTTTATTTCCACCTTTCCCTTGGTACCTCACTCTGTGGGGCCTCTTCCTACTAACTGCTTCGGTTTCCAACCATTAGATGTGTCACAGTAAAATGCCCTGTGATTCCAGCTTCCCATGCTCCCCTTCCTTAGGAGCTAAAGCCTCGAGAGATCCTTTCCCCACTTGCTCTCCCCTATGCTCAGCTCTATGACCCCTAATTGGTTAATATCAAGTGCAAGTGATCGTGCCTCTCATTGTATTCTCCACCTTGCCAAATAAGAGGCACAGTGAGTGGGATCTATGCTGAGAGGCCCCAGCTAGCCACCCTCCCCGGTCTTAACAGCCAGGTAGTCTTAGCCCCATGAGTGTTCCTCCATATTAACCATGCTGCTTTCTGTGGCCACCTATTGTAACCAGCATTAATACAGTGCTTCCCTTTGGTGGCCTTTATGAACAGGTTTCACTGCACACTTCAGTGGAATTTATGTTAAATCTCCATTGATGCCCCCTGGTTTGGCTGCATCCACCTCAGACATCTTGGTATTGCAAACCACCAGGATGCTAAGCACCAGGTCCGGTACCTTTCCTGTCTCCACGATCTCTTGGCTAAGGGCCTGGTCTTTGCTTTTACTCTTCTTTGACCTGGGTCAGAGACTTGTTGGGCACTGTTATTTCCTTTCTCATGTATCAGGACCCAGAGTGTCCATGTTGTCGTTTTCTTCTCTTGCCATCTAGATTTCACTAGAAGGTGACTCCTCTGTCCCCTAGCACAGGCATGTGTCTGGCTTTCTCCTCCTATGAAGAGCATGGCCTTCAGAGTCAATAGGCCAGCTTTCCTGACTGTCTCCCATTGGTTCCACAACACCAGTGGGGCCATCAATCCTGCCCGTAGCTTGTCCAGTTCATCTTGTTTGCCCCCAGGCTTGTGGCACTTGCATACGGCACTGCTGTACTCTGCTCCCCTTGCCTTCGCCTCTGCACTGTCTGTGTCTCATCTGCTGCGCTGGACATGGTGTATTTGGTACAGCCTGATCCTCCCCCTAGCCTTATGAGACCCCCACAAGCCCTCACCATGTTGTCCATATTCAAGGTGCAACTGGGGCTCTCTGGAGGTGCAGCATACACAGGTGTGGGCCAGGAGAGGAGGCTCTGCCTTATTCAAGCTGATCTAAGGGCTAGTGTGCAATGGAGGCAGGACCTCCCTGGCTGCGTATGGCAGCAGCACTGGCTAGAATCCCCACAGCTCTTCTCCCTCCCACCTCTGACACACTCCTCCCAGCCCCAGGGTGCTCCCTAAGACAGGGCTGGAGAGGTCTCCATGACAGCCTGATGCAGTGCCTATCCTGGGAGCATTCTCCCATGGTCAGCCCCGTCATACTGCTGCAGCAGCATTTGGGGGCCGGGCTGGGGGAAATCCCTCCCTCCAAAAGGAAAATGAAATCTATCATCTTTCCCAGCTGAGAGCCGATGTAACAAGCCCAGCTAGTAGTGAGCCGACCAGGGTGAAGGCTTTCAAATCCAGGCAGTCCCCTCTTACCATTAAAAACAATCCAATCCTCGGTGAATCCAACCCCTTCTCTCTACTTCATCTTCACTTATATTAGTTCCCTGCCTGGATCATCAGCTACTTTTCCATTCCTAGGCCATGCACAGCAGGGGCTGATGCATACATGTAGCGCTGCTCTTTACTGGCTGGAATGTGTCAGAGCTGCTCAGGGCTGCAGGTTCTTTGTACTAAGCTATTGGAGCAGCTTCTGTCGCTCACAGGATTGGGGCTTCTCTTTTGGGAGAGGAATTCTATTCCCCGTGCCACAGGTGGTCAGCAAGCTTGGAGTCCTTGGTCATGGACTGAGAGAAGATCTAGGCCCCAGCCTGTCCCCAGAAGTCACCCTGATGCTGTCAAACGTTCGCTCTTATTTACACTTAAAATGTATAAGAGAGAAAAGCTCTGATGCTTCAGGGAATACCATACAGTAACATGAACTGCTTGGTGGTAGGGAGAAATTTCCACTAGGGGCAGGCTATTGCATAATTGTCAATTGCGAGAGGTTTTGCATCTGTGTCTGAAGCTTTTGCTATGGGCCATTCTCAAAGACAGGACACCAGCCCAAGTGGAGTACTGTTCTGGTGAAGTATCTTATGTCCAACATGGATCTGGTCTGGATGCCCCTCTCTACTGTCCTTCTCTTCCACCAGTGAACCCTAATAACCGATAACAGAGTCATCAGCCCCAGAGCTGATGGCACAAAGCAGTGAGGGCTGACCTCTCGCTGTGTGGCGAGTCTCGCAGCGAATCCACAGAATCCCTGTATTGCATCGTGGGTCTTCTCGAGTCCTCAATGCAATACGCAGCTCCTCGCCGGGTGCAGGCCTCGACACAGGCAGGGCTGTTGCATTTACTGGTTCCCACTGAAGAGAGCATCATACCAGATTGCGAATCAGAAGTCAGGCTCTCCGTGCGGTCCAAGCTCCATGTGTGGCTTTCCTGCCTGCGAAGCAAACCACAGATCAACAACAGTCAGGGAGAACTTCTGCCATGCCCTGCTACACCACACCTGTTCCTTCAGGCAGCCTGTGGCTCGGAGACATTCTGAAGGAAGGTTAGAAATTTACACTCTGTATCTACTTTGCTTCTCTTTCTAAAAGCAATGTGTTTAACTGGGGGGCCAGTTTTCAAAACCTAGCCTTCATTGTTTTGTCCACAGTGAATTTGGGTGCAACTGCTTGTGGGCACAGGGAAGGACAAACAGATGCCTGACTGCCTTATGGCATGTGCGGATCAGGCAACTGGAGTTAATGAAGTTTGCCAGCAGAGAATTAGGTGGGGTACACAGGGATTCCAGAGCAGGAAAACAGTCCTGATCCAAAGAACTTGTTAATTATGGTTAAACCCAGGCCAATTCTCAGTTGAAACCATCAACTGCATTTACAACTTCAAATGGTGTTCTGGTTAGAAAAGAGGAGCAGTGAAATGGCAGCTTCACATTCAACTGAACTGCTCTGGGTGTGTCTTCAAAAACATTTGCTCAGTGCAGTTTATTCAGAAAGACGGCGTTTTAGATATTGAGCACCAATTCATGACAGCATTTTTGTGCCTTGAGAGATTTACAAATCCGTAAGTGATTTAGGCACCTAACTCCCACTGACTTTTGATGGGAGTTAGGCACTTTGTAAACCCAACAGGTACCTGCCCGTCAGAAGGCCTAACTATTGTGAAGTGAATGAAAAACACTTAATGAGACCATGTAAATTGGGGTTGTGCATGCACATACACTTTTGCACACACGACTCAGGATTGCACGTGTCTATTGTGCAATTTGTGTGTGCAACTCATGAATGCACAATACCTGAAAAATATTAGGTCTAAATCACCAGGTTTTGAGGAATGAATAACAGAATAGCCACACCGTGAGAGTATCTTCTGTAAGAAAATGTCTTCTAAAAGACAACAACATTTTGCCTTCTGGTCCTTTTTCTCCGAACACTTGGAATGCAAAGGATTCATCAACACCTACCAAACACTAAAGTAACACTGGTGTATAATTGCTGTAAGTGAGATCAGAATCAGACCTGACATCTTTTGCCTTGCAGATGAACACATCTCGTCTGGTGCAATTCACTGATGGAACATGAATGTGGACCTCACAGTGTCATTTTATTATCGTGTTTTAATGTTGAGCGCACCTTCAAAGAACCAATTTCAGTTACTGGAATAAGCACAGTATTCACTGGAACCGTCAAAGGGGAAGAAACAGAGCACCCACAAAGAGAAAGGGTCCATCTACTCTTAGCCCTTCTATCATAACCTTAGTCCCAGATTTGGACCTTAGCGTCCAAAATATGGGGGTTAGCATGAAAACCTCCAAGCTTAGCTACCAGCTTGGACCTGGTACTTGCTGCCACCACCCAAAAAATTAGAGTGTTTTGGGGCACTCTGGTCCCCCTGAAAAACCTTCCCTGGGGACCCCAAGACCCAAATCCCTTGAGTCTCACAACAAAGGGAAATAATCCTTTTTCCCTTCCCCCCTCCAGGTGCTCCTGGAGAGATACCCAGACACAAGCTCTGTGAAACTACACAGAGTGACTCCCCCTCTCTGTTCCCAATCCTGGAAACAAAAGAACTTTCCTATTCCCCCAGAGGGAATGCAAAATCAGGCTAGCCAATTCAACACACACAGATCACCCCTGATTTCTTCCTCCCACCAATTCCCTGGTGAGTACAGACTCAATTTCCCTGAAGTAAAGAAAAACTCCAACAGATCTTAAAAGAAAGCTTTATATAAAAAGAAAGAAAAAATACATACAAATGTTCTCTCTGTATTAAGGTGACACAACACAGGGTCGATTGCTTAAAAGAATATTGAATAAACAGCCTTATTCAAGAAGAATACAAATCAAAGCACTCCAGCACTTATATTCATGCAAATACCAAAGAAAAGAAACCATATAACTTACTATCTGATCTCTTTGTCCTTACACTTAGAAACAGAAGACTAGAAAGTAGAAACTACTCCTCCAAAGCTCAGAGAAAGCAGGCAGACAGAAAACAAAGACCTCGGACACAAAATTCCCTCCACCCAAAGTTGAAAAAATCCGGTTTCCTGATTGGTCCTCTGGTCAGGTGCTTCAGGTGGAAGAGACATTAACCCTTAGATATCTGTTTATGACACGCCCCCCAAATTGCAGACAGTGGGGAAGCTCACTGGCGGCAATTTCCTTCTAGAACTTGAAAATAAACAGATTAATACAACACATGCACCTTTACATATACTACTAAGTATATAACTAACAGACTTTTACATTTTAAGAACACTTTTTAACTACTGAATTCTGGGAAACTCTCACAGGAGAGAGCATCAGCAACTTTGTTAGAAGCTCCTGTGATGTGTTGAATTTCAAAATCAAAATCTTGGAGAGCTAACCTGCAACGAAGAAGTTTCTTGTTGTTTCCCTTGGCAGTATGAAGCCACTTTAGTGCAGCATGGTCAGTTTGTAGTTGGAACCGCCGTCCCCAAACATATGGGCGTAGCTTTTCCAGGGCGTACACAATGGCATAGCATTCCTTTTCACTGACTGACCAGTGACTTTCCCTCTCAGACAGTTTCTTGCTGAGAAACACGACAGGATGGAAGTTGTGATCTGTTGCTTCCTGCATGAGCACTGCTCCTATACCACGCTCAGATGCATCTGTGGTTACTAGGAATGGCTTGTCAAAGTCCGGGGCCCTGAGCACAGGGTCAGACATGAGCATTGCCTTAAGCTGGGTAAAGGCCTTTTGACACTCATCAGTCCACTTAACGGCATTTGGCTGGGTCTTTTTGGTCAGGTCGGTCAATGGGGCAGCGATTTGGCTGTAGTGTGGTACAAATCGCCTGTAGTATCCAGCCAAGCCTAAGAAGGATTGGACCTGTTTCTTTGACCTTGGGACAGGCCACTTTTGGATAGCATCCACCTTGGCCTGTAGGGGGTTTATGGTTCCTCGACCCACCTGGTGCCCCAGGTAAGTCACTCTGTTTTGGCCTATTTGACACTTTTTGGCCTTAACAGTTAGTCCTGCCTGCCTGATGCGCTCAAAGACCTTTTCCAGGTGTAGTAGGTGTTTGGGCCAGGAGTCTGAAAAAATGGCCACATCATCGAGGTAGGCAACTGCAAATTCTGCCAGTCCAGCTAGTAGACCATCTACCAGCCTCTGGAAGGTGGCGGGTGCATTTCGAAGGCCGAAAGGAAGGACATTGAATTCATACACCCCCGCATGGGTGACGAATGCTGACCTCTCCTTGGCAGGTTCATCTAGTGGTACTTGCCAGTATCCCTTGGTTAAGTCTATTGTAGAGATGAACTGGGCACGTCCCAACTTCTCCAATAGCTCATCAGTGCGTGGCATTGGATAGTTGTCCGGACGAGTTACCGCATTTAGCTTACGGTAGTCCACGCAAAAGCGTATTTCCCTATCTGGTTTGGGTACCAGAACCACTGGAGATGCCCATGCACTGGTAGATGAGCGGATTATACCCATCTGTAGCATGTTCTGGATCTCGCGTTGTATCGCAGCTTGGGCATGAGGAGACACCCGGTAGGGTGGGGTTCTGATTGGGTGAGCATTACCTGTATCAATGGAGTGGTATGCCCGTTCAGTCCGTCCTGGGGTGGCTGAGAACAATGGGGCGAAGCTAGTGCACAGCTCCTTGATTTGTCGCCGCTGCAGACGTTCCAGGGTGGTTGAGAGGTTCACCTCTTCCACGCCACCGTCTTTTTTCCCGTCGTAGTAGACACCGTCAGGCCACTCAGCATCATCTCCCTGGACTGTAAACTGACAAACCTGTAAATCTCTGGAATAGAAAGGCTTGAGAGAATTAACATGGTACACTTTAGGCTTTAGTGAGGAATTGGGAAATGCTATGAGGTAGTTTACAGTTCCCAGGTGCTTTTGGACCGTGAATGGCCCTTCCCATGATGCTTCCATCTTATGGGCCTGTTGCGCCTTCAAGACCATAACCTGGTCTCCTACCCTGAAAGAACGTTCTCTGGCATATCTGTCATACCAGGCCTTTTGCTCTTCCTGAGCATCCTTTAGGTTCTCTCTAGCAAGGGCTAACGAGTGTTGGAGGGTGCTTTGTAGGTTGCTTACAAAGTCCAGAATGTTAGTTCCTGGAGAAGGCGTAAACCCCTCCCATTGCTGCTTTACCAACTGTAATGGCCCCTTAACCTCGTGACCATACACAAGTTGAAACGGTGAAAACCCTAAACTGGAATGTGGTACAGCCCTGTAGGCAAACAGCAACTGCTGCAACACTAGGTCCCAATTATTGGAGTGTTCGTTGATGAATTTTCGTATCATGGCCCCCAAAGTTCCATTGAACCTTTCCACCAGGCCATTGGTTTGATGGTGGTACGGGGTGGCAACCAAGTGATTCACCCCATGAGTTTCCCACAGTTTTTCCATGGTCCCTGCCAGGAAATTAGACCCTGAATCTGTAAGGATGTCGGAGGGCCAACCTACCCTGGCAAAGATGTCTGTTAGGGCCAGGCACACAGTGTTAGCCCTGGTGTTGCCTAGAGCTACTGCTTCTGGCCATGGGGTAGCAAAGTCCACTAAAGTGAGTACGTACTGCTTTCCTCTGGGCGTCTTCTTTGGGAAAGGGCCCAGAATATCCACAGCTACTTGCTGAAATGGGACCTCAATTATGGGGAGTGGCTGGAGAGGGGCCTTGACCTGGTCTTGAGGCTTTCCCACTCTTTGGCATACCTCACAAGACCGGACATACTTGGCAACATCCTTGCCCATCCCCTCCCAGTGGAAGGACTTTCCCAACCGGTCCTTGGTTCTGTTCACCCCAGCATGGCCACTGGGATGATTATGGGCTAAGCTTAAGAGCTTCCCCAGGTACTTAGTTGGAACCACCAACTGTTTTTGCGGCTGCCATTCCTCCCGGTGTCCACCAGAAAGAATTTCCTTGTATAAAAGTCCTTGGTCTATAATAAACCGGGATCGATTAGAAGAGCTGAGAGGCGGTGGGGTGCTCCGTGCCACCCCCCAAGCTTTTTGAAGGCTGTCATCCACTTCCTGCTCAGCCTGGAACTGTTCCCTTGAGGCTGGGGTCACCAGTTCTTCCTCAGACTGTGGACTTGGGCTTGGTCCCTCTGGAAGCGATGTAGGTGATGGGGTTGTTTCCGTTGCTGGTGAACTGCTCTCCGCTGGTGCACCTGAGGGTATTTCAGGCTCTGGCTGAGCCTTTTGGGTATGGCTGTCTGTTGCTTCTGCCAGTTTGGGCTCGCTGGCGCCCTCTGGCGTTGAGTTTGAAGATGTGGTTGCACTTGCTGGTGCTGGTTGCTGTTCCAGTTCCGGGCCTGGGACTGGAGGTGTTGTGGCTGTTTCAGTGGTTGGCATGGAATCCGGGTCCACTACCTCTGTCTGGGTCTCTGGTAACACAGACGGGGCCTCTGTGGACGGCTCAGGAACAGGAATGGGTCTGGAAGCTTGCCTGGTTTGGCTACGGGTAACCATTCCCACTCTCTTGGCCCGCCTCACCTGGTTGGCCAAGTCTTCCCCCAGTAGCATGGGGATAGGATAATTGTCATAGACTGCAAAAGTCCACATTCCGGACCAGCCTTTGTACTGGACAGGCAGTTCAGCTGTAGGCAAGTCTACAGCTTGTGACATGAAGGGGTAAATTGTAACTTTGGCCTTTGGGTTGATGAATTTGGGGTCTACGAAGGATTGGTGGATAGCTGACACTTGTGCCCCCGTGTCTCTCCACGCAGTAACCTTCTTTCCGCCCACTCTCAAATTTTCCCTTCGCTCCAAGGGTATTTGAGAGGCATCCAGGCCTGGGGATCTTTGGTGTGATGGTGGTGTAATGAATTGCACTCGCATGTGTTCTTTGGACAGTTGGCCTTGATATATCCCAGTTCATTACACTTAAAGCATCTTCCATCTGATGGGTCACTGGGCCGAGGTGAGTTACTGGAGACTGATGAGGTGGAAGGGTAGGGTGTCTGTGGCTTTACTTGGGTGGTATGTGGGGTCTTTGGCTGTCCTCGGTTGTAGGGTTTATGGTCTGTGTGCCCCCTGGGGTAATCGTTCCCCTTGACAGTAGCTTTCTTGCTTTCTGCCAGTTCCATCCATTTGGCTCCAATCTCCCCCTCCTCAGCGAGATCTTTGGGTTTTCCATCTTGTATGTACCGTGTGATGTCTTCAGGAACACCATCCAAGAACTGCTCCATTTGTATGAGGAGGTGCAGTTCTTCCAAGGTTTGAATGTTGTTTCCTGTTATCCAGGCCTCATAGTTTTTTGCAATGTAGTAGGCGTGTTTGGGAAATGACACCTCTGGTTTCCACTTTTGGGTTCTGAAGCGCCGACGGGCATGATCTGGGGTTATCCCCATCCTGTATCTGGCCTTGGTTTGAAAAAGTTTATAGTCATTCATTTGCTGATTAGGCATTTCAGCTGCCACCTCTGCTAAAGGTCCACTGAGTTGTGGCCTTAATTCTACCATGTACTGGTCTTCAGGGATGTTGTACCCAAGACAGGCTCTTTCAAAATTTTCCAAGAAGGCCTCGGTGTCATCACCTGCCTTGTAGGTGGGAAATTTCCTGTGCTGTGGAGCAATAATTGGCGCCGGGTTGTTAGGGTTGGCTGGCACATGCAGCCCAGCTTTTGCCAAGTCCAGTTCATGCTTTCTCTGTTTTTCCTTCTCTTCATCTTCTTTTTGTTGTTTTTCCATTTCTCGGCGGTGGGCCACCTCTTCTTCTTCTTGCTTCCTTCTGTGGGCCAACTATTCTTCTGCTTGTTTCCTTCGGTAGGCCACCTCTTCTTCTTCTAGTTTTCTTTTGTGTGCTGCCTCTTTGGCTGCCTGTTCTCTTTGGTAGGCTGCCTGTTCTCTTTGGTAGGCTGCCTGTCTGATCTGTTCTTCTCTTTCTTTCATCTCCATGTCTTTTTGTTTTATTTCCAGCTGTCGCCTGTGTTCAGCTTCTCTGATTTATTCTTCAGCCTCCATTTTTGTCTTGGTAGACATGGTTCCTGTTTCTTGTGTTGGGGTGCCCTCCGGTGTTTATCTTCCGAACTGCAGGTTCTCTGTTGCCTCCTGAAGTCTGCCTAGCAACAGTGCCTTTAGCTAATCTTCAATGTTAAGTAAACCTGAAAAACCACTTTATTTGCATTTATATAGTGCTGGTATGACTCTCAATGGGAGTGCTATTGTGTGACAAAAGACTTGTGATAGCACCTTAACGACTTCTTGCTTAACATGCAAGCCAAAAACTGCCAGAGAGAGCAGAAAAAAAAATTCTCTCTGGTTCCCTTTTAAAACCAAACTGTTTCTCTCTGCTAAAAAGCCCTTAGCAGAGAAAAGAAAAATATAATATTCCTACTGGCTTCTGGATTCTGTCTAGATCCCACCCACTGCACACCATATCATAACTTTAGTCCCAGATTTGGACCTTAGCGTCCAAAATATGGGGGTTAGCATGAAAACCTCCAAGCTTAGTTACCAGCTTGGACCTGGTACTTGCTGCCACCACCCAAAAAATTAGAGTGTTTTGGGGCACTCTGGTCCCCCTGAAAAACCTTCCCTGGGGACCCCAAGACCCAAATCCCTTGAGTCTCACAACAAAGGGAAATAATCCTTTTTCCCTTCCCCCCTCCAGGTGCTCCTGGAGAGATACCCAGACACAAGCTCTGTGAAACTACACAGAGTGACTCCCCCTCTCTGTTCCCAATCCTGGAAACAAAAGAACTTTCCTATTCCCCCAGAGGGAATGCAAAATCAGGCTAGCCAATTCAACACACACAGATCACCCCTGATTTCTTCCTCCCACCAATTCCCTGGTGAGTACAGACTCAATTTCCCTGAAGTAAAGAAAAACTCCAACAGATCTTAAAAGAAAGCTTTATATAAAAAGAAAGAAAAAATACATACAAATGTTCTCTCTGTATTAAGGTGACACAACACAGGGTCGATTGCTTAAAAGAAT
Organism: Gopherus evgoodei; assembly: GCF_007399415.2. Taxonomy (NCBI): domain Eukaryota; kingdom Metazoa; phylum Chordata; order Testudines; family Testudinidae; genus Gopherus; species Gopherus evgoodei. Next base: position 36,858,991 of record NC_044329.1, read on the forward strand.
ATTGAATAAACAGCCTTATTCAAAAAGAATACAAATCAAAGCACTCCAGCACTTATATTCATGCAAATACCAAAGAAAAGAAACCGTATAACTTACTATCTGATCTCTTTGTCCTTACACTTAGAAACAGAAGACTAGAAAGTAGAAACTACTCCTCCAAAGCTCAGAGAAAGCAGGCAGACAGAAAACAAAGACCTCGGACACAAAATTCCCTCCACCCAAAGTTGAAAAAATCCGGTTTCCTGATTGGTCCTCTGGTCAGGTGCTTCAGGTGGAAGAGACATTAACCCTTAGCTATCTGTTTATGACACCTTCTCCAGGGCATTTGAAGATGCAGCCCAGGGTTTTCCTGGACACTATAAAAATGGAAAACATTAATTTATAATTGGAAATGCCCTTCAAAATTGTGAAAGGCTCAGCTTCATGGATGTGCTGTTTCTTCCACCTTGACTCTGTCCTATTAACAAGAACTATTGCGATTTCACTGATGACCTAACATTGCACAAGATACTGAGACCCAGATTTTCAAGCCAGCCTCAGAATGACCTACATAGGTGCAAAGTGCAAACATAAGAATCTGCACCAACATTTTTTTGCCTGCAACAAGTTGCATGAACAAGTTTTTTGTTGATGCAAAATTGCACCTGCTAAATCGGACCCCAGATTTGAAAGTCTAGACCTAAATGTTTAACAATATTTATAGCCCTCTCTTCTTATACATCACGGGTAAGTATAGGAGAATATTTCTAAACACTAGTAAAATGTGCATAAGTATATATAAAATACGCAGGCAACTGCCTGTGCAAAATACACATGTGTGTGTGCTTCATGGATTAATGTATGTGCAGATACATTTAACTGTTCTGGGTACAACTTCCTGTTTGTGTAGATTGTGAAGGTACATCATAGTTTTCCATGTACAAAGTTTAGCTCTAAATTCTTCACAGCAGTCATCTTCAGGAGCAACTATCCATGTACAGACATACAAAGCACATTTGCGGCTAGTGGAGAAAGGACATATTTGCCATGACAACGTCACCAAAAGGCCATAGTTCATAGTTTTGAGATCATAGGTTAGAATCCTGACATTTAAAAATGGAGAGCCCCAAATGAAACCCCAGAATCCAAACACTCTTGACATTGCAGGGTTCCTCAGATCTGAATCTGGATCCAGATCTGTATTTTGTAAATGCCTCCTGAATACCTCTGTAATTTGGGTTCGTCAAAACTTGGATCTGAATCCAAATTTTGCAGCTCTAGTACCTCCTAAAGTATTTTAGGAAAGAGGATAGCAGTATGCAAATGAGATAAAGGGTAAGGTTTTCAAAAGTGACTAAGTATCTTAGGAGACTATGTCCCATCTTCAAAAGTAACTATTCACCTAATGGCCAGACTTTTGCAGGTATTTAGGTGCATAATGATGCAGATTGGAGAGCACCTAATGTGCACTTTTGAAAAGTCCATTTTGCATCTTTAGGCACCTAAATACCTTTAAAAATCTGGCCCTATATTCTTTTTGTAAATGGAACTTAGGAGCATCTGAAAATTTTTTCCTTAGGTACTTTTGAAAATTTTAGTTATATATGTTTCAAACCCCACAGCTAAAAAGAATTTTCTCCAAAACTATCACAAAAATCAAACTACATGTAGAATAATCTTCAGTGTTTTTCTCTCATGTATCTATTTTCTCTGTGTCACTCAAAGTGACAGAATATTGCAAACACTCATGATCAGAGAAGAACAGGCAAGTGACAGGAAAAAAATTTAGTATTTGCTCTGACTTGAGAAATGTTTTTCTTGCTACACTCTTGAGATATTCTTGCAGGGACAGGATGGATGTGTGTGTGGGGGCGGGGGGGAATGGCACACTCACCTCTGGCTTGAAGTTGGAGTAGCTGTGGAGCAATGGTGAGATGGGGAGCAGGAATGACTTCCTGAAAACGTCGTCTCTGTTTCCCTCCGTATCACATGGTCAGTGGCAGAAACATTTTTAGAAATATACTGTAATAAAGAGAGTCCCAAATATCAGGCAACTGCTCATTGATTGACTGAGGGAGCTTGCCTTCCTCTGCAGCCTGGGGCATGGGTCACTTGCAGGTTTAAACTAGTGAAGATGGTGGATTCTCGGTAATTTAATTTGAGAACTTCAGTAACTCAGCCTGAGGTTAGAGGTCTATCACAGGAGTGGGTGGGCAAGGTTCTGTGGCCTGTGACATGCAGGAGCTCAGACTAGATTATCATGATCAGTGGTTCTCAACCAGGGATCGGGGCCCCTTGGGGGGCCACGAGCAGGTTTCAGGGGGTCTGCCAGGAAGGGCCAGCATTACACTTGCTGGGACCCATGGCAGAAAGACAAAGCCCCACCACACAGGGCTAAAATCCAGGGCCCTGAGCCCTGCCACCTAGGGTTGAAGCAGAAGCCTCAGCAACTTAGCTCTACATGCCCCCTGTGGTGTGGGGTCCCAGGCAATTGCCTTGCTTGCTACCCCTTAACACCACCCTGCTTTTTATATGCAGAAAAACAATTGTTGTGGCACTGGTGGGAAATGGAGTTTTTATAGCATGTTGGGGTGGGCCTCAGAAAGAAAAAGGTTGAGAATCCCTGATCATGATGGCCCCTTCTGATTTTAATTTCAATGAGTTTATATATCAAATCATGTAACAAGCACATGATCGCATGTATCTGTGTCCAGTTTAAAGAGCTGAGAAGAACACAGCTGCCCAGAAGGTTAAAAAGTAGTGGTTTTTCTGTGGTTCTGTTCTGGGCTCTTCAATATATCAAGGAGAGGCTGCTACATGGGAACTATGAAAGGGCATTGATGAACGTTGAGGGTCTTGGAGACATGGCGCTTAATCTGTAGACTAAGCAAAGCTTAGCTTTGCAAAGCTTCTTCTGCAGAAAAGGACATGGAGATTACAGGGGACGAGAAGCTGGATATGAGTCAGCAGTGTGCCCTTGTTGCCAAGAAGACCAACAGCATATTGGGCTGTATTAGTAGGAGCATTGCCAGCAGATCGAGGGAAGTGATTATTCCCCTCTGTTAGGCACTGGTGAGGCCACACCTGTAGTATTGCATCTAGTTTTGGTCCCCTCACTACAGAAGGGATGTGGACAAATTGGAGAGAGTCCAATGGAGGGCAATGAAAATTATTAGTGGGCTGGGGCACATGACTTACAAGGAGCGGCTGAGGGAACTGAGGTTATTTAGTCTGCAGAAGAAAAAAGTGAGGGGGGATTTGATAGCAGCCTTCAACTACCTGAAGGGGGATTCCAAAGAGGATGGAGCTAGGCTGTTCTCAGTGGTGGTAGATGACAGAATGAAATGGTCTCAGGTTGCAATGGGAGAGGTCCAGGTTGGATATTAAGAAACACGATTTCACTAGGAGGGTGGTGAAGCACTGGAATGGGTTACCTAGGGAAGTGATGGAATCTCTATCCTTAGAGGTTTTTAAGGCCCGGCTTGACAAAGCCTTGGCTGGGATGATTTAGTTGGTGTGGATCCTGCTTTGAGCGTGGGGTTGGACTAGATGACCTCCTGAGGTCTCTTCCAACCTTAATATTCTATGATTCTATGAATATTTAGACCAATGCGGTCCCTGATCTGGCAGTGGTCAACCAAAGTTCTCGCATGGATTATTCCTACTCACAGCATAAATAGATTTTGCAAGGCTTTGTGTGGGGCCACAGCCTGAAAAGGCACTATTGCTGCTTTTTTAAAGATTCTGTTTCTGTCTGTATTCATGCCTGTCTATCTACTTAGCTCCCGACTTCTCTGTCTGTGCTTGGCACATGTGCAGCTGACAAGGGACCCATTATAACCTGCCTCCAGGAGCCAACAAGAATTGGCCCACTATACATGAGACAACATATAAATTATCACATACCAAAAAAATGTTAATACAATGCAAAGGTTGCAAAGCTGAGCACTCAAAAGTTAGGAAATGCTGGAGCGCTGGCACAGGAAAGAATCCTGTCCTGTGTCTTTACTCATCATGGATCTGATTTCCTCCCACTTTCATTTTTTTTTCAAATGCCCCAAATCAATATAATCACATTCATAGTCCCATTGAATTTAATGGAGCTACCTACATACGTTAAACTGAGCATGTGCTTCAATGCTTTGCTGGATGAGAGCCTATGGTCTTAAATTGTGTCCATCATTGTGGCATCTGAGCACCCCAAAGGGACTTTCCACCTTCAGCAAAGTGTTACTGATTAGAAGCACCAGTGGCAGAATAAGGCCCTACGTAAAGTGCCATGCACACCTAACAGCCTCACCCCCACCAGCCATGTAGTCCATGGTATTTGTAGTGGTCCAGAATGATGCATTCTGGGATATCATCAATGAACAGGAAATACAAGGAGCATTTCACAGAGTGGTAGAGAATTAAATATGACTAGTTCATACATTTCTGTCCTGACCCCAACCCAAATGGTTTTTCATTCAATTTCAGCTTTTAATGTCAAATTCTTAATGTTACACCTAAACGAAATCACTGGCTGAAAAAAGGCACTGAATACACTTCTGCACTGCTTTATACAAAAGCCACTTACATCAGCCATCTGAATTTCCTCCGGATCCAGCTGGGGGTGACTGGGGCCATTGGCAAGGCTCCGGTTCGGATGGGTGGGACACATATTTTGCCGTAAATGGTTATGCATTTGTTTTCGTTGTTTTCTAAAAATGCACAAAGGAGAAATGGATTCATAGGGTTTACTTAGAATTCTAATATCTCCTTGGACTCTTCACACCCTAAGCCCTGTAGGGGAGAGAGACAATAAGGAGGACAAGGCCATGTTTCGAATTCATGTCTCGGAGACACTTTCAGCACACTGTAGCCAGGGGCAGTGGAAAATCATGAGCACGAGACAATGTTCCACAACGTTAGGATCTTTCTGCAACGTTGAAGTACGTAAGCAGAGATGGGCCCAAACCAAAATGGCTGTTCTGAAGTCAGGTGGTATTTGGGAAAGTTTGGATCAAACTTGGCAGCTTGGTCCCAATTACAAATCTAAGCACTCAAGGGCTGTCTGCACTGCACAGCTCCTCTAGCAGAAGCAATGGTGGAAACACTATAGACAGGGGCACTGAAAGCCACTGAAGTTTTAATCCATCATATCATCTAGGCTTACTAGATGATATGATGGCAAAAATATACGTGGTCTGCCTTTGCTGATGCTTCTCCCATTGCTCCCACTAATGGAGGGCAATGTTGTCATTGCAGACAAGGCCAACGTGAGAAATCCATGCTTAGATATGGACTGAATGCTGTCTCTTCAGGTGAGCAGGCTGCATCTATGCTGGCAAAAGCAGGAAGTGAAATTCACTCTGGGTGCCTTCTGATGCAGTTCCACCAATGGCAGCATGGTAGACACTGCGATGAAGACAGGGCAGCTCAGGAACTTACTGTGTTCTGTCTACACTCCATCTCTCACCCTTGGAGCTCCAGTGCTGGTGATCTATGGGTCCTATTTTTGCCTGTTTAGACAAGGTCTAGAAGAACGAGCATTGCGCAGGTGTCTGATGAGTCAGTAAGGTGAAGTGTGGCCTGGTGGCTGCTCACAACAAGGTGATACTGAATGTACAGTGACCAGCTGCTGATCTACAGAAAGCAGCTGCCTGCTTGCCAGGGTTAACCCTTGCAGCATGGTTTCGGAATAGAGTCTCCACCTTCTAGCACCCATTTAACTTGCCTCCACTGCATATCCTGGGCCAACACCACAGCTAGGAGAAACATGGTCAAAATTCTAAGTATAATACCCTTGAGCTAACTTCTGAAGCCTTTACAGAGGGCTAGAGCCACACATGGCTTTAAGGTACAGCCCACAGTAAGGCATGGTATGGGGATGCACCAACCCAGGAAGATCATCAGGATGTGTGTCAGGGCACAAGTGATTCCCACACTACCCAGGCCCAGCTAACCCAGCCATTGCAGCAGATCAGCAGGGACACGTTCTCATTTCCTTCTCATCCTCTTAGGGACATCGTGCACACTCAGTGGGGTAGGATTTTTTCCACAGTGTAGATGCTGTGAAAACTGACTTAGGACTTCAGGGTTTGTTCCATTATTTCTACCTGGGCAAATGAGAGACATGTGTTTGAAAACTTCAGAAACCAAGGGAATATCTGTATTAATAATAAGATTGTTTTGTCCTTTTCGCTGAGACTCTCAAACTGATTAAGTCTCACACACCTCCTGCAAGGCAGAGAGGTATTATTATCCCCATTTTCAGATGGCAAAAACTAAGGTACGGAGAAGTTACAAGAGATCCCTATAGAGGCCTCACAGCAAATCAGAGTCAAAGTGATAACTCTCCACCTTCAAGCCTACCACTGTGTAATACAAGACAATGTGTGACAAATGGTTGCAAGGTGGAACACCTAGGTTTTGTTGCATGTGGCACCATAACTGACAGGTTATAATGGTGAAACTCACTTTTAAAGACATTTCCTCCCTCTGTGAATTAAATAAACTAGTCATTTTTAAAAAGAAAATTCACAGTTTCGTAGATTCCAGAATGGACAATGGCGGTCATCTTAGACCAACTGTCTATATAACACAGGCCAGAGAACTTCCCCAAAATAATTCCTAGAGCAGATCTTTTATAAAAACATCCAATCTGGATTTAAAAATTGACAGTGATGGAAAATCCCCCACGACCCTTGGTCAACTATTCCAATGGTTGATTACCCTCACTGGTAACATTTTACACCTCACTTCCAGTCTAAATTTGTCTAGGTTCAGCTTCCAGCCTCTAGCTTCCACTTTCAGCTGTGTGCAACCACGAGAACTCACTATGTGGGCTGTCAGTGAGGTCTGATCCCTGGACCTTCAGACCTCTACATCTGAGCTAAAGGAGCGACTGTTATCTTCTGTGAGGAGCAGCAACTGAACGGGGACCAAGGTGCACACATTTTGCTAACAGCTTGTACAGTCATTTTCTAGACAGCAGCAGAATGCTGGGAATCAGGAATGCCGGGTTCTATTGCCAGCTCTGGGAGAGAAGTGTGGCTAGTGGTTAGAGCGGTGTTTGGTTAGAGAAGGCCAGCCAGGCACATAGATCTGGCATATTAATTAGGCAAGACAGTATGGTTTTGAATGAGACTTGGGTTTGCATATTAGAGACCTGTGTTCTATGCCCAGTTTTGCCTGCAATGACCTTGTGCAACCTCTCAGTTAACTTATTTGTAAAATGGAGGGAAATATATTTGATTATCTTCTAGGAAAGCTTATGAAGCCTTGCTCAACAGTAATTGTTATGAACTTCACTGAAATATAAGCAAGCGTCAGCGGAGGTGAGACCAGAAGTCATGGTCACCTAGGTCCCAGCCTAATGGATTTTTCCCTTTGCTACAGGGAGACTTGTTCACTCATCCACAGGACATTGCCTGATTTAGCAAAATGGGGTTGATTCAGCTGAAATGCAGAATATCCCGCACAATCTGGTACCCCTACGAGTTCTAAACAGGGTCAGGTATAGAGAGAGTTTTGACTTCCACTCCCCTGCCCTATTAGACCTTGCATGTTCTCTGCTGTAAGGGAAAAGCACGGTACAACATCTCCTTTGAGTATTATCTTAGGTCAGTAAGTGCCATAGCTAGAAGTGTGAACCCAAAGTTTGAACATTGCTGTTAGAATTCACTTGTTTGCCTGTACTCACTTGGTTTTACAGTAAGCGACCACACATACTATTCCAACCACAAGCAATGCAACGCAGATCCCAGTGATGGTTAAAACTCTCTTCTGATAGAGCTCTTCAGCTTCTGCAAAGGTTAGAAAAATATACTAATTAAAGTTGTACTCCAGTGAAAATGTGTTCTGAACACACAAATAGCAGCAAAATCCAACCGATATAGACTAGTCATCAGCAGATCTCAAAGTGTTCCATGGTCCAGTTCTGATAAGCACCCAAAGGCTTGGATGATTATCCCAAACCTCCCCAAACACATTGAGATCTCCTACCATTCTCTCCTCCTCTTCTCATGGCTTCCTCCTTCTGCCCAGTAATCCCTCCCTCCTGCACCCCAGCAAACTTATCAGTGTCCCCTCTCCTCCCCTATAACAGCTCTGTGACCTTTAGTCCATGATCTCCAATAGCCCCACAACTCTTCTTTTTACTTTCCAGCAGATTCCCCAGGTGCCTTGCTAATCCAATAAACAGGACCCTGACCATACCCACTGAGACAATCAGGGTCCAGACACTCCAAGGGGAGAATGGAGCATCTGAACCCCAAAGAATAAGCAACTGAACCAACTGGTTGTATAGAATGTTATTGTGTATACAAATATGTCAAGTCAGGTCTTTATGAAAGCTTGTGATGTTCTAACTTGATGGTCCTTAGGAGATGCATAGACAGACTAAGATTAGAAATGTAAGTAATTATGAATCTAGACTAGTATGCTCATGACCAGAACTACAATTTCAAGCATACCTCACAACAGGGATGGGCTCCTCCTAAACCAGCTGTTTACACAGAACTTACTTCAAGTACCCGTCCATTGTCCAGCCAGGAAGAGACAATGGTGGACCATTGGCATGAATGGGAAAATACTGAAACAATTTGAAATTAAAAAATAAACCCCAGTCTTGGAAAACTGAGGCTAAGTCTACACTTAAACCACTAGAGTGAGACAGCTGTACTGCTTCAGTGTAACCACCCCCTGCAATGACAAGGGTGACCAGCTGTCTGGATTTTACAGGGACAGTCCCAATATTCGGAGGTGCCTATTACACCCCACCCCATCCTGATTTTTCACACTTGCTGTCTGGTCACGCTAGCAATGATGGGAGGGGTTCTCTGGTCACTGTAGCTAACCCATGTCCCTGAGATGCAGTAGCTAGGTCGATGGAAGAATTCTTGCATTGACCTACCGCTGTCTACACTGGGAGCTAGGTCAGCTTAACTACGTACCTCGGGGTGTGGATTTTTCACACCTCTGAGTGACATGGCTGGGTCGACATAATTTCTTAATGTAGACCCAACCTAGGAGAGGAGGAATTTCCCCTCCATGAATCACCATACTCTGAGAGAAAGACAAAAAAACTGCAAACACTTAAAAGAGAGGAGATTTGAAGTGAAGGACACCCAAAAACTGAGGCCCAGCATCTAAGTGAAGTGAAGTGCACATCTTGGTCAGAGAGCATGCTGGGAAACTGTTCAGTGGCAATAGGTAACTTGTATTAGAAAAGGGAAATTAGCTATTACAGACATGTAGAGCCTGAGACTGTGCCTTTATGTTTGTTTTCTGTGTAACCTGAGATGGATTTGGGGGGACTTGGGACCACAAGGGGATGTTGAGGCCACCCTTATGCTTGTAGGCTGGCTACTAAGAGATTTCTCACACAGGTTCAGATCCTGCCAGCTACACCACTGCAATGTTTTGGGTACCACCAGGACCAGTAAGGGGTTCAGTCACCACCTGCTCTGTAAGCTGGGGAGCCTAATGCCAGGCTGACATGGCTCAGAGCTCTGACACCAGTAGCTAGCCTATGAGTGTATGTTTTCACCCTGCTTCCACCAGCCTAGTAACCCCTGATAGGGTGACCTCAACAGCCCTTCAGTGCCAAGTCCCCACAAATCTGTCTCCTCAAGTTCTTAACTACCCAACACTTGTATTTTTCCCCTCTAGTTTGTCACCCCAATGGAGTGAAGCCAATGCCCAGCTATTAGTTCACTTTGCCACACACACTCCACACACAACAGAGACCTGGTGGGGATAAAAATACTGCAGAATATTGCCAGAACGTTACAAGCTTTCATAAAAGACCTGACATGACACATTTTGTAACACAGTAACATCAGATACAACTAGTTGATTCAATTGCTTATTTTTGGGGGTTCAGAACCTCTGTTCTCCCTTTACAGTGTCTGGACTCCGATTATCACACCCATCCTCAAACATATATACACTGATCCTTTGATAGCCCCATCACAAGGTCCGGCATCTCTCTCCCTGCTGGACTCAGGACTGATTTTTTTTCTTGCAGCAACTGCATGCTATGGGTCCTAGAGTTATTCCAGAAATCACAACACACAGATGCTGAAAGGAAAAACTTCTAAATAATCAAAGGTGGGTGGGCATGGAGGAGAGGTGGTTTGGCTATTGGAAGACAGGGAGGGGACAGAGTATTGAAAGTCCAGTAACCAGTAACAGCAGTGTATTTTTTAATGAAATCCTGGGAAGTAATCTTATTAATTTTTCAACCCAAACAGTAACACAGATTCATTTCAGTTAATCCTCTTGGCCACGGTGTTCCAGGAATGAGTTGTATCATGGGACACTGCATGGTCTCAACCACACTGTACAACTCACATACACTTGTGAAATTAAACTGAACTTCATCAGTGATCTAGTGTTTCTATTAAGATATGACTGTAATGAGCAGGAGAGATCCATAGTTATTTGTAATGGAAGACTTTTCAGTGCCAATGAAATCAGTCACTTGCAACAGATTAACAGCACACTCTTGGAGAGAAGTAATTTATCCACACTGATCAGGTCCATAAAACTGTTCAGGATGGAGTCAGGGGAAAGCTAAGATTTAGATTGCCTCAGATCAGTTCAACCGAAATATCGTCAACCAATCACATGGCTAGAGGCATTTATTCTTCTTGTGTGAATACAGTATGCCAAGCTCTCCCCACAATTACATGAGTGCAGATCCACTGAAATCAACAGAGTAACTGGATTTCCAAATGAATAACTGAGAGAAGAATTTGGCCCACTATATCATCTTGCGAACCCAAGAGGAGGAAGAACCAAAAAAAACTTATACCATGAATAAGTCAATATGCCCCAATAGCATGTTTTATTTATACAGCATTCTGGGTTGTTGGGGTTTAATTAATTAGCATTCTCTAAAACATTTTCTCATAGAAATTCGGCAAGAAAAACCCTGCTGAAGTCGTTAGGGTGGAATGTTCCACCAGGAGATACTAAGTGCCCTCACTACGCTATATCTGGTATCCCCAGCAACTGCAAAGCTATACGAGGTAAAAGCAGAAGGAAAGTAAGAATGGCATCAGGTGCTAGGAATGTTAGAGTCATGTCCTGGTAGTAGGATAAAGAGTATTTTAAAAAAAGCTAAGAGAAAATAATTTGGGATTTGAGCCTTTCTTAGCCCACCACTTTTGGAAGTACCTAATATAGAAAAGATTATTCTCTTTCTGAAGGTCTAAACAGGAGAAAAGCAGCAGTAGTTACTTGAGAAGCCAGAGAGTGTCAAAATCCATCTGGTTTTGTTTCTTTTTATCAACATGTAAAAATAAATCAGAAACATTTCATTTTGCCCACTGTGAACATTTGTTCTAAAGCAGTGATCCAAAAAGGGGGGGAAATCTCCATTCACTCTGCTCTCCACTGTGAACCTCTATGACACAGGCTGCTCATGTCCTGCATGTTAAGCTTCCGCTGAACTGAGCATGGGTTCTGGGTAGGGAATGAATGCAGCATACACAGATATTCACACTGCAGGCCAGAGAGGAGACTTTTAGCATGCTTCCATGCTTCCACCAGTACAGAATATGCACCACATTAATACATGTGACAGGAATAGAGAATTTCTTACCTATTCTGTCCTTTCTGCATCCTAGTTCCATCACTACAGGCATCTTCCTTCAACATTCAGTAGAGAAGATGACATCAAGAATCTCCCAAGCTTTGGTGCCTCCATGTGCTTTCCTGGGCCAATACTGGGTTAGAGTAGCGTGTCCTCTATGAAGCAATTCATCAAGTTCCTCCTCAACTGGGATAAAAATTTACCCCTATGCAGAAGGCCAGCCCAAACCTTCTTCACTAGCCCTAAGGGGTTAAGGTGGGACCTAAATGGTGCTGAGGTTCTGTGCTGACCCTTTGAACAAAGGTTGATTGGTTTCACTTGTGATGCAGACTCATACTGATTTGTTGTTGGTTGTTGGAGCATGCAGTCTGATCTGATGTTCTCTGACCTCCCCGTTACGTCAAATCTTCATATGTCCTCTTTTGGGAAGAACTCACATTTGGATTGGGACGTTTAACTCAGCTTTTTTGCTTTCCCCTTCTCTGTATTTTTGCCTGGTGGGGAACGCGGTGCATATTCTGTACTGGTGGAAGCATGGAAGGGGAGAGCCGCACCTTTCCATGCCTGGATTTCATCAGTATAGCCCCTTTCACTCTGTCAAACGTTCCAAGTTCTCCAGTTCAATCATGTTGTTGTTAGAAACATTAATGTAAATGTACATTCCATCTTGGGAGGTCATCAAACTTGAGAAATACAAAAGGGGCCATGACCTGACTGGAAGGGTCCAAAGATTGGGAGATTTTCATTGTCAGTGTCTGTAACTCCAGTGTGACTAATGGTGAAGGAGGAGCTACTGTACTGTCACAACTGGTGGTACCAGCATGAAAATAACAGGGACAGCTAAAATACGCAAGAAGAATGATTTTATTTTGCTGAGGTGAGCAGTGCTCTACAGGCCTCAGGCATTACTCACCTCGCAAATAGGAAACATTACTCTTTTGATCTGTCAGGACCGGCTGCCCCAGTCTCAGAAATGCAATATAAACTTCCCTTCAGTGGATTTTGTGAACCAATTTTAGTTGACATAATCAAATTTTTACAATTTAATTTTGAAAAAAACCATTTTTCCTGGAACATATAAACAGCAAATTCATTTAGATTTTAGTCATCTCTAAAAAATTATGGCTGGCTTAACAAGATACTTCTGTGGATCTTAGTGTAAAGCTAACTCTATTTGGGAGCAGCTCAGAAAGTTCTGACAGTCTCTTTTGCACAGTTGGTGTTATGAATTCCATACAGACAGCAAGCAATCTGTTCTCCATTTGATCACGGTTGTGGAGTATTGCATGTGCAAAGGCCGAGCCTGGGTTTTAAGAGATTTAATACAAATTTGCCAAAGCAGCTAGATGTGATTTTTATTGCTTGTGGATGAATCTGTTCAAGATTTGTTCTGCTAGGTGAACATATTTGTTCATAGCGGGGGCGGGGGGAGGGGGAAGTGATCCAATTCTATCTTGAAACCAGGTGAAATGATACTTTCATAGAGAATTTTCACTATTCACAATTCTTGCTGTAAAAATGTTATTTTTTTCAGATGCAAACCCTGCCTTTTATTTAATGGAAAAAAGAAGGGATAGTGGTGGAGGAGGCAAAACTACCAAATGAGTTAGTTTTTTCCCCAAAACTTTCATCTATATTGCAACTCTTTTCCCCATGGATCAAATCCCAACTTCACTGTGCAGCACAACTAAATGCATGACTGTTGAAAATAATCTAGGTTGACTCCACAAAGTCTTATTAAATTGATGGCTGATAACATAATCCCTTGGTGTTACACAAACTCACTGGGACAGTGACAGAAAGAAAATAATGTAAATATATATAGAGTGATTTTATGTTTAATTTATATTATAAGATCTTTGTGGTAGGGCCAGTCAACTTTTGTCTCTGAAGTGTCATTCACACCTACGATGCTATACAAATAATAAATAATAGTCATCATTATCATTCTAAAACAATGACATTATGGACAAATCATTTAATGTCAAGTAATGCAGACACAGTCACAGTTCCAGCCATGGGTACTACAGCAAACACATGGAAAGTGAAGAATGGATGAAGTAGAGAAGACAGCTTATTAATGTTTATTGTCTAATAATGAGACTGGGAATGGACAAGGAAAACAAGAAAGTAAACTAAAAAGGGATGTCAAAAATCCTCAATTCTAAATGTTATTTAAAAGTGTATTTGTAATAGCAGCACCAGTTTCTCTATAATTCCTTCTCCAAAATGAACTCACTTTTTGCAGCACAGAACTGCCTGCTGGGAAGACGTGAATCAGTCCTGGCAGGTTGGTTCTGGGCTACTCTGGAGCAGAGGCTACTACCTGTGCTGAATTCTGCTCAATGTTGTGGCAGTTTGGAAAGGTGGACAAATATCCACTGGGGGCTGTGCTGAAACCACCAAACCCCTTTGCACTGGGAGCCCGATCTGAATGGGTGCTGACCCTCTTTTGCAAGATCCCCAGTTCCACCATTTCAATTCAAACCAGTGGGAGTTGGGAGCACCCAGGACCAGACCTTGAGGAAGAAAGGATTTGGGTCCTTTAGGAGACAAAGCCCACTCTCATTCCGCTAGTGTCTAGTGATTTGCACTGGATAGCTGAGAAAAGACTTTAGTCCCCGGACGCCAGAGATGAGTGGCTCATGCCACAGTGAGCCCATCAAATGGAATTAAAGTGTCTTAATCATATAGGTCTGCTCTGTGCTAGCTAACATATCTCTCTGGCTGCACTGAATCTGGACTAAAGATATATGAGTAGAGGGAAAAACCGTTCAAGGCACTTATCAGATCCCCTGTGGATCTCTGTGTGCACAGCTGGGCACCATATTGCTCAAAGGGAGGCATTCACTTAGAAAGGATGGAACACAAGGCAACAGCAGGTCTCAGGGATCTGCAGGAAGTGATAAAGGAAGTGTTTACAGAATGGAGGTAGCTTTTACTGGACATTTAAACCAAATTCTGCTCTCAGTTACCCAAGCATAACCTCAACGTGGTTACATAGGTGCAACCGTGAGAATAATATGGCCCCTGGAGGAATGTGAGAGAGGTTTACAAAGAGGCATCAGCATAGTTAGCAGGCCAAATCCTGCTGTCTTAACCAACCAAAACTGCACTGGGAGTTTTGGCTAAGAACTTGAGGCAATATGATGCCATCCATTTTAACACCAGCTCCTTCAATACAGAAACATGGCATGATCCTGAATAAGGACTGTGGGCCTTGGCTCTTTATGGTTTTGCACACTGAGCAAATGGCAATGTAAAAAATAGGAGTAAATAGAAAACTCTGCCAGAACTATGCCACACACACAAAACAAATGAGTGGGGATGTAGTACAAGGGAAGATGACTGCAGCACAAAATGTGAACTCAAGAGACCCCTCCACTGTACTTCTGTAGAGCGAGGTAAGGGGGATGCAGGACAAAAGAGCGGCATTATGGTCAACTAGAAAGCAACCATGTGTTTGGCCAAATGGGGTTTTTCTGCGCCTGAAATTATCTAATGGTAAAATTTTCAAAAGCATGTAAGTCACTGAGACTCAGATCCTTTAAGACCTTTGAGGGTTTGGGCCTAAGGTGCTTTTGAAAACTTTAGCTTATATTCTTTGAGCCAGATCAATGTTCAGTGAATTCAATGGAAAGACACTCCCCAATTGACTTCACTATGCTTCCTGGGTAATTCAGCTGACTTTAATTGATTTACCTCTTGAAAGCAATTTCTTTCAAACCAAGGACAAGTTTTATGAGAAAAGCATGACTGACTCCAATCCCCCACTGCACTCTCCTGGATTTCAGTGGGAGATCTACATGCAGAACGATTGCAGAATCATGCCGAATTCTTGTTCCCCAGTGGCCTAAATTCTAGACTTTTTGTTACTGGAATATTTGCTGGTCACCTTTCCAACTAACACAAACAGCAGCTCTTCAAGTTAAATATAGAAAAAAGATTTGCAGTGAGGAGACATATAACAATTTAGTATTCCAAAAATGCCTTGCACACAGTGTTTCTTATCATGACAAAGAAAAATGTGCTGCTACAAATACATGTGTATTTTTATAGGTTTACATTTGGGTTTTTTTGATCCAAATATCTTTCTGGGTGTCAGTAAAAAGAGCAGAACAGCTGATTTTTTAATCATCCCATTAAAGCCGTAATGTTAAGGACTGTGGGCAGCTCTTAATGGCTTCTGATTAACAAATGAATGGTTGTTCCATACCCTTTAATTCAAATCCAAGATGCTCTGCCAATGCAGAAAGAGGACAAGGAAGAGAAAGAAAGAAAGAAAAACAGGTCTGTCAGAGATCTCTAAAAATACAAAATATATACACACTGCGTGGTTAAAGCAGGTTAGCTTTTCCTATTCATTGTCTCAGTAGCAGTAACTAGGAACACAACGTATGCATTAATATGTTTGTAATTCCCACAAGAGGTAATGCGCCATGTAAAGAAATGTTCAAAGAGATAGCAATGGTAGATAATCAGGAATTCTCTAGAGATGAGACATGTCTGTTAGTTCCTGAGATAGAATTCAGCTTTTAGCTGGAATAAACGTACACAGTTGAGAGACATATCCTGACACCAGAAAGGCCAGCATACATAGCTGCTGCAAGGATCTTGTAAAACTGTCTCCTGAACTTGCATGCCTGGAGTAGGCACTCGTCAATTTCACAAGCCTTTCCGGATGTGCAGGCCTTCAAACAGTACCAAGCAAAAAGATACAACCTATTATCCTTAATTAATGAGGAGATTTCTGTGCACACAATCTGAAGTCTGATCTCTGATACACAGGAGTATCCTGCAACATGGCTTTTAAAATCCACTGACATGCATGTTGAGTGTGGACGTCTATTGGCTATAGTAGCTCTTACAGCGGTGTAGTTTATTGTGTATGTGCTGTATGTAATTAATTATGCAAATATGTAGCTGCTTCTGCAAGACAACAGTCTCTGTGAATCTAAAAATCAGAACTGTTCTCAAAGTTTCTTTGACATTTATACTCTTCCACCTTTGACATACACTGTGACCTTGCTTTCATTAGAAAGAACAGGAGTAGTGCTGAATTAAACAAAAATCTGATCATATACCATTGAAACTTCAAATTAGTTAAAAATAAGAAAGTAATTTATGTTGGAGAGATATTGCCAAGAGAAATACAGTTTACTTAATAGACCAACAATTCAGTTAAACTGAAAATATTCAAATTAGCTGAGAGTTTCTGTATATTATAACACCCAACGGGTGTTGATGGTTCGGCCTTATACCAGAAAACACCTATATGCGTCCACAGCAGTTTTGCCTGCATGAACATTCAGACCCTGTATATACATCGTTGCATATAAAGCAGAGGCCACCATACACAAAATATGATCATTCCTAATTTATGAATGTGAATGTTATTATGCTCCAGTTTCCACAGTAGCCAGTTTTTTGGTAGAGAAAGACAAGTTTTTCTCTGCGACTGTACTGAACTTTGAGGGATTAGCACTAACCCTCACGAACTACAGTAATAATCTCATCTAAAGTATGTTCCTCTTTTATGCATCATTTTTGAGTATTTTGCCATTTCCTTACTGCAGAGCCTCATTCTTCCCTGCTTTGCATTTTGAGTCACCATTATACCTGACCAAAGGGAGTGCAAAACCCTGCCATCTGGTAGCATTTCACAACTACTTTGCACAGGTATAAATGACAACACAAGATGGAAGAACAGGAGAGGAACGGACCCAGCTAACGTATTCTTCCAAACCTTTTGTTTATCATGTAAACCCTGGTTCTAGATTTACTTTATTTCAGTTTTCTATTTTGTCAATTGATTTTGTTAAATATATATAAAGATAAAGTGTTAAGTTATGGAGCCATATGATAAATGCATCATTGTCTAGCTCAGTTGCTTTACCCAGTAATTCATCTCATGACTTATTCTAACATTCCAAACGTCTGAGCAGCTTCAGATGGATGTGATTACAAATATTTTCACACTATTTCCCCATTTTGCAGAAATTTTAGCAAAAAATTTGTATCTCAAAAGTTTTCATTTGTCATTTCAGTTTTTATGTATGTACTTTCATTTACTGTTCTCAGGGTTTGATCTTGAGTTTTTGATTTCACTCAAAGGGTTTTCTTCTTCATTGTCAGTTTTGATAGGTCAGTTAGGTCCCATAGTAGAATGCTTTTTAAAGAAATCTATTTTTAAATTGATACATGTTGCCTTAAGAAATTTCAGTAGAAAATTTCACAAAATGAAAATCAACCTGTTTCAAAAAGCATAGGAATGAAACCATCTTGGAAGTTCTTGAAAGTTTTGTGAACTATTTTTATTTTTCAGCTAGCTCTTTATATGTATATAAATGGTTTCACGTTTCAGTGTGGTAAAATTATAAGCAACTGAAAACAGTGTGTTAGAATAGCAAGTTATAAGCAATTTTAACTACAGGCATCATTACCTGTCTCCCATAATTAAATTAAACTGCCTGGGAATCATTCCCTACTTTCTTAAATGTGGAATTTCCTGTCCTGGGCCTCAGACAGGTGTACATCTGCAAAGAAATACCATATTTGGGAAGCTAAGGAGGAAACATTTCAAGGGCAGGTCAAATTCTTTTAAATAAAATAGGTGTATGTTTGAAGTTGATCGGGGTTCAGAATGTTACAATGTGTACCTGAAAGAGAATTAGCAGGCAGAGAGCAATTGAAGTGCACCAATGTTAATGAAAAATATTTACCTTACGGCTTTGCAATTTATCACATGGTTCTGCTATTTATCCCATGGGTAACGCCTCCACATATGTGGTGTACACACCCACCCACCCATGTTTTATATACATATTTATATTTTACGGTGTGCCATTTGGGGGAGGAGCGAGGGTGCGGCACACGCTCAGGGGAGGAGGCAGAAAGGGGCAGGAAGAGGTGGGGTCGAGGTGGAGTGGGGGGAGGAAGAGGCAGGGTGGGGGTGGGAAGAGGCAGAGAAGAACATAAGAACGGCCATATTGGGACAGACCAAAGGTCCATCCATCTCAGTATCTTGTCTACTGACAGTGGCCAATGCCAGGTGCCCCAGAGGGAGTGAACCTACCAAGTAATGATCAAGTGATCTCTCTCCTGCTATCCATCTCCACCCTCTGACAAACAGAGGCTAGGGACACCATTCCTTACCCATCCTAGCTCATAGCCATTAATGGACTTAACCTCCATGAATTTATCTAGATCTTATAGTCCCAGCCTTCACAACCTCCTCAGGCAAGGAGTTCCACAGGTTGACTGTGCACTGTGTGAAGAAGGTTTCAGAGTAGTGCTGTGTGAAGAAGAACTTCCTTTTATTTGTTTTAAACCTGCTGCCCATTAATTTCATTTGGTGGCCCCTAGTTCTTATACTATGGGAACAAGTAAACAACTTTTCCTTATTCACTTTCTTCACACCACTCATTATTTTATATACCTTGATCATGTCCCCCTTTAGTGTCCTCTTTTCCAAGCTGAAAAGTCCTAGCCTCTTTAATCTCTCCTCATATGGGATCCATTCCAAACTCCTAATCATTTTAGTTGCCCTTTTCTGAACTTTTTCTAATGCCAGTATATCTTTTTTGAGATGAGGAGACCACATCTGTACGCAGTATTCAAGATGTGGGCATACCATGGATTTATATAAGGGCAATAAGATACTCTCTGTCTAATTCTCTATCCCTTTTTTAATGATTCCTAACATCCCGTTTGCTTTTTTGATTGCTGCTGCACACTGAATGGACGTCTTCAGAGAACTATCCACGATGACTCTAAGATCTCTTTCCTGATTAGTTGTAAATAAATTAGCCCCCATCATACTTTATATATAGTTGGAGTTATTTTTTTCAATGTGCATTACTTTACATTTATCCACACTAAACTTCATTTGCCATTTTGTTGCTCAGTCACTTAGTTTTGTGAGATCTTTTTGAAGTTCTTCACAGTCGGCTTTGGTCTTAACTATCTTGAGCAGTTTAGTATCATCTGCAAACTTTGCCACCTTGCTGTTTACCCCTTTCTCCAGATCATTTATGAATAAGTTGAATAGGATTGGTCCTAGAACTGACCCTTGGGGAACACCACTAGTTACCCCTCTCCAGTCTGAAAATTTACCATTTATTCCTACCCTTTGTTCCCTGTCCTTTAACCAGTTCTCAATCCATAAAAGGATCTTCCCTTTTATCCCATGACTACTCAATTTACGTAAGAGCCTTTGGTGAGGAAAGCCTTTGGTGACATCAAAGGATTTCTGGAAATCTAAGTACACTATGCCCACTGGATCCCCCCTGTCCACGTGTTTGTTGACCCCTTCAAAGAACTCTAATAGATTAGTGAGACATGATTTCCCTTTACAGAAACCATGTTGACTTTTGCTCAACAAGTTAGGATCTTCTATGTGTCTGACAATTTTATTCTTTACTATTGTTTCAACTAATTTGCCCGGTACTGACGTTAGACTTACTGGTCTGTAATTGCCAAGATCACCTCTAGACCCTGTTTTAAATATTGGCATTACATTAGCTATCTTCCAGTCATTGGGTACAGAAGGAGGGGCAGGTTTAGAGGCAAAACCAGGGGTCAAGCACTCCTGGGTACATTGGAAAGTCCATGCACGTGAAACTATGAGCCAGATTTTCAAAGGTATTTAGACATCTAAAGATACACCTATGCACCTAGTGGGATTTCAAGAGTTCCTAAGCATGTTAGGTACTCAAATCTTGTTGATGTCAATGAGATTTAGGTGCCTAACCTTCTTAAACAAGTCAATAAACCCTATTAGGCACCTACTGGCATTCTTAGATGCCTAAATATCTTTAAATATCTGGGGAGTAGTCATTTAGGCACTTTGCATTTTAGCCATTGGATACAATTTTATATATATATATAAGGTAGCATTAAGTACTTAGGTATTGTATATTTAATCGTAGGAAATGCATAGTTCTCATAATGCCAATAATTTGCCTATATTACTGTAGCGGGGTAGTTACCCGCTCCTGCCCTGTGGGGCTTGAAACAGCCCAGGAGAGGGCTGTGGCTGTGGCAAAAAGCCTGGGCTGATTGGGGAAAGTAGGCTCAGCTGTAGCCATGCCTCAGTCAGGCCCAGCTGGCCTTTATAAGAGGCTGTGAGCCAGAAGCTCAGTAATTCTCCCTCTTCTTGTAGAGGGAGAAGGGCCTGGCTACAGGGACCTAAGCAAGACACCTAGATTGGGAGCAGGGCTGGGGAAGGGCCAGAGGAGCTGGGAGCTCCAGCCTGGAAAGCCCCAGGCTGCAGGCCTGACTATAGGCCAAATAGGTGCAGAGTTGCAACAGGGCAGCCCATGGGGAGGCAGAGGCAGCAGGTCTGAACCCCTTTGCCTGTGATGAGTAGCTTATACTGCAGTCTGCCCCAGTGAACGAGGGCTAGATGGAGACTGGGCAGTAGCCAAGACTGAGGCGAAGTGGAGATAGTGGGTGGAGGTTCCCCTGGGAGGAGGAGACCCAGAACTGTGGAGTTATTGCCAGGAGGCAGCACCTGGTAAAAGGGGCACCGGGGTCCTGGGAGGGACATGGAGGCCAGTGGTAAGGTGGATCACTGGCCAGCAGAGGGCGCTCTGGATGCTGGAAGCTAATTCGTGAGGATAACCAGCAGGAGGCGCTGCAGGGGTGAGTCTGCACACCTCTACAATTACACATACAATCATTTTGATAACTACTTAGGGTACATAGGCCCAGGTTATTCAAAAGGATGCACTGCCAGATTTTCATTGGCTGAGCATCCGCAGTTGGAGCCATTTTTTCAGCACTCAGAAGATCCCATTGTGACAATTATAGTCAGACGTTGGGTTTGGAGCTTTTTGAAAATCTGGTCCTAATTGTGGTGGCTGAACCTTCCTGAAAATTTTCGCTTTAATACATAATTTATTATACCCAACACAGTAGTCATAATTAAAAAAACAACATCTACCATCTCTGATATTTCATACTTCTCCAGTGATTTTGGCATTCTCCATACCTAGAATTTACACTGGGGAATTCATACAGTGAGCCATAATTACATTTTCACCGGGGCCTACTATATGTGCTTGAGTTAATATTGCTACCAAACAAACATTTCCTGGCTTTTTTCAATTTAAATGTTTAACATTAACTAGACATTCACATAGCTATGTTTTTGCAATATGTTCTATACAAATGCACAGCTATGACATTGTTGGGAAATCAAATGCAGTCCAGTTAGCTGAGACAGAATCAGCTGATCTAAAGTACCTTTATACCATTACCTTTCCACTGGCACATGGTCAACAGTGTTCTGCACCAATATGCATTCACCAGCATGGCATTTGTTAACAATCTCAGAGAGGGAGACTGAAGATACTGAACATTTATGGCAAAAACCTTGTATCTGAGACATTTGAACTAATTTCATATTCAGTGAAGGATTTGGGGGCATATTTCCGGACTCTCATACTTTGTGTCTATTACATTTCAGGAAACACAACTACAGGGAAAAGTAGAGGTGAAAATAAAAATAATTTCAACCCTGAGCTGCCCAGCAATGTTCAGAATGAAAGTAAATGTTTGATATATATACAGAGGGACAGACAGTGTAAAAACCGAGGGAAGTTTTATCAATTTAATGGATCCAAGTTGTCTGTTGCTCTTACTGCTCCAGCTCTGCTATTGGCCAAGATCACATCACTCTATGAGCTAAACCTCCTCACAGAAGGTCATTGAAGCAGCAGCATGAATACAGGACTTAATAAAACGTATGGGCACATGAGGGCTGGGATCTTAAAGATAATTAGGTGCCTAAAGATGCGATAGGTGTTTTTTACAAAAGGCTTAAGCACTACCTCACTTGGACACTTTTTTGTACATTCCAACATCTTTAGGCACCTAAGTGCTTTTGACAATCTGGCCCTTAGAAACCAACTGTCACTGAAATTCAGTGGCAGTTGGGTACCGAGCTCCCCTAAACTCTTGAGAAATCCCACCATTGAGACTCAATTCATGCCTGATGTAATTCCATGCAGATTGAGCAGAAAAGCAATATTCCCTTGTGCTGAGAAAGTGACTTCAAGAAGCACTCTTCTGTGGTAAAATGATGACTTCTCTTCAGTAATTTCCCTAATCTACTCCAGAGCTGGGTGGACTGTAAGAGGGCTGTGAGGAGAGAACAATGTACTCAATGAACCAGCCTCCCGTGGAAGACCAGGCAAACTGTATATGCACAGCTGGGGACAATTTGGGATGTCTGTGCATGTGCAAATAGCTCCCCCTGCGCATGTCAGAGAAGTGAAGGTTTTGCATTTTGCAGCCTGTTCTCTACTTTTGGTCACAACAGAGATGTCTAACAACCCTCCTCAGCCTGAGGCTTTGGGCATTACAGTCCACCTGCAGCCATTTTTCAACCTGCAGAGCATTCATTCCCACCTCAGGTTGCAGACACACAGTTTAAAGGAGTTACTTTAAGGAATTAAGCCTCACAGCCACTTATTTTATAGAAGGAAAAATTGAAGCTAGAAAAGGTAAAGCCCAAAATTTTCACACTTGAGTTCTCAAACTTAGGCCCCTCAGTCAATATTTGGAACCAAAATACTGCATTTTCAGAGATACTAAGCACCCACAGCTCCTTTTAAAGTCAAACCACTTGTATTTAAGTGTCCAACTATGGATTTAGGTGCATGCCTTTAGGCACCCAAGTTTGCAAATTTTGGTCTAAGTGACTTGCCAAAGGTCACCCAGCAAGTCAATGTCACACTCAAAAACAGAGGCAAGTTCTCTTCAATCCCAGGCCAGTGATTTTACAATCAGACAATGTGTCTTCTCTTACTACCCTAGTATCACAATGAACAATAATATGGGCTTGCTTCTGTTCCCACGGAGACGCTGGAAACAGGAAGTAAGCTCCACACACGCTTCTATCGCTGCAGCTGTGTCAGACGGTGAGTACACTAGCCTGAGCAGTGCTGAAACACACGGGAGATGATGGCACTGGTAAGTGAGAATCTGAATCAATTGTGGATGGGCTGGACATTTCCCCCACATTGAAGCCACAATGGGAAAGGCAGCGAACAGATGTGAAGAAGGAATGCTAGAATTTAAAATTTATGTTTCTACCTTCTTACGATGCTCCAGAGCAGAAAAATTGGAGGAAACAGCCATGGAATATGGGATGCAAATGAAAAAAGAGAAAACTTTACTGAATCAAATGCCTGGAAGATGATACATGGCCCTGATCTGCATCATAATGTGTAAATTTCCAGTGTAGACAAGCCTGAATGCTACAGTACAGCAATATTCATCGTTGGGTCACCACTTCACTTCTTAGAATAGGATTTGAGTGGGAATTAAGTAACACACATGCCTTGTGCTGGCCCCCTACCCAGGGATGAATCTCACCCAGAGGACATAAAGCATACAAATAGCAAAGAATTAATTTGATTATAAGTGCTATCACTGTTTTGTGGTGTCATTAGCAACACCTCGGGTAAGGAAAGGCGTTTGTTCAGAGTAAATGTTTTTAAATTGAGAGATTATTTCTTTAACTAAAACAATAATATGCTAAAATAGCATTGGCTGGAAAGCT
This sequence comes from Gopherus evgoodei, assembly GCF_007399415.2. Taxonomy (NCBI): domain Eukaryota; kingdom Metazoa; phylum Chordata; order Testudines; family Testudinidae; genus Gopherus; species Gopherus evgoodei. The sequence continues at coordinate 36,883,125 of NC_044329.1, forward strand.
ACTGTTGGAAGCGCTTTCTTTGTCTATTGTGACATCACAGTTGAGCTTCGCTGAGTATTTTCTCTGCAGGTGGGGTGGGTATAAGAATGGCAGACCTATGGTTACACAATCCCTGTTGATTTTCTGGCCACATTTTGCTTTAAAAATGTCAGGCAGGCATCTCCATGTGAATAGCAATTCAAGACAAGATGGCCACCACGCAACTGTAGATTTCTGGGAAGGCATCTTTACCGTAGCTCCCTGGGCCCCCAGAGCACCTAAAAAGCAAAGGTCAGGTGGTCAGTGCTCTCATAAATTATACTCTTCAAAGCAGCTTTGGGCTGCCTGAGTGGACCTGGCCTCCGCAGCCCAACAGGTCTGAGAAAGTAAACCAGATGGAAAAAATCTGAGGGCAGGCACATAAAATTCTTGATGATAAAGTCAATTCTCATTCCACAAAAGTTCAGCTTTGCTCCAAAAAGTCTGGAGAACAATCCATGCTCTCCCCATAGAAACACGAGGAAAGGAGATGATACGCTGAGGAGAATGGAATGATGGGTAATACTTCAAATCCCAGGGTTCAATTAGCCCATAACTTTTCATTAATTGCATAGCAACTTAGCTTGCTCAGTACCTTATTAATAAAAAAAACATTGCAGGTTTTTGCTGATACTGCAAAGTGTATTAGCAGGCTCCTGTGATTACTAGGTAATTAACCTTAGTAGGTCCCAATGTGTAACCTGCACTGTAGTTCAGGACTGAGAAATAACCCTGTTATTATGATAAACCACTAACTCCCTGTAATTACCCAGCCACAACATGCCACAGTAATTACCCTACAATTAAGTGGTCAGCAGTTATCTTATCACCAAAGGGTAAATGCGTGATGATTGTGGAATTTAAAGTGTTACAATGTTGTTGTTGAATTCAGATGAATAAGAGATAGAGGAGGAAAAAGAGGAAGGACAATGAAAAGGGTATACAAGTTTGTTCTTTTTATGAGAACAGACTTTCTGCGATCCAGGTCTGTATCAAACAGAAGTAAATGTTCTGCCCTTTATTCTTCTCCCTATATCCTGGTTATCACATAGGAAATAAATTGTTGAACAAATTACGTGGTGTGTATAGAAAGGGTGAAATTCAGGTGTATGTACCACTGAAGACCCATTAAAGCCCTATATTGAGGACTTATGTTGTGCATGGGAGTGAATTTCACCTCAAATGCATAAAACCAGCACAGAGTGTGAGTCCAAATCATATCTGCTCCGAGAGGATCAAGCATATCTTTAACATGAAGACCCCTCACTTTAGGTAGGAATCCCCTTGATTTCGAAAGGGGATAGACTGGGCCGTAAGAGACACAGTGGATTCTGCTTAATAGCAATCTCTCGGTTCCCAGTTAAAAGCTGCTATTATCTGGAAGTTGCCAATAAGCAACTTTTTTTCAGGGGGATACATAGAAAAATGAGCACAGAACAATGATGCATTGTACAGTACACTAGTTGTGAAACTATTTATTAACTTTCAGTATGAAGAAAACCAAACATGGCACACAGTAATGGACACATGATGTACCACAATGCTTAGAGCAAATGTAGGAGTTTGTGGTGTGTCACAAGAAATAATGTAAAGTGGAACACCACTCTACAGTACTGTCTGAAGCAAAAGCTTTTAAAAAAAACCCAGAGAAAACTTATCAAACACTTACAGTACGTCTCCATATGCTGAACAGTACTGCACTGAGTGCTCCTTATGTGTTACACAAATTAAAGCAGCAAAAGATTAACAAATACAAAAACTTATACAAGTAAAAATGTTTTTTAAGAGCAACATTTGTCCAATGTTCTCTGCGTTCTACATGTTGCCACCTCCACCTGCAAATCTTTCTCAGGTTTGCATGCAGCCTCAGAACCGTTCTCAAAGCCATGACTCTGGCATATCCTGCCAAAAATGTCCCCGGCACGTAGTTGATCTGTGGGGGGATGCTCTTTGGGTTCATTATCAGAGGCACTATCTTCTAGTGCCTCATCAGCCTGGTGGGGATTTTCAGCCACTGCTGTCTCCAGGAGTTAAGCACAAGAAACCTCCCCTTCTATCTCCAGATGACTGTGAGACTTAACAATGGCCTCCAATTCCTCTGCGGTTGGGTTTTCAGGAACAGAAGCACTGGCCAGCACATCAGTGTCCACCATTTTCGGTTGGTGAAAACCCTCCCTTTTGAAGTGGTTTAGAACAGTCTGAGGAGAACAGAGGTCTCTGACTCCCTAGCAAGATGAAGTTAATCAGATCTGGGGTTTTTGGCAACATCCACTGCTCGCAGATGTGGGTCAGTATCCAGAGAGGCAATAACGCATGCATTAAGACAAGCACAGCAGTGACCTTTGACATTTTTAATGACACATGTTCGTTGGCTGCATAACTGAAGTTGTGTTCAGAGGCAAGAATTTTAACACGATGTGCGACAGCTCTACATTAGCTGAATGACCCAAGCAATTGTCAATTACGTGGCACACGTATCAGTCTTGTAGCTGCATCTTCCTGTTCCAGTTATTAAGGCACTCCTCAAACAGCACACTTGACATCCATGCATTGATTGAGTTTTTGTAGATTGCAGGCAGATTTCAGTGCTTTCTAGGGAAACAACGAAGGTGTTTGTGCTTTCCAATCACCATCAGAGGCTGTTTCTCCATCCCATCCATGTTTGCACAACACTGTAATGTGATGCAACCCATAGCTTTTTTCCCTCCTTTACACCCTTCTTTCAGCATGACAAGGTGGATCAGGAAAGCCTCGTCAGAAGAGACAAGACCCAACTGCACTGAGGATGCCACGTGGCCGATACTGTTTTAGAACGCTGAGTAGGCTTACTTCCCGCCATTCAGTAGCTGTCGGAAGGTCAGTGTCTTGTTTCTCATGTGCTTCTGATGCTGAACCATCTTGTGCCAGCTGACTGAGCCAACCATCTGAAGAGGTAAAGTCCTTCCCTTGCTCTGCCACCAGCTAACTTGCTTTCTGTTTCAGCATTATCCCAGAGAGTCAAGCACAGGGTTTCTCAAACTGGGGTCACCGCTTGTGTAGGGAAAGCCCCTAGCAGGCCAGGCTGGTTTGTTTACTTGCCACGTCTGCAGGTCCGGCCGATCACGGCTCCCACTGGCTGTGGTTCACTGCTCTGGGCCAATGGGAGCTACTGGAAGTGGCGCAGGCCCAGGGACTTACTTACTTTTGCTGCTTTTATTAACCCTTAACTATCTGTTTATGACATATACACACTTAGAAAAATCACCAGCAAGATGAACAGGAAAAGAATGCATAGCAAACTTGAGGTGAACTTTCAGGACTCAGAAGAAAAAAACATAAATGGATCCAGCAGAATTCTACACTGTGTCACCGTGGCAAAGTACCTGTTTCTCCTCTGCTGGCTCAGTCTCCTTTTTCCTTGGAGACACAGGCTTGGGCAAAGTAAAGTCCTTCCCGGTCACGCAGGGTCTGGCTGATCCTTTTCTCAGGCAGTCCCTTGCTCTGTTTTTCTCCCCTTCTGGGAAGAGTGCAAGTCTTCCTGGCTGGAAGAGTTCAGAGTCTTGCTGCACCTACTCGCTGGCAGCTTCTCTGCTTCTCTCACTCCCCCCCCCCCCCCTGCTTCCCTGCCAGGGACGGTTTTAAAAGGTCTCCAGCAATTTGGGCCAGCTGAACCTAATTAGTTCCCTGGCAACCCCTGTTCCAGCTGAACCTTATTTCTCCATGGTTATCTCCCCTCAGTGAATAGGGAGAGGCCTTTTAGCCCCCTCTGGGACTAATTACTATCCCTCCTTTGGTAGCTATTTGTCCTGGGTTTGCCACAGTCACAAAATTCTAAACTGTTCCACAACTGGATAAAATTTAAATATAGACATTTGAGTTAACATGCTGATCCCTGAACTGTCTTCACTGGAAGGGGTGTTGTTTATAGCACTAATTTTTCCAATGTCTCCAGTTCACCAGGGTGTGAGGGAATTATCTCTGTGTTTTACAAAACCCTTGGAGACCTGTTGACCAGAGCTCTGGCAATCTTTTCAGGGGATGGTTGAAAAAGAGGGCTCTCCCAGTCCCTTGGGATATTGTATAAAATGGAGGAGGACAGATCTGATCTCAAGAAATGGTGACCAATATTGTTACTGACTAAGGGCTTGGTTGAACACACCACCACCTATGTTGGTATAACTTATGTTGCTCAGGGGTGTGAATAAGCCACCCCCCGAGTGACTAAGTTACACTGACCTAAGCACTGGTGGGGACAGCGCTATGCTGGTGGAAGAGCTTCTCCCACTGACATAGCTACTGCCTCTCACAGATAAGGTTTTATTATGCAGACAGGAGAGCTCTCTCCCATTGACACAGAGCGTCTTCACCAGACACACTATAGAGGTGCAGGTGCATTGGTGCAACTGTAGCACTTCTAGTCTAAACTAGCCCTAAGATTCTTCAGAAAGACATCTTTGCAAGAGCGGTGGTTTTGGCACCAGCCCTGTAACACAAGCATATACGTGTGCAGACAAAGGAAGGTAAAGACTGTCCCCAAGTCCCAGCATGGGTGCTCTCGTGAGATCCACTGATAAAATTCCCCAGGTCAACCAGAGTTATCATGGTAACAACATCACATCCAAGAACAGGAATTGCTGAAGTTGGAAACAAAATAGTCCCTCATGTGGCTGAGACATTTTATTGTTGAAGCATAACTGGAGGGAAACTTGCCAAGTACTTTGAAGAGCTTTGCTGCTGCCTTTAACTCTTGATTCAGGATTAAACAGTGCAGTCTTTTGGGAAGGACCACTAGGGATTTAGCCACTTCACTAAGGAAAGACAAGACCCGATTTTCCTCTCCCATACACTGGTTTTACTATCATTACTCCTTGACTTCAATATAATAACTCCCTCATTACACCAGGGTGAATGAGAGGAGCCTAGGACCTGACCACAAATGCAGAAATCACAACTCTTAGAGTTTCCCTGGGAGATGAGAATCCAACCCAGGAAAACTCAGACTTCCCAAAGAAAATCCAGTAATTGTTCTAAGACAGATATTGCAACCCCATGCAGTATCTTTGGGGACCATTTATTAAATGTCAGAATGGTTGATGTATGATTGTGTTCTACTCCAAGGGGGAGGGTCACCTCAGCTCCACCAGGAATTAAAAACAGTGGGAGGCGATTCAGGTGAGTCACTGAGTCTAAAAGGCTGAGTTTGAATTGACACAGGGTTTCTTTTTGATCCAAAAAACAGACAGGTTCTTCTGTCCAAGAGGTGCCTCGGCCCTTGTGGAAGGGTTGGAAAGACTGGCCTATGAGGGCCCCATAAGATTGGCAGGTGGCTTCTGGTAAGGTGTGTGTGTTTAAATCTGTTTATTGTTTTTATGATGTATTCTCCGTAATGCTTTAACCTTAAGAATAAATGTGCTTGCTTAGAAAGAGCTGGGTGATAATTTGTAACTGCTGGCAATATGCTGGTGATAGCCCTCAGAGAGAAAGAAATGCACAGGCATTGGCAGACTGGCTTGCTGGGGATATCACAGTGTAAGGCAGGGAGCTGTGCAGCCTTAATACCCCCAGTCATAAGGGAGTGGGACAAGAGTCCCTGCCCAGAAACAGCTGATGGCTGACTGTACACTCCTGGAGTGGACTATGAAGAGGGAAATACAGGTGCAGTTACCCTGAACCTGTGATGTGTTCAGTACTGGAGAATCTCTGACCATTTTATTGCTAATATTTATTTAGCAGCAACATACCCGCAGCTGCAAGAATATCAGCAACATTAATTCGGTTTTGCTGGAGAGTCCACGAAGGGTGAAGCACTCAAGAGGAAAAGAAATATAACCTGAGTGGTTAGGAGAGGATGGGATTGGTTAGATTAACTCAGTCTTCCTTTTGGGAAGCACTTTTGTCTTAAATTTTGGGAAGACACAGTGGCAGTGTGTTTTGCCTTAATGGGTATTGCCCCTGAGACCTGCCTAGGCTTAGGAACATGTAGTCACCTTAATGCCAACAAGAAGACAATGCCCCACTGTTCAAGATATCACAGAATATCAGGCAATGGCGTATGTCAATAAATGAAGTGTTGGACTAAACCTGCACCTGGGAATTTATCTTCACATCTATAACTCCCATGACCTTAGCAAGTGAACTCCTATTAAGATGCCATATTCTGTTGACTTAGCTCTCTCAAGTTGTCTCAGACAGTAAGTGCAGTGTGAACTTCCAGCAGTGTATGGGAGTACGTGCTATAACGTAAGTGAAAAGGCTAATAAAAGCCTTATGAAATATGGGCTCCCAGTGGAGACAGGTTGTTAAAGGTCCATGTACAAGCTGAGATCACTGACCACCTGATTGTGGTTTGTCCCTATATCACTTCACATCATCACATGGCTAAGTCCCTCTGTGCTGGCCAGATGTCTTAGGAAAGTTTATAACAATCTGTGCAACTAATAGAACTGGAACCTGGGGTTTTCAGTTTTATTAGCATCACTAACTGGGGCACAGTAACAGTGCCGCAGTTAGTGATGCTAATAAAACTGAAAACCATGAGATCTGGCTAACTGTGCTGTGACAGCTCAGTCAGGAAAAGAGAGAGAAGACTCTACTGAAGAGACAATAGCTGCTGCAGCTATGGCTTTAAGAGGCTTCCTCAGCCAGGAAAGATCAACATTACATCCAAAGACATGGCTCGGTATGGAACAGGATTATATGGTAACAACCTGTATCAGAACCAATGGCATGGTTTTATGGAGTAGGGATTGTTCAGTCAGTGCAATGCAGCTGCAACGTTTTGTTAGCAAATTATGTTGTTGAGTCTCAATCTAGCTCTTTTGCTGCATTTTAGGCCACAGCGTCATACTGCAGGAAAACAGAAGCAAAAGATAGTGGAAATCTAAGTAAATAAAAATATTTTGATGTATATGTAATGCAGTCATGTGGTGCCCAATAATGTTTTATGTGAAAGAAACATTTTGAAGAGAAGGTGAACAAAAGAAACAGACAAAATTTCTACTTCTATAAGCTCAAGAATCCAAGAAAGCTGCTGCTATTACTGAATCCTGTGATCTGAGCTAGAGCTGGGCACCTAAGCACAGTATAACTGAAACTGTAGTATGCTTAAAACAAGGATTTAAAATGGCTTTTAAAAAGTCCTATGTAAGCATATGGGGATTCATCCAAAGCCCATTGAATTCAATGGAAAAACTTCCATTCACTTCAAAGGCCTTTGGACGAGGCCCATGTTTGGGACCAAAATACAGACCGACAACTCTTACTGGTGTCAATGGGAGGTGGATAATTATACCTGAGGGCAGAATTTGGGACACACACTGGAGTTTTAAATTTTCTATGGGAAACGGTTGTCCCCTGCATTGCAAAAGAGACTCTGTGGGTAACACTGAGTCATTGTGCTGCAACATTCATCATTTTTTCAGGCTACAGAATGATAGTTCTGTACTGTAAACTTCCAGTCCAGTCACTGTACCATACATAGTCAAGGGGCTAAAGGGAGGGGGGAGGAAACTGCACTATAAGACTATGCAAAGATATAAAAGGATGCTGATATGCATCAGACGAAGCCTGTTGACACCTCAAGATACAGCAGGGGCTTAATAGAGAAACACCGAAAAATTACAAACATGGAACACAAATAGTGTAATTCTTTTAAACTTACAGTTTGATTTAGCGATCGTTATGAACAGTGGGATGGGGAGAGAGCAGGCATAATAGGTGGTAAGACTGTGACATTAAAGTCAAATTAGCCAGTCAGGAGAGCTAACTTTTCTTCACTTGCACATTATTGGTTAAAATGCTGCCAAAGTCATTCTGTTTTACTGAGGTTTTACACTTTAGGTCATATTTACGCTGTGCCCCTCACAGTCCTCTGATTACATCACAGCTATGTGATACGACTTTCAGAAGCTGGCAGAAGATATGATTGTTGCTGAATGTTTCAACATTCTTGGCTTGCAATCTATGTGATGATAATATCCCTATTGCTGTATATATATTATATACATCTGTAATCATAATTGTGCAGAGACATAATTATACATAAACATGAAGAGTGTGAAATGAAAAATACTTTCACAAGATGATTTGATGATTCATAAACATAGAGATGGAGATAAGCTTAGACTATTTATTTTCAATTAATAAGATTCTAAAATATCAAAGGTACATTTCTCTTTTATATATTTAATTATATTCTGTATGCATTTTAAATTCATTGTATATTCTCCTTCAATCTAAATTAAAACTATTTAAATGTCTTTCTAATGTAGGTCACAGTCCTGTTGGTATCTATGCAGCAAACACCTCAATCCCACTTATTTAAACATGATCAACTTTAGGCGCTCCCTTACTCAAATTTTACTCAGGCAAACACCAGCTGATATCAGTTGCCATTCACCAGCATAAGGGCTAAATCAAAACAGAGTTAAGAATCTCCAGATTTCTCCCAATAGTGCTAATTTCAGTGAGTTTCTCTGTACTGACCTGAAAATCCCCCCCTGCCCCACACCCAGCAAATGAAAAACTGAAATAGTATAAGCATGATCCAGAGAAAAACTGAATTTCAATATTTTAACTGTATTGTCACATAGCAGCAAATAGCATTAGAATTGCTCATGACACCAGCTTCTGGAGGTACTGCAGAAGGACAAAAACTAGCACCAGGGACTTGCAATAGCCACTGAATCACATGCTCATAAGAGCAAAGTGGAAAATCTTTCTGCAGGGAAGAAATCATCCAATTATTTCAGCTCCTCCATAGCAGAGTCTGGGAACGGATTCTTCTGACAAGCAGAGAAGAACAAACCTCCAGTGCTATCTGGCAAATAGATAGTATGATCCTGCATCCACTGAGGTCAATGGGAGTTTTACCTGAGCAAGGTCTGAGTAAATACAGAGTATGGACTCCAGGGTTTAGCCCAGCCAGGATGCAGTCACTCTCGGAAAGCACTCTACACTTGGTCTGATGGAACCCTGGGTACATCTTCCTCAGTATCTAGCCTCTATGCAGCAGAAGGGTCTAATCATTATCAGCCTAGTGTCCTGAATTTATATCAGTTTGCAAAGAATCAGCCTCAGCATTTGGGTTATGTCTTGCCATCATTAAATGATTATTTAATATTTATATTACAGTAGCGCACAGAGGCTCCAGTCAGGCTAAGAGCATCTAAAAAAAAATAATAAGCGTTTAATAAGGCATTAGAGTGGTCATAGTGATTCATTATTTTATTTAATGATCTGTTACTCATTGACTATGGGCTCGGAATATGAATCACAAGGCAAGTTTTTTTTATTTTCCCTGGAAATTTTCCCTGGATCCGTCTGAATCTGTTTCAGGTTTTGATCTGTCATCACATGTACAGCATGAAGTGGAAAGATAATTAAAGAGCCAGTGCTAACTTTTATTGGGCCATATATTTAGATTTTGTAAAAACAAAAACCCAAACAAATTAAAAATACCCAACAGAAATGTTATTTTTTTCCTTTAAATCTTCCATTTGGAAAAATCTGAAACCAAATACACATTCCTCTGCCATGTTTGCAATCCAAACATTGCAGCACCGCAAACCTGGAAATGAAACCAGCTATAAACAAAGGTGAATCTCACTTCTCTGATTAGTATCACTGAAGCTGAGACCAATGTAAAAAGTAAACAAATAATCAGTGAAAGGTAACCTGGATATTTAATAATCACTGAGTCATTAACTGATGTCGGTCAAGAAACGGGTTCAATTGTAATATGTGATTTTAAAGTTGACAGTGTCATTTTAAACCATGAATATAATAAAAAATTCTCATCACCAATGAAAAAAATCAAATTTTTACAGTCTTGCAAAAAAATCAAAGCATAGTTTGTTCTTTCTGTGAATGTTCTGAAAAAACAAAAGGAACTTCTCACTGATAAGAACTCACTGTTTTCATTAAAAAGCTATTTTGATTGCAAGAAAGTGGCAAAATTTCTTTGCAAAAATTATGACACCTCTCCTTGACCATGCTGGGAGTCACATGGCTGTGGGTGCATCATAGTAAATGTGGCCTGGGCAGGGAGCCCATAGGAGGGAATAGAGGAGTCCTACCTGAACTATAACTCCCACACGTCAATATGCTACTATCGGGAAATGCAGTTTAATGTTGAACTAGCACAAAATGAAACATTTTGAGTCAGTTCACACAATGTTCTGATTCAGAAAATGTGTCATTTTGATCAAAAATGCGGAAAAAAAAATTGTGCCATTTCTAAATTTAATTTTTTGGAATGTTTTGTTCTGAGCAAAAATTTGATATTTAAACTTTGCATCCCCATTTGGGAAAAAAACAAAATGTTAAAACAGCAACATTTTCCATGGGGCAGAAATCCAATTTTCACTCATCTCTAGCCAAATCCTCATTGACAAAGCCCATTGCATCTTATTTGTGCATGCAGTAGAAACTATTATAAAGTTAACATTTCCCAGCTGTTACTACATAGTTACCACTGATATCTACTATTATCACTGCTCTAGGAATTTGTAAGGATAGATCTTAGATATCACCAGGTATGTGATGACTGTTGGCAAATAATGACATCGCAATGGTGATCTCTCTGAATAGTTTCACTTAGAAAGATCTGGTGTTCTTTAGCTATAAGGCTCCCTTTGATGAAAATTAGGGGCAAATAACTAGATGAACTGAGCAAGTTTTAAAAATACTTCCTGCGCAATGCCCTAAGCCCTTGTATTGTACCTGGTATACATTTTGCAAAGCAGCGAAACAATGACAAAAGCTAAGGAGAAATATCTGGACAAACATTTTAGAAGCTCCCAACCCATGTTCACAAACCTCATAAATGCACAAATTCTGAAAGACTGGCTGAGCTGCTAGAACTTGGGACGCAACTGTAAGCCAGGTAGCCAGGATCGCATCGAGAGCACACACTCTGTCACTGGACACAACAAATGCTTTCATATTTTTTTTAACTGAGTGTATGCTGCTAATTAACGGCCTGATTCTACAACTTTTATTCATTCTGCATAGTACTTACTCATACAAGCAGTCCCACTGAAGTCAAGCGGGCTACTCGCATATGTACTACTCAGTGTAAAGGTTGCATAATTGGCCATTTGAAAAGGCCAACGCCTGTTGTCCTTACCTGGGGCTGGATTCTTAGTTATACTGGTGTAAATCCAGAGCAAGTCCAATGGCTTCAATGGTGTTACTTCTGATTTACACTGAGATCAGAATTTCCCCCTGAGTTTTACACTCCCACTACAAACTCCTGCTGACATGGATACAAAGGAAGTTTGTCTAAACAGGGACCTAGTAAAAATGAAAAACTCAGTAATCTAAGTCAGGCACTCCCCTGCGTCGGAGGAACTGTAAGGCTGCCATATCCCCTGGGGAGACGCGGGAGGAACTCTGTCTCAGGGAGGGATATCTGATGGCTACTTCTCTTCAGGAGGTGCACCACCCAGAACTTCTGAAAGGAACAGCCATAATCCAGTCCTTAAAGACTTCAGGGTTTGACCCAAAGCTCGCAGTAAGTAATCTCAATTTCACAGGTTTCAGAGTAGCAGTCGTGTTAGTCTGTATCTGGAAAAAGAACAGGAGTACTTGTGGCACCTTAGAGACTAACAAATTTATTTGAGCATAAGCTTTCATGGGCTACAGCCCACTTCGTTGGATGCATAGACTGGAAAATACAGCAAGAAGATATGTATACATACAGAGAACATGAAAAGTGGCTTACAGTATGGCTACTTCCACATTTTCATGTTCTCTATATATAAATATCTACTTGCTGTATGTTCCAGTCTATGCATCCGATGAAGTGGGCTGTAGCCCATGAAAGCTTATGCTCAAATAAATTGGTTAGTCTCTAAGGTGCCACAAGTACTCTCGTTCTTTATGCTCAATTTCACCATGAGTGAAGCTTGGCTTAGCTGCTGGAAAAGTAAACACAGCCTAGACTCTGAGAAAATGCAAGGAAATATTGTGAAAACCAAAAGTATAACTGGGTTCAAAAAAATAATTAGATAAGTTCCTGGAGGGTAGGTGCACCAATGACCAAGACTGCCAGGAGTTCAGACTGGATGACAGGAGATGTGTCACTCGATACATTGATCTGTTCTGTTCATTCCCTCTGAAGCACCTGGTATTGGCCACTGTCAGAAGACAGGATATTGGGCTAGATGGACCACTGATCTGACCCAATATGGCCGTTCTTCTGAAGTAATTGGTGGTCTTCAGCCCAGCCCTACCTATGATTCCCAGACTGGTACAGAGAAACGCACAGATCCCACTTTCCCAGTTCCTCATGTGATAATAATGTTAAGAGAAGTTTCTTATCACTCAACCCGTTCTCCACAGCACACTTGAAAATCTTTTCTTATTTGGATTTTGTATGAAAAGAGCGAACTGTAAAATCCTACATTACATTTGATTACAAGTGAAAGCAAGGACCATTTGAAATGATTGTGAGACAGTGAGGGCTTTCATTTTCCCCTTAGCAGCACTCACTTAGCTCCCATTAATATCAGTTAGAGCTAGGCGGGCATAAAAAGAGGAGAACGGGGCCCAAAGGAATGGAAGAACCTGCTTTAAAGATGTCACACAGTGCTACGATAATCAGGGAGAAAGAGAAGTAGAAAGAGACATACTGGAGAAGCTGACCATTGCGAAGTGCTCACACCGGTCCCCAGTGAATTCAATCGGACACCTAACGAAAGAAAGAAAACCAGAAAGAGAGAAACAAGATAGCAAAATGATATCAAAGTGGACTGAAATGCGGCCCCTCCTGATGCCACCTCAGATCCCTTCAACGATTCCTATGATTTGCTTTCAGCCTGATCCCTTACCTGTTTCCCTAAACTCTAACCCAAACATTATATCAAAACATGCCCCTGGCTAGACCACTCTAAGTCCAGTGCTGTGCTGTGCCCAGGAGATTTAAGTAGTGTGGTGCATTTTTTGTCTTCAAACATACTTTGCTTAGGATCTGGCATGTACAATCGCAAAGGCAGTTTTTCCAAACATCTCTGTCCGAAGAATCCATTTGGACATCTGGAGGAGGAAAAGGGGACAAATCACAGAACAAATCTGGCAGCATCCTCGAGGCTATGGTTAGAAATAAAAGTGCATAGTGATGAATGGAAAAATAAAAGTTAAAAGCTTTATGTACAGTTCCTGCATTTAATCTCTGCTTTGTTTAATCAGGCTTCCTTTATGTTAATATTCTGTTCTTTTTGCGACCAAGTGTCAGCAAACCCATCCTTTCATTCTAGGCCAGTCACCTTTCTACTCACCTGCTGATTGCTAATCACCTCTACCAGCTGCCACCTGACAAGAGGTAGGTAGGTTCTGTGCTATCGAGCAACCTTCTTGGAGACTAGTGTTATGTCACTACGTACATAGACTGGCAGCAAGTACCACAGAGTGATAGAGCTATTTGGAAGTGGTGCATGGCAAGTGTCCTACTCCATCTAATGCTGTTATTCCCTAGAGGCACTGCAGGAAGCTCCAGCACTCTGCCAGGGAAACTGTTGTGTTGGGGTTATGGAGAGAGCATTCTCAATGGTTTTCCACGGTAAGGGACAGACAATAAAACTGCACTGGAAGAAGCTCCCAAGACTCTGTTCAGATGCAGGGGTCTCATGACTCCCACAGTCACTATTACTGCACCAGGATGATCTGCAAGCACAAGGCCATATTCAGCCATCAGTTACACAAGTGTAAATCCACAGGAACTCCACTCCAGTCATTACAGTGGTGTAACAGGGTCAAGATTTTGATTTGTGGCTCAGGCACCAGCAAACCAGTGATATGCCTGGACAAGATCCCTGAGTGTGTTTAGTTATTGGCGTTCAGTGTTCAGGGGCAGAGTTACACATGGGAGGCACTGGAACCACGACATTTAGCACTGATGCATGTAACATGTTGTTGGCAAGGCCAGTCCAAAAGGACGAGAAAGTTGCTTTGTCGGAAGGTTCTTTTAACTTGACCCATAGGAATGAACCTCAAAAAGTTGGAGTTTGGAGGTTTAACCCTGAACAATTCAAATGATTCTCCAAAACCGATGATGGCTCCTTTCTTCCTCGTTCTCCTTCTCCACCCTTTCTCCTAGCCTAACCAGGTAGTTCCCCAACACTGTCCGTATCTGTCCCTGACTCTCCACTCCCTCTGTCTAACTCACAGACCTCTCTCTCTGATCCCAAATGAGCTCTCTCATCACCCAACTCCCTCTCCTGGCACAGGCCGCCCATCCTTTGGTGACATCACAATGGCCAGGGTTACCTCCTATTCAGTCAGCTGGGCTCTGGCTGGCAGCAGTCTTTGTATATTACACACTGTAGAGCTCCAATACTCAGCCTGAGGCTCGGGAGCTGCAAGTGGCTTTTTAATGTGTCTCCCGTGGTTCTCTGCGGCACATGATATTAAAACACTGTGTGATTTAATTACTAACCAATCAGGATGCTTTTACTATGTTACTAACCGACTGTAGTTGATAAAATAATGATACTTGGTCAGTAATTTTGTGGTGACAATAATACAGATGTAGAGATAATAGTAAATGAAGCAATGGAGTCACACGACTGTGGCTCTTTTGGGTAATGTTGATTGCTAATTTGACTTCTGACCCACTGAGGTCTGAGTATCTCCACTTTAGAATCTCCCATTGTCAACCCCCCACCAGAATAGTTTGCCCCGGACTCTCATCCTGGGGAAATCCTAGTACTCATTAGATTGAAAAGAATTGTTGGTCCTACAGTGACGGCTAGATCTCTATCAGCCAACAGATCAGAGACCGAGAGATACGTTTCATTTAAAACAGGAAAGTTGGAAGCTTGAGACTGGGGCTGTTTCCTCTTTCTCTCCCACTCCATTATATATGCCCCATCAAAGTTTCAGTTGTCTTGATATATTTTTGAATGTCTACATTCAACCTGACCTCAAGGATGATTAGATTACGGTCAGCACTTTAGTTCTTATGTGTTTTTCTGTGATTCATGGGTAGACCTACTGTCATAATCATAGTAGCATCAGCATTTTTGGCTCACATAGGAAAAGGGAATTAGACTCCAAATTCCTCCGCAGCATAACTTTGCTGACTTCACTGAAGTTACACCAGGGATCAGGGGGCGGGTCTAGCTTTTTTGCTGCCCCAAGCACAGCAGGCAGCCTTCGGCGGCATGCCTGCGGGAGGTCCCCGGTCCCGTGGATTCAGCCTACCCACTGCCAAATCCGCGGGATCAGCAGACCTCCCACAGGTATGCCGCCAAAGGCTGCCTGACTGCCGCCCTCGCAGGAACTGGCAGGCTGCCGCCCGCCGCTTGCCGGCCCAGGCACGCACTTGGAGCGCTGGTGCCTGGAGCTGCCGCTGCCAAGGATGAATGTGATCTACTAGCTGCAGAGGGGCATGCTAATTTTTATATAATGCTGACTGAATTATTGGCAGCTCCATACTCCATAGAAAACAGACATCTTCCCTCCACCAAATTCACAGTAGTACTTTCTGCCAGTCTACAGATAAATTACAGGGGAGAGGGAAGGAATAGTTTATTTTTTAATGATATGCAACATTTAGCATGATCAAAGCTTTTTAGTTCAAACACATGTTGACAGATTAACTCTGTACTGTTGCTCAGAGGTAAATAGAACTGTTTTTTCTTGCAAAGTGTATATTTAAGGAATACACTATGAATATACAAATAATTCAGTGGCAATTCAGTACAAGAAAAGGGCAGCGTTTCAACTTCTTGTGTTTACTTGTTTAAAGGAACACTGTCAACTTGCTTTGGTCCTACATTTACCTGTTTTGAAAAGGAGGGAGAGGTTAGAAAGTGGAATGCTCCCCTGAATGCTTTAGAAATGGAGAGGATGTTGTTTTTTCTTTTTGATTGTAACATTTCCCTCCCTTGTTGGAAACACAAACATGTATATGCTTGTGCATGAGGAGGGGGCCAGACCAGGTTCCCCATCTGTGTGAGGGAGGGCTGTGCAGACTAGGGCTGCATGGTTCCCCATCCACACTGCTGCGATTACCCAGAAGGGGAATGCAGACACCTCTGAGCTGGAGGACTCCCCTCTAACAGGGCATCCAAAGACAGCTGACACCCAACCTTGTCCCACTCACTCCAGAATGTGCTGTGTGGAGCTCTGGGGCAGCTGAGAGTCTCCTGTTATACATTCAGATTCTGCTAGGAAGCTAGGCAGTTCAGTGTTTGTAACATGCTTTGTGAACCTTAAACTAAAGCCAGTATAGACGTGCAAAATATTATTCATAGATTTTTGGGCCAGAAAGACCCAACAGATCATCTAGTCTGACTTGTGTAATACAGGTCATTCAGATACCCCTGTACTGAGCCCATTAACTTGAATTGACAGTCCAGGCCGGTCTTGATTTGAAGACTTCAAGAGATGGAATATTTGCTGCTGTCCTTGGTAGTTTGTTCCAGGGCTGATCACCCTCTGTTAGAAATTCATGCCTTGTTTCTAATTGGAATGTGTTTGGCTTAAACTTCCCGTTCTAGCTTTCTGTGCTAGCTCAATGAGCCCTTTAGTACCCAATATTTGCTCCTTATACACTGTAATCAAGTGAATCTCAATCTTCTCTTTGATCAACTAAACAGACCGAGCTCCCTATTCATTGTTGGTTAGGATATTTTTACTATTGCTAATGCTATTTTACTATTGCTAATAATTTGCAAATGCTGCTACTAGACCCTGGCTGGAAAATCTCCACTTCCTGGTAACTTTCAATGGGTAAGGCAATCCCAAGTACATTACTGCGTCATTGTCTCAGGTTCCTAGAAGAGTCAATTCACAGTCACACAACCTGTTCTGAAAGTGGTGCTATCGGGAGGAATATCATGGCATGTTTGAACATGATGACACTAGACATAGGCTATGGCTATGCTACAGCTTATGTCAGAATAAGTTATGCCGCTCAGGGGTGTAAATAAGCCACACACACACACTCCGAGTACCGTAAATTACACCGACCTAAGCACTGGTGCGGACAACGCTATGTCAGTGGGAGAGCATCTCCTGCCGCCTTAGTGTCCGCCGCTCGCTGGGCTTGGAGTGATTAAGCAATGGGAGAGCTCTCTCCGGTTGACTTAGAGCATCTGCATTAGCAGCACTACAGCGGTGCAGGTGTATTGGTGCAGCTGCCCCACCATAAGCTCTGTAGTGTAGCCATGGCCTCCAAAATCTGCTGTCAGGAGCAGTAGAGTCAAATCAAACTAGTGCCATGTGCCAGTTTGGTTAGGCCAGTGGTGAAATGCCTGACTCCCATGCAGATGTCAGTGTATCTCAATGTTCAGACACTTGGGGTCTACATAAAGAATGTCCACAGATGTCCTGCTGGCAGGGAGATGAAGTGCCAGAAGCTCCCAAGAACTGGGAGACAGCGGTGCCCTAACCTTGGCCCCACCCCACCTCTTCACCCCTTCCCCCTGATGCCCCACCCACCCCCTCCCCCCAATGATTCCCTTTTGCTGCCTTGTAATGCTAACCAGAGAGATAGTAATGCCTGGGTGAATCCCAGCCCTCTGGATTGCTGTGAACTCACCCTTTCATTAAGGGAACTATGGGTAAGTTAATCAGAGCCCCTGCGTAAGACAGAGTTTTGGACTGAATGGCTGGAGGAGACAGGAATTTGTGGATCACAGCTGGCAATTTTATTTTGTGGAAATGGAACCAGTCTTTGGGTGGGGGGTGGGAGGACGCAGACATGTGAGTCCTTATGGGGAAGGGAGGGCTGTTAGGGGAGGGAGAAGTGGAGAGGGATGAGCAGAGAGCCTTGGGGCTGCAGTGAGGAGAGGGAGGTTATGGAGGGGGATAAACAGGGATAGATGGTAGGAGAGGCAAGAAAGATTATGGACTCAGGTGTGGGAGGCCTGGCAATCCTCAAGATCTGCCCATGCACCCAACCCCCATGTCCCCAACTCTACCAGTGCACCCCAATTCCCTAAACCCTAGCTCTGCCAGTGCACCCCAACCCCCTGAATCCCCAGCTCTGCCAGTGAACCCCAATCCTCTGTGCACCTCCAACTCTCCCAGTGCACCCCAACCCCCAGACCCCCAACTCTGCCAGCACATCCCAACCCCCTGCACCCTCATCTCTGCCAGTGCACCCCAATCTCCTGCACTCCCAGCTCTGCCAGTGCAACCCAACCCCATGTACCCCCAGCTCAGCCAGTGCACCCCAACCCCTCTGTACTCTCAGCTCTGCCAATGCACCCCAACCCCCATGCACCCCATCTCTGCCAGTGCACCTCAACCCCTGTACCCCAGCTCTGCCAGTGCACCTCAACCCTCCCTGAATCTCCAGCTCTGCCAGTGCACCCCAACCCCCCTGCACCACCGGCTCTGCCAGCGCACCCCAACACCTTTGCACCCCCCAGCTCTGCCAGTGCACCCCAACCCCCCTGCACCACCAGCTCTGCCAGTGCACCCCAACACCTTTGCAAATGAACACTATTCCACTTTGCTCCAGGCACTGCACGTGAGTTGGGTTATAGGAGAAGGGAGGCACTAGAAACATTTGTATACCAAAGAGTGAAGAGTTCAGGGAGATGCTTTCCCTAATTGTGGTGGAGAGGCCCAGCTACAGTAGTGGGGAGGGGGCCAGTCTGGAGGCAGGGAAACACACTGAATGGGTCAGGGGCATAGCTTGGGAGGCATACTGAAGCACAACTGATGTGTGTGCAAGGCAAGGGTGTGGGGAGCTGGTTCAGTATGCTAACTGTGGGACACGATATAAACAACTGCCTAAATGACTACTAACCGAGCTTTTCCTGGAAATTTTTCCTAGGAAATTCATGGCAATTCTGCTTTTTTTTTAAGATTGGTTGGTGGTAGGTCATCCCTTTGAAGACTGCTGAGTAAAGCAAAACTCAGACATCTGAAAATGAGGAAATTTCACAGTTAAGGTTACCCGTGCAACCTTAACTCTGCCCTCTTTCAGCAATGCCCCAATACATGCTGTTAACATGCACAAACCTTTACTCTGCCAACCTCCCAGTTGCTGAAATATACAACTCATTGCCTCCTTTTACAACCCATTCATTTCTCACCCACCACACACACAAAAAAGGGGGTGGGAGAGAAATCAAAAAAGCGAACAGAATGTTGGGAATCATTAAAAAAGGGTTAGATAACAAGATAGAAAATATCATATTGCCGCTATATAAATCCATGGTACATCCACATCTTGAATACTGCATATGGATGTGGTCAGCCCATGTCAAAAATGGTAAATTGGAGTTAGAAAAGGTTCAGAAAAGGGCAACAAAAATGATTAGGGATATGGAACAGCTTCCATATGAGGAGAGATTAATAAGACTGGGACTTGCAAAGGAGATGATGAAGGGGGGGGTATGATAGAGGTCTATAAAATGATTACTGGTGTGGAGAAAGTAAATAAGGAAGTGTTATTTACTTCTTCTTATAAGTAGAGGTCCCCAAATGAATTAATAGGCAGCAGGTTTAAAACAAAGAAAAGAAAGTATTTTTTCACACAACACACAGTCAATCTGTGGAACTCTTTGCCAGAGGATGTTGTGAAGGCCAAGACTATAACAGGGTTCAGAAAAGAAGTAGATAAGTTAACAGAGGATAGTCCCATCAATGGCTATTAGCCAGGATGGGCAGGGATGGTGTCCCTAGCCTCTGTTTGCTAGAAGCTGGGAATGGACGACAGGGGATGGATCACTTGATGATTACCTGTTCTGTTCATTCCCTCTGGGGCACCTGGCATTGGTCACTGTCAGTAGACAGGATACTGGGCTAGATGACCTTTGGTCTGATCCAGTATTGCCGTTCTTATGTTATGCAAGTTGCCTACACCATCTTCCCTCTACTGTCTTCAAGGGAAGTTTTTCTTCAACTGTATACATGTGGCATTTCTTCTGGGGAATTGGCTGTGTGAGAGTGTACGCCAGGATCTGGAACTTCCTGAATCATACAGTGCCCAGGGCCAGTGTGAGCAGGTGCTATGTGCATATTGAGACATTGCTTGAAGAGGGCAGAGGGAAGGTGACACGGGCAACTTTTTTTTTTCTTTTTGTCCTTTAACTGTGTTCAATAGAATCCTGTGGGTCAGAGTGAGTGGGCTATAAAAGGAGATGAAGAGCTTGTACATTTCAGCAATGGGGCATGGGCAGACAAAAAGTGTGTGTGTTAACAGAGTGTACTAGGACTGTGCTGAAAAAGGGCAGAGTAAAGGCTCCATGGGCAACCTTAACTGTGCGTTTCCTGGTTTTCAGATGTTTGAGTTTTACTGAAGTCAGCATTCTGCAAGGGGATGACCCACCTCCAAGCAAGCGTCACACTGTGTTAATAGTTTTTTGCCATTGCATTTAACATTTATTTTGTGATAGCACCTGAAGTCCTCACACAGGCTGGGATCCTCTGTGTTAGGCAATCACTATAGAAACATACAGTAGAACCTCAAAGATACAAACACCAGAGTTATGGACTTACCGGTCAACCGGATGCCATGTGAAACCAGAAGTTATTCATCAGGCAGCAGCAGATACAAAAATCAAAGAGCAAACACTGTACTGCCTTGGAGCTTTAACCCTGGGGCTCATGGCTTCAGCCATGGGATGTTGGGGTGGTTGGGGCACCAGGTGGAGGGGGCTTGAGACATCTGACTCTTGGGCTTTAGATCTAGGGGAGCGGTGGAGCTCTGGGCTTCAGTCTCGCGACTCTATTCCTGGCTTCAGCCCCGTGGGGGTCACCAGGGCTTGGGGATTCAGCCCCATGGCTCTGTTCTTGGCTTCAGCTCCATGGGGGTCACTGGGGCTCGGGGCTTTAGCTACAAGAGGAGCACCAGTTTCTGGCCCCAGGGCTCTCCCCCATAGCTAAAGCCCTGGTGCATCCCTACCCCTGGCTGAAACTAGGAGCAGAGCAGTGGGGAGCCCCAAGCTCCAGCCCTCCAACAAGGCTGAAGCCAGGAGTGGAGCCATGAGACTGAAGCCCCAAGCCTCAGCACTCCCCCCAGGTCTAAAGCCGTGATCCCTGGTGCTCTCGTGGGGCAAAACCCAGAGCCCCCACCCAGAGCTCCAGTGGCCCCCAGGGTCAGAAGCCCTGAGCCCACACCTGGAACCGTGTCCCCACCCCAGCCTGCAGCTGCAGTCCCAACTCCCCCATGGCTGAATCCGTAATGTCTTGTTCAAGGTTATAGAACATTTCAGAGTTAGAAACAACCTCCATTCCCGAGGTGCCCATAACTCTGAGATTCTACTGTATAAAAAAACGAAAGTCACCGCCCCAGAGAATTCTAAATCTGGCAAACCTATTTACAGGTAGTGGGCCAGAATTAGAACATTATTGTATTTGCATCCCACTCCAGAAAAATTGAAAAATGATAGGAGTAGGGCAGAGGGAATAAATCCCAGGGGAAGAAATTGGCAAGAAATTAAGCAGCAAAACAAATATATAGGGTCTGTGAAAAAAGATACACAGGGAAATACTAATGCAATAACAGCTACTGTATACACCATCTTCAGGTCTCACTGCTAAGAGCCTAGCAGTCGAGGGCAGAAAGAACCTTCCATGCGTAATGTGGTACATACCACAGGCTCCCCATTATCTAGAAAAATGTGGGCTTTATTTTTTACTTATATTGAATCATTGTTGGAAAAATACCAGGTTTGAAGCAATAGGACAGAAAACCTTGTGAACCGGAGCAAGTTTTGTGAATGCAAAAACTAGTTTGCATGATTACAAAACCTCCAATTTCTCAAAGTTTACCCATCCTTAATGCAGTCGCACAGCTGAGCTTCTGCTGGGAGTGGCAATCTACTGAGACCCCATCACACGTCACACCACACGCATTCTGCATTCATTATCTCACTGATTTTAGAGGTGAGCTTCCTGAGCTATAAGGCTGCATCTGGAAAGTGTGCAATATCTGACACCATCTCCAGCCAGGGCTCCCTTTAGTCCCTGCTGCACTAAATGTATGAAGAGGGATATCATTTCCTTAGTATTGTCCTCCAACAGGTTACAGCCCAGATTCTTCAACCTTTGAGGATATGGGTCTACAGATCTGACTGGAAACACAGCATAAAAGTTTAACAGGGAGGGTGATTAACCCTTGGAACAATTAGCAAGGGTCAAAGTGGATTCTCCATCACTGACAATTTTTAAATCAAGATTGGATGTTCTGCTAGAACACGTGCTGTAGGGATTATTCTGGGGCAGGTCTCTGGCCTGTGTTATACAGGGGGTCAGACTAGATGGATACAATGGTCCTGTCTGGCCTTGGAATCTAGGAATTTGGGAAGTATACCGCAGAACAATGAGAAATGTGGTGTCTCTTGCTCCACGTGGCAGGAGGGGGCGAGATGGGAAGCAGTGTGCTCCTTCCCTGGGAGCCAGCACATGCTGCAGGGATTTGGTAACCTCTGGGGTCAGGGCACTGTTAGTGACAAAGCATGTTGTCTTACATACAGTACATGCAGAAGGCTGACATTCCAGAAGGCTTCCATTGCTGTGTGCATGTGACCAGCCTTCAGTTGGGCTTTGCCTGCAAAGCCTTTGCTGGCTGTCCCAGGTCTCTCTGAGAGCTGTGTGCACCCCATTAAGTTTCAAAGCTCCTGCGTGGCCCATCTGGGGGGTAGGGTCTTTCCATAACCAGCATCTCCCTTGTTCCCAATCTTACTCTCAGCTATGGGCTGGTACATCTCACTCAGTCTGGATTGTGCTTCTAAGGCACAGGCCTATGTTAGGAATGGTGCAGAGCTGCACCAACCTGTGAGGAGCACAATGTCTTGCCCCACTCCCTCGTCCACCTTGGGAGCACTCAGGGGCCACCATCTTTTAACTCAGTTCTGTCTCTGTGCCTGGCCAGCTCCATGCACCAGTTTGGTAGGGGATTGGCATCATTGGCCTGCCTCTGCCCTTCCCCCTTCAGCGTGATCTGCAGCCCCACAGGGTGACTAGAGCGGACCTCTGTGCTCCTCCAAACAGCAGGACTAACACTGTCCTTGTCCCTCACTCAGAGCATACACTGGAGGAGGGAAAGCCCCTCGCACACCCACATGGAGTGAAGGACCCTCTGGTCCCTGTTTCAAAGCAGATACAACCTAATCTCTGCACACTGCTATAATGTGGCTCTGAGAGGGATCTTTATGGGCTTGTATACACATGAAATGCTACAGCTGCAGCACTTCCATGTAGACCTACCTGCACCAACAGGAGGGGCACTCCCATCGGCGTAGATAATTCACCTTCCTGAGAGGCAGAAGAATCATTCCAGCAGCCTAGGGCCGTCTACACTCAGGTTAGGGTGTATAGCTGCCTTTCAGGGGGGTGGATTTTTCACACATCTGAGAGATGCAGCTATGGCGATGGAAGTTCCCAGTGCAGATCAGCCCTATGTGTCAGTTTTACCTGCCCACTTTCAGGTGATACCACCCTCTAACAGCTGGCACATTCCCTTTGCTCTCTGCATTGTTTCTTTAATTAAGATCACAATACCCAGTTGGGAAACTCCTCAGAATAGAACATAATCTGTCACTAAGAAGAGCATGAGAATGAAGGTGGTTTAATTTACGAGGATATGGAGAAAATGTAGCAAAAGGACACCTGGCACTTAAATAAGTGAATGGAGAACTGTTTCAGGCAAGCTGCTTACTTGTGCAGAGGGCTGAAAAAGAGCATTGTTCTGTCATTATCCCCCAACCAGTCCCAGAGAATCATGCACTGAGTGTACCGACAGGCTGTGCTCCACAAAACAGCCACCGAGAAGTGGAGAAAGTAGTGTGAGCAAATGCTAAGGCCTTATCAAGGCACCCGCTGTACAGTAAGGGCCGAACTGCAGCTGGCCCACTTCCATGCCCACAGAAGACAACAGCACAGCTCCCATTGGCTTCAGCTGCAGCAGGGTAGAGTTCCAGGCTGTTTCTTAAAAAGGGTTTTACAGACTCTGCTGCTGATTAACCAGGTTCCTGGGGAGCACGACGGGAGGGATGGGGAGCGGAACATACCCCACAGCATCAAGAAGTAAAGCACCTCAGCAAAAGAACCGAAAAGCGTAACTGCCCCAAATCAGCCTGGACACAGCGCCATTTCATCTTACTCTTGACTGTTTGCATCGTAGACCAGGACTGGCTGGCGAAGGGATTTGGATGGGAGATGGGGATTTTCACCTCTAGCTCACCAGTTTCTACCCAGCCCAAATTAGCATCCAATGGCTATTTGGTGACCTATGTGATAGGAGGTAGTAGGCATCAGTCTCGTTCCTAGTGGATGTGTGTCCACATAGGTATGTGTGTCCACTCTAGGCATCCTTGGTCCTGCCTCAGCTCCGGGGGCTGGAAACGGTCTCCTCTGAATGTTCCTTGAAGCCCTACGTTTCTAGGATTCCATAACCAAACCACCACTGCTCGGACTACTAGCCCCCTGGTCAGCAGAGAGGCCATGCAGGGAGTAGGAAAGAGACTGAATTCTACAGCTGGCCGAATTATTCATTGCAAATAAATTATCTACATAATTTAGCCCTTTTATCTGTTTGCAAATTGTTCACAAACAGACCCTGAACTTTGCCAAATGTATTTATTGTTCTTGCTGTGCATGTCAACTATCACCTTTTCACTGCTTGTTGTTTGTGGTATGTGATTGGTCAGCTACCTCACATGGCATTGCCTCTGCCCCCCTCCCTCCTGATGGGATGATTGAAGCTTTTTAAAGGAGGAGAATAATGAAAAATAAATGGCAAGTTGTTTGCACCATAATTTGCATGCCTGAGGTGGAGGGAGGATGGTGTAACTATAACAGTATCATTGTGGATTTTATAAATCTGACCCTGCACTCAGGAATATTGAGAGAAACACTTAATAAATCAAAAATAAATAAAATATTGGCTTCTCCTGAAGCTCTGAGGTAGGAATTGTTGGAGAAGCCGCAGCAGAATACAGAACAGGGTGCTGGGAAAGAAACAAATCAGCGAATGCAGATAAAGGGGAGCACTTGAACAAAGACTAACTGAAGGTGGCTCATGTCACTTTCCCAGCAGAGCATAACTTATCATTTTCTTGTCCCAGTCACATTATTAAGTTGATTGAGAAGCACTTCATGGACCCTGACACTGTGAAGATGAACTGTAACGCTAAGTGAGGTAGCTGTGCTGGTGGGAAGACTGGGGGTGCAAAATATCAGCTTGATATGACAAAGGTGGTACTTCGTGCAGCGTAAGGGCTGGGGGTGTCCATGAAATGTTGCAAAATTCTGTGGATTTTTTTCTCCCATAGTGTGTGGATTTATTAGGAAAATATAAATGGGACTCTGTGGAATTTTGAAGCAACCTGACTCAAAAGACATGGAAAATGCTTGTTTTTTTAAAGCAAATTATTTATGTACATTTTTTTAGTAGTTTTCAGTCAAATTGACTATTTATGTCACACACTTCCATCTTTTTAAGATCTTTCCCCACCTCTGACATCTTTCATTTTCAGTTTGTGATTGTCCAAACCTCTAGACTTTTCCTCTCCCATAATTCTATGCTGAGGGCCAAAACAAGGGTTAGAATATTCATTTATTGGCATCTTTAAATCTTGCAAGTTGATTCTTGAAAAAAATGATCTTTCATAATTTTGGTTCTGCAAAACAATTGATAGTTTCTGGTCCCACGTAATTTAGAAGCTGAGTACCAGGTCCTCACCCATGTTACAGACACTTTCTACAACACTGATAACTAGAGCTGGGTCAAAAAAATTGGTTTAAATTATTTTCTTGCCAAAAAAATGCAGATTCAGGTTGATCAAAACATTTAGCGCATCTGTATCAAATTCAATGAATTCGTTCAGATGAAAAAAATGCAAAAAAGGGAAAATGTTTTGTTTAGCAACAGACAGACTTTCCCTTAGAAACAACTTTTTTTTAAAGATTGCACCAAAGCAAAACAAAATATTTTGTTCAACCCAACACAAAATTCAATCAGCTTGTTTGGTTCCCAAAACATTTGTTTTTACATTTCATTTTAGGTCAACCTGAAACAAATGTTTTGTTTGTTTTTCAATCTTTCAGTCTGGCCACCAAACTGCAAAATTGGTTATTTGCACAAAACTGCCCTAACTGGGCAGCTGAGTAGTCCACTACAGGGGAGTCCTGACTTAGTGTGACCCTCCAACTCACAGCAGAGTGTGTGCCAGTACATGGCAGGTAATAGAGTGGCCTGGTGCCCAGTTTTTGACCAGAAAGTCTGGTCAAAAAGGGGCTCTGACAGTGTCCAGTCAGATCTACTGACCAGACACCCAATGTCTGGTTCCTGCAGGTAGGGGAGGCAGTGGGTCATCACCCTCTGCAGCCCCCACTCAGCCAGGGCCACCGCCACCTATCTGCATTGGGTGGCTGCAGCTCCCAGCCCCAGCTCCATAGGCGAGTCCCTTCTGACCCGGGTGGCGGGGTGGGAGGAGAAAAGCAGCGAATGACAGGAGGGAAGAGGCATGGACGGAATATGTGGCCTCAGGGGGGAGAAGGCAGGGTGGGGCCTCATGTTAAGAGGCAGAGCAGGGGTGGGTCTTTGTGGAAAAATAGGCAGAGCAGGGGTGAGGCCTCAGAGAGAAGAGGCAAGACAGGGGAGATTCCGGTACTCCTGTTGGAGTGTCTGGGTTTTAATTACCACCAAGTTGGCAATCCTAAAGGGTAAGAGAGCATGGGTGGTGCACTATTGTGCATTGGTGATCCCTAAGTGGTGCAATGGAGTCTAAGAATCTGATAGCCAACACCAAATTGAGCAACTCTAAGACTGCTCTAGCTTGTGCCAAGGAACTGAAGCACCCCATGGCTGTCCCCAAGACCACAGGAGTGCATGAATACAGCCACCTTTGACCTCTCCCCTCTCATGTACTCAGCCAAGCACAGTTCATCCATATCCAGTGATCAGGGTCCATCACCATGTTCCAGCCCAGCAGCTGATTATGTGCTGGGATCCTCTAGCTGAGGTTGGAGATTTGTCTGACCAACTGCAGGTGTTCTTAAGGACTCTGGAATTGAGTTTGAGGGGTTTTTTTACCTTTGGGGGAAGCTATAAGGCCCATTTCTAAGACTTTTCCTATTAGGATGATCTGGGGCTTGAACTTCCCACCCTCCCTTCCCTCAGGGTCAGAGGCTCTTCATTTTATTAGTCTTGTTGGGTCAATTATCTCTCTCTCTATATATATATATACACAGTGCTATAGTCCTTTTTAATTTATATGCCTATAGGCTGTGTGGCAAGGCACCTCCTCAGTCTCCCCAATCTCTGCTGCTTTCAGCTCTGGTGAGACAGGCTCAGGTAATGCGATCCTCTTTGGGACACAAGGGAAATTTGCTCCCTGTATCTCCACTAGTCCTGGTTAGTGAATTCTTACCCCCCTTGTGGGAGAAAGTATGGCCTCTTCTCCTGGAGGGTCTCACTGTTTTTCTACTCCTGGCAGCAGGGCTTCTTCACTCTCCTCACCTTCCTTCCACAGGGAAGGGTTTAAAAAGGTCTCAGGCAGCCCCAAGTTGGAATCAGCTGGTCCCAATTAACCTCAGGTAGCTCCCCCCCCAGCTGATTCTAATTTACTACCTTGGTAACCTTTCCCAGCTGAACCTGACTGACCTGCGGTTGCCTCTCAGTTGATAAGGAGGAGGGCCTTTTAACCTTCTGTTACTGATTCCTACCCCTCCCTTGCAGCTATCTGTCCTGAGTTTATCACAGCTGCAATATACCTGGGACCTGTCACACCTCTCTAAGATTTAATTTCAGGAGGTCTGTTTGCAGATTCAGGATGGCAGCACTGCCTGGAGCATAAGCAGTTTTTCTTTGCAACCAAAATGTGTAGATTTTTTTTTTTTACATTAAAGCCTAAATTATGCAAATGCTCTGCAAAGACTCAAAAAATCTGTGAAGTGGTCTGCCACAGATTAGAAATTCCAGGGCATGTATTTCCAGTAACCCAAGTCTAGATTTTTTTTTCCTAATGTTGAACTGTACTGAAATGTGGTTTTCCAGGCAAAAATTTCACTGCATTTTTCTCCCCAGGTGTTTGGTGGCTGGAAGGAGCACTCTGCTGATGACCCTGCTACAAAAGTTCAGTCAAAACCATGGGCCACTCTCACTTTCATATGGAAAATATCTGCACCATCTCAGGCATGAAGCCACTTCAGGAGAGGAATTAATTTCAGATGCCTACTGCCTCTTTTGCAGAGATAACATCCACAGAAAGAATCTCCTGTGTTTGTGGACCACTCTAAATAATTAAATATGTTCCAGTAAGGTGACTAAGGAGATAAAAAACACATGGTGGACAAGCAGAATGTTCCCAAGTCATATTTCCTTACTGTTGAATTTCAGAAGGGGAATATTGAAAAAGCTGATAGATAACACCATGCTGGTGCAGGAGCCAGAATCTGCTTTCCGGACTGCTAAGGGAAAATAATACAGCCCAGAAGAAGGTCTTAGAATACAAACATTGGATTTATTGCTAGTGATAAACAAGAACAAAGACTGTGTTTGAAACGAGGTTTCTACACATTTTTATCAACATTTTTTCACTGCATCGCCTGGTATGTTTTAGGGAGAGGTGGGCCCAATCCACAACGTTTACCATTCTAATGTCTTTGTGTGTTCCCATCTGGGGTTTTGATTCTGGTGCATTTTTTAATGTTGGGCAATTTTAATTTTTACATTTTAAGTGTCATAAACAGTCTGCTGTGATTCAAAAATATTTTAACAGGCTGCATAATGAAAGGACCAATGCCCTACAACTCCGTTTCTGTAGAGATGGGGGTGGATTTGGGGACAGGGACAGGACCATAACGTAGTGTAGAAAGGCTAAGAAATATGGATCAAACCATTTATTCCTCACCTCACCCTCACCTCCACCCCACCTTCCCTTTCTGAATTCTTCTCTGAACTTTTTATTTTCTCCCTCACCTGGAACCAGCTTTGTACATTTCTGCAGCTAATCAAACTGTCATTATAGTAGCATACAAGCACATTCTGAAAGTATCTGCTCTGTAGTCTAATCTTTTGCTATGCTGTAGTGGAAGTCAGTTTGTCTGTCAGTCACCAACCACCTACACTAAGAATGCCTCATTTTACAAGAAAAAATAAAATGTTCTGAGTTAAACTATCTGAAACTCAATGCATATGTATAAATTCAAATGTCACACTAGTTACTAGAGAGCTAGTGGTTGTGCCTCCAATTCTCCAGGGACTGTAAATGACAACTGGCCTGAAACCCAAAACGTGCCATATTCAGTCCCTGTTCAGTGTTTAAAAATCCCTGCTAGACCAAGGAACCAGTAGCAGATTTAATGTCCAGTATCTCTGAGGACATCCGGATCAGAAATGAAGGTGTTACAGTGTAGGAAACCTGGGGGTCCAGGAGTACAGGGCTTTCTTTTCAAGCTCTGGCAGGTGAGCAATGATATTTTGGACCTTAGAATTCACTTCATTCTGATCAGTGCTTTGCCCCCCCACCATACACATACACACACACACCCTTCAACCCCAGCACACTTTTAGCAGCCAAGAAGTTGAGACTCATTAGAGATGCAAACAAATGCATCATACCATCTGAAAACAAAAACTGCAGCTTTTAAATGGTATCATCTCTCTAGTATTTATGTCTATTTCTAGTGGTTCGTGAGGCTTTGGCTGCTAAAATCATGATGGGATTCAAGTTAGGAAAAATACTCCATGAGACAGCAATCACAATGTCCTAACTGTAAGATGTACTCTTTCATGACTAGGCTAGGACCACTTTGGCAAGACCAGTCCAAATGCTTTCAGACCAGCAAAGCTTTCCTCTGCACTGCTCCTGCACCAGTGATGTGAAGGGGGAAGGGTGGGAATCTTGTTCCTCTCCTTCCAAAGGGGATTTTCAGGGTGTCCAAACTGGCACCATTAAAGTCCAAAATGGCAACATGCCAGGAGCCAGAAGTTCACCTCACATGGGCATGTCATGGATGTAGTTCATAAACAATAAAATGTGTTCAGTCATAACATATTGATTCTGAGCCAGATTCACAGCTGATGAAAACGGGTATAGCGTCCCTGAGATGAAACAAGCTATGCCAATTTACACCAGCTAAGGATCTGGCCTGTAAAGTTAAGCAAGCTGCAGATGCAGAGAACTGTCAAGTAAGTTTCAATATGTATTTCACTCCATATAAAAATAAAAATAGGCCCAATTTGCCAAATTCAGATCTGGATTCAAGCTTTCCCAAAGCAGGAGGACATTCAAATTTAAGATTTTGGCTCAACTCATTGTTCAGATGTAGTTCCAAGCCACAACCCTTGGATCCAGCCACGGAGCTGAACTTTCTCAACGTTTGAGGGGTGTTTGGGTCCAGACTTGTGGTTGGGGCCAATCTATATCCTGTGACAAGACAGAGACTATTGTTACACTGCATTTCCAAACCTGATCCAGAATAAGGTTTGTGCTGCACAATAATCTTGTAAGGCATTTTATGGTTTCTCCCGCATTTTCTCCAGGGAATGCTAAGGCTAAAAGGGCCTGATATTATGAGGTGCTGAGCCCACATGATTCCAGCTGAAGTCAGTGGGAGCTGAAGCACTCCGTACCTCTGAAAATCAAGCCCATGATATATAAGGGCTACTGGTGCTTTGCTCACATGGAAAGATTTGAGCTCACTGGATCAAGCTTTTCACCGCAGGGTCATAAACATGGGGAAAACAAGCTCTTTGGCTGAATATCAGCTCTTTGCTTGTGATCCCTGCCAAAATAAGGAGTGCCAAAGCATGCAAAAATATGGTAGAAATAAACACACACAAAACTTAACCAAACTTTGTTGACTTTCCAAAATAGTTTGTAGTTTAGTCAGTTCAAGTACTTACTTGAAGCCAGACTTGTTGGCCTATCCCTGACTGAAACAGATCTGAGAAATTGCCATGTTTACTTCATGTTACAACGTAGCAGGGGCTGGACAGAAAGTTATGGAGACTTAGTCTTCTACAGAACTCGTGCACAGAGTTGATACAACACAC
Organism: Gopherus evgoodei; assembly: GCF_007399415.2. Lineage (NCBI taxonomy): Eukaryota > Metazoa > Chordata > Testudines > Testudinidae > Gopherus > Gopherus evgoodei. The sequence continues at coordinate 36,914,092 of NC_044329.1, forward strand.
TCAATAAAAGAGCAAACCTCCCACTCCCTGCTTTGCGGGTGGTCCTCAACTTTGAGACCACTTCAAAGGGGGAGGGCAGTTTAATCTCCAAGGCCTCTTCTGTTCTATGCCTGTCTGCTTAGACTGCGGACTGTCTTGGTTATTTCTGTGGTGCAGACTTCTGATGCTGGCCGTTAGACTGAGCCCCTCTACTCATGCTTCACATAGGCTACCAATGTGATAGTATTAGCTTTGGGTTACTGCTGGCCTTGTCTAGGTTTGAAACAGTGATCTAGTGATCTAGAGGTGAAAGACTCTCATGGCAGATTACCAGTCCCCTAAACCATGCACTTCCCCTCCACCCCCTCAAGGAAATTCCATGTCGATTGTTGACTTTCTATGGCTCCTTGAGCTTTTTGTAGGTCCTAATATAAAAAGGAACACAGTAAACACAACACTTGATTCCCTTTCACTGACGCCCAAGAAGCCCCTTTATAAACCAAGTTTGGTGTAGCGCTAGAGTTCTAAATGCCACATGGGAGACTCACTCACAAGCCTCATTCTTTAGCCTACTGGGCTGTGGGAGGGACGAGAAGGCCCCTAAGGGAGAGAGAGAGGTGGGAGGGCTTTGAGTCACTCTTAGGGTGATCAGATGTCCCAATTTTGTAGCGACAGTCCCGATTTTTGGGTCTTTTTCTCACATAGGCACCTGTTACCCCCCACTCCCGTCCCAATTTTTGACACTTGCTATCGGGTCAGCCTAGTCACCCATCAGGGTCCCCTCTGGTTGAAAAGTGAGAGTGAGATTTGCATGCTCCAAGGAAGGCCTCATCCATTCTTAACTGGGAGGATGGTGACTCTGACGCTGAATCTTGACCTAGGTTGGGGAGAGTTGCACAGGCAAATGCAGATCCCACTCTTCCCTGCAGCCGTGAGGGAAGGGGGAAGAGAGAAAACATCTTTTCAAACTTCTAGCATAAACATATCCTTAAAGGAAGTTTCAGTAGAAGTGACCTATGGTACTTGGGGATAAGCAGGGCCCTACCAAATTCACAGTCCTTTCTGGTCAAATTCACAGCCACAGGATTTGAAAATTAGTCAATTTCACGTTTTCAAAGGTTTACACCTAAAATTTCATAGTGTTGTAACCCTGGGGGTCCCAACCCAAAGGGAGGTGGAGGGTGGGGTCACGGGATTGCCACCCTCACTTTTGGAACTTCCTGCAGCTGCAAGAGTATCCCAGAGGTGGGTCTGATCTCCCTCCTTCTGCTGGGAGTGCCCCATCTGGGGGCTCCTAGCTGCTAGTCTCCGCTGAGCTGGAGAGGGATAGGACTTGCTCTTCTCCTGCATAGCTGCTTTCAGGGGGAATCAGACCCACCTCTGGGTACCTCTCCCTTCTTCAGGAAGCTCTGCAGCTGTGAGGGGGAAGAGCTAGTCCCGTTCCTTCCCAGCCTGGGGACTAGCAGCTGGAGCCAGCGGAATGGTAGAAGCCCCTGGCTGAAGAATCCCAGCCCTGCCTCTCTCTCTTCCATCCAATAGCTAGATTTCACAGGGGAGGGCTTATTTTATGCTCTGTGTCACATTTTTCACAGCTGTGAATTTGGTAGGGCCCTAGGGATAAGGCAACGCCATCAAAAAACACCTTTTTGCTAAATCTGCACAGCTTAACCAGCACAATCGCCAGGGAACCTTCCAAGAGACATCACTCCTGCAATCGCACAACCATCCCCGATTCCATTCCAGGCTACTTGTGTGTTGAAACAAGCACGACCCTCACTCACTTGCAAGACAGCTGATTGATCCCTTCGATGTAGTAGCACACCCCACCGTTGACGCAATAGGATTTGGCTGTTTCGTTGCATTTTCTGGCGTGTCCTGACCAGGAGGAGAGTGTGGTCGCTACTGCAAGAAAGACACAAGAGGATATACTGTTACTTCCTTTGCCTTGCAAGTCTGCTCCCTTAAGTGGGTTTCAGTTTATTTGGTTGCCTGAGCAGACGCCCCAGGAGCAACAATCCTCAAGCTGTGGCTTTATACTAGGGGTCAGTAACCTTTCAGAAGCGAGTGTGCCAAGTCTTCATTCATTCACTCTAAATTAAGGTTTCGCGTGCCAGTCACACATTTTAACGTTCTTAGAAGGTCTCTTTCTATAAGTCTATAATATATAACTAAACTATTGTTGTATGTAAAGTAAATAAGGTTTTTAAAATGTTTAAGAAACTTCATTTAAAATTAAATTAAAATGCAGAGTCCCCACAACCGGTGGCCAGGACCCGGGCAGTGTGAATGACATTGAAAATCAGCTCGCATGCCGCCTTTAGCACACGTGCCATAGGTTGCCTACCCCTGCTTTAGACTTACATGCAGCTCTCGTGGAGTCTGTGAGGTTTGAGTGACACTCTTCAAGCTCCAATCACAGCATTACCTCTTGCATACAAAGTGTGAGGGGATAGGGTGAGAGTTCTGTGCAAACATCCCTTCCAGCAGCCAGGAATCAGAGACGAGGAGTAAGAAAAAAAATTGTTTCCTCACTCCCCATCAACCCAGGAGGGCAAATGAGATGAAGAAACACACACACACCCTCATGTTCAATCTTTCACCCTCATCAGGAGGTCACAGATGAAGAACAGAAAGAGAATGTGTTGCATTGAGTTACAGAGTCGCAAAGTAGCTGTGATATGATGCTGATGCCCTGAGTGGCTATATGTGCACTGGATCAGTATCCAATCACAATGGAGTGTGTGGGATGACACAGTCATCATGTGGTGGCTCTCTGTGATTCCATAACAAAGTAGTTCTCCATGGCCTAGAAACAGACGTCCACCATTTGTTCCCAGAAAAGGAGCAGCACAGTGGCAGTACAAGTCTACAGATCTACCTGAACTCTGCCCTGGAGGGGCAGCCTCTATTGATGGAACGATAATCAGTATTCATGGTCATTCAGCTTTGGCTTCTCTAATGAGACTACCAAAAAAGGTAGTGTTGATGCTTTCTGAGTTGGGGATACTTGTCCCAGCTGGGAATTCCCATACGGAAAAGTCCTCTAAAATTAAAGAAAGTTGAATCCAACAGTGTTCTAGAGTAACTTAGTGAGATTCTCCTAGAAATAACTGCAAAACCCTACAGAATGTAGTAGAGAATATAGTATTTCTTGTTGCCTTTTTAACTGTCCTAAAGAATTCTACAGAGGAACTAAATTGTCTGTTGATTTCTAGAGATAGTGAAAAAACTCACCAAATGGTTATTGTTGTCTGTTACATTTTATAGCACTTTGCATAAGGGCTGAACTGGAACCTCCAACTCTTTTCCAAGCAGCCATCAGGTGATAACTAATCCCATGGGCTGGACTGAAGTCAGCGACTCATGTAGTAGAAAGAGAGCCTGAAGCATGGACCTGAGGCCTGAACCAAAGTCAGCAAAAGTTATGCTGTGAACAACAGTCAGGCCCTGTCAAAAGCAGCTGCTTGCCTGCAAGTCAGTGTCCGGTACACGAACTCAGCAATGGTATTGCTAGCTTTGCTAAAACACACTGAATATGTAAACACATTCCAGCAGGCCAGCACAAGAACACCCCAACCTAGCACACAATAAAATGGTTTGACAAAAGAGATGAATAGTGATATTTTGTCTGAATCAGCAGCAGTAAAAGTAGAAAGACAGGTGATGAATAGGAATGTTGTCTGAAACATCAGGAGGAAAGAACAAGGGGAGGTAACAAACATGTCATGAAACACACAAGGTGATATGTAAATTATTTAATCCCAGACTGTTTGTCTCAGTCTATAAATGTTGGGCTACCTTGCTTTAAGCTTTCGTCTGGAAAATCCCCTCACTGAGCTGTCCATTGTCACGGGCATACATGTGTTAGTGTGACCTGTAACCATTGAGCCAGGGCATTAGCAGGAGCGCCAGCAGCCTTTTTGGTGCCGTAGGCGGTGGAAGGTCCCACCCCCGAAATGGCGCCCCCAGAGGCGGTGGAAGGTCCCGCCCCCAAAATACCACCAATGACTGCGGTGACCGAACATCCGGCCGCTGCGGTCGCCGCCCCCCAAATTTTAGTGCCCTAGGAGACTGCCTAGGTCGCCTAATCGGTTGTGTCAGCCCTGGGCATTAGCAATAAACCTGGCCAGGTGCCTTCACTATTAAACCAAGTCCTGTGATCTCATTGGTCAGTTGATTGGTGCCTGCTGTACGGGCTATCTGGCCAGAGCTGGTGCACATGCAGAAAGAACACATGCATGGAGCCAAACATCTGATAATAACCCGATGGCAAAATACCTCATAATCCTACTTCCCGACTTCACCCCAGGAGATATGAGGTGACCAATACAACAGCTGGGAGTTGAAGAAAGTTGAATAAACAGCGGACTCCCAAAATCCTGTCATTTTGGTGATCTCCTGAAGTAAGTGGGACGTTTTCACAAATGCAAGCCTAGCACAAGAACAACTTACATGGTTTGTTCTGCAACTCTTACTTCTACAAGGACCCCTGCTGGTGGATTCGGCTTTGTATGGAGTCTCTCTCTCTCTCTCTCTCTCTCTGTGCTCATTAAGCTGATCAGATCCACCGCCTCAGTCACCTGTGACCCAGACTGTTACCCTCACATTTTACTTTCTCAATTATATATAATGAAGTGGTGCATTTTGACACCCAGTGTTTGCTATTTGCTTATGTCATAAACAGATAAGTAAGAGTTAATAGAACAGAAGTACTTCATATCTATTTTGCCTGGAAAGGGTTAACAAGATCAGTGAGCCTGGCTGTCACCTGACCAGAGGACCAATCAGGGGACAGGATACTTTCAAATCTTGAGGGAGGGAAGTTTGTGTGTGTGCTGTTAGATTTTGGTTGTTGTTCACTTTGGGGGCTCAGAGGAACCAGACATGCAACCAGGTTTCTCTCCAATCTCTTCGATACAGGCTCTTATATGTCCAGAATAGTGAGTACTAGGTAGATAAAGTGAATTAGGCTTATGTTTGTTTTCTTTATTTGCAAATGTGTATTTGGCTGGAAGGAGTTCAAATTTGTATTTTGCTGAAAGGGTTTTAATTTGTACTTGTATACTTAGGCTGGGAGGGTATTCCCAGTGTCTATAGCTGAAAGACCCTTTAACATATTCCATCTTAAATTTACAAAGATAATTTTTACTGTTTTTCTTTCTTTAATTAAAAGCTTTTCTTGTTTAAGAACCAGATTGTTTTTTTTTATTCTAGTGTGAGATCCCAGGGGACGGGGTCTGGATTCACCAGGGAATTGGTGGGGAGAAAGGAGGGAAGAGGGAGAGAAAGGTTAATTTCTCTCTGTGTTAGGATTACTTTCTCTCTCAGGGAGAGTCTGGGAGGGGAAGAGAGAAGGAGGGTGGGAAGGTGAATTTTCCTCTCTGTTTTAAGATTCAAGGAGTTTGAATCACAGTGATCTTCCAGGGTAACCCAGGGAGCGGAAGCCTGAGAGAGGCAATGGTGAGGGAAAGGGTTTACTTTCCTTGTGTTAAGATCCAGAGGGACTGGGTCTTGGGGGTCCCCGGGCAAGGTTTTGGGGGGACCAGAGTGTACCAGGCACTGGAATTCCTGGTTGGTGGCAGTGCTACAAGTACTAAGCTGGTAATTGAGCTTAGAGGAATTCATGCTGGTACCCCATCTTTTGTACGCTAAGGTTCAGAGTAGGGAAATATACCATGACAGCTTAGGCAACACGAATCATTTCATTGTGAGCTGTGCTGAGCAGTGCCACAGCACTGCTTGGGCTATGCTCTCAGCAATGCTATTTCTACACCGCACATCTCATAAGGGCTGCTTTTCAAGTTGGCTTTCTTCAACTTTTTCTTAACAATACCTGTATGTTTTCCAGCAGACAGCTCCAAGCATCCCAAAGGTGGTTTTGTGTGTATGTTTGGTTTTTTGTTTGGTTGGTTTGTTTTTGTTTGTTTGTTTACTATACAGAGGAATCATGTAACTAAGAAGAGAAATGCAGTCAACTCTAGGGTGCAACATAGCAGTTCTTTAACAGCATATAGTAGAAGCAAGCAGTTTAGAACAGAGAGCAACGAGCATATAAATTAAACAAGGAATGGTTCTAAGGGAGGCAGAATGTTATCAGCTATGACTCTGGGATTAACCCTGCTCTTGAAAAAAATGCCAAGGGATCTTTAGTGACTATGACAGATTTTCCAAGGTGCTTTGGGGAATTTGATGCCCCATTCTCATTAAAATCAATGAGAATTGTGTGTCCAAATCACTTTGGAATTTTTAAAGTCATCACTATACATTTTATGTCACATCTAGGAGAGGTCTCCTGTGGCAGCACAGCACCCCTAGCCCAAAGAAGGGACATTGGTTCAGTTCTGACGCAGAAGAAAGATTTCCATCTACCCAAGACACAAATGGAAAAGCTCAGACATCTCCTTTCAAACTAAAACTAGAGCAGCTGAGTCAGGTCTGAGCAGCCTTCTCCCAAAACCTTGGTACAAACCGACAATACAAAGGCAGAACAAGGCCATCAGTCTGCACAACCAAGTCATTTGTCAATTATTAGCAAGCAGCTCCATGGCACTCTTTTGGCAAAGTCAGACATCATAAATCATACAAGGAAACTATATGCTCTGGAGTAAGCGTTCCATAGTAAACAAAGAAGGTGAAGAACAGAGAGAGGAAAATAATAATGGAGCACAGAATCCATCTCCACCTACAGTAGAAAGCACATATATCACTCAATATAAAAAGGCAGAGTTTATATAGATATAGATATAGATATAGCATTAAGGAAGGGTCAAAAGATATGGAAAATTCAGATAGTGCCCTTAGAATAGGGCACAACATGGACTCTAACATGGATTCCATGTGATATTAATCTGATTTTAAATATACATTGTTCTTTAAACAAAATGAAACAGAAATAAAATATATCTTTTAATGACTGGTTAAAAGTTGCATATTGTGAAATTAAGAAGCAAATCTTTTAGTAGAGCTATTCCTGCCTTAAAAATGCATGATTAGGTAGTTTTTCTAACACAGCCTTGTTATTTTTTAAAAAATCATGTTTTATGTTTGCATTATGCTAAAGATCCCAATAAAACTGATATACACACAGTGCTATTCACTGGCATCGCTTCATCTATCTCTGAAATTCAGCCACTGCTGGAGTAAAATGTAGCATCTGTTCAGCAGCACACACTACAGTACAAAACAGTTAACTGAGTTGTCAGTGTGAAGAATAACTTAGCCAACTGAAAATGTAGGGGGAATTTAGGTTGGTAGGGTATCTCCTTCTTAAATGAGGATCGCATTTCTGTCACATTCTGGCCTGGCAGGATAATTCACAGATTTACAAGCAAATACATTTGTATTTATATCTCCAGTCATCTTGGGCCATTTGATGAGTGGTTATGTAAAACTATTGAAGTCAAAGGGAGTTTTGCCACTAGTATCAGCGACAGTTGAAACACGTCCCAAGTGCAGAAATTAGATTATTTGTAGCCATGAATGTTACATTCTTTTTCTAACTCTGTTCTGAACACCTCACAATTATACCAGATGATCCAGAATGGAAATTTCAGAACCATTCCACTTCAATGGACCATACAGCACAATACAACTTTCAGGCCTGATTCCCCAGGGGCAGAGCACCCCTAACTCCCCTTGATTCACTTCACAGGATAAAGCCCTTATTTGGTACCCGGTACAACCCTCTTTATCCAAAATGCTTTGTGAGACATCAAAAATATTGAGATAACTGGAAGTTTGAATAATGGAGGGAACAATTTATGGCAGTAGTGGCTGTAATTCAGGTGGTAGGATGCTTCATTTAAAATAAGGGGATAGGAGAAGGTTTACACAGCAGCACCACTCACATATGAGCTGCGTCCCAAAATGCTCCATGGAGTCGTGATGTCAATTACGGAAAAAAGTGGTGAAATGAAAGCATGAAGAATCAATACCAGTGAATGCCTTCGCCAGCAGGCAGGTGAGATCTGAACGCACGCATGCAGAATGGACACAAAGCACCACTTCGAGCCGACTGACAGCAGTAGTATATCTGATTTAAAGCAATGCAGGCAGCACCCGCCCCATCTGCCCCAAGAAACCTCCATTTAGATACAAAGCCAGCAATGAAAGGAGAGGGAAATGAAGAGGTGGCAGGGCCTCAGGGATGAAGGATGTATTTTCAAATGAGATTTGGAAAGAGCTAGAGACCAGCTTTTACCAGTGCTATTATTTGCCCCGTCAATAAGAACAACATCAAATATAAATATTCAGGGTTTAATTTTAAAAAACTAACATTATATAGCAAACAGAACATTGTTGCTGGAGCTGGCTGGGAAATTTTCAATTTAATAATTAGAATGACAAATGGTTACAAAGAAAAAAACCTTGAAATGGAAACGCAGAAAACATTTTAATTCACCTAGGTTTTGGTTCATGAATTTTTTTGAGATTTCAGCTTTTCATCCCAATTGGGGATGGTAAACTCTCAAAAGCATTTGTGGGCTGGGAAACCATTTCCTGCCCAGCTCAAATTGTGGTATTTTGGACATATATGAACAGAGCTCTATTTATTGAATTATCTAGGAATCCAAATACACTACATTCAGGAGTAGCAGAAGAGAATAATCAAAAATTGTCTCTCCTCTAAAGTAAGAATACTGATTAGAAAGGAGTGATTTTTAATGGGGGGAGGGGCTAGTAGTAAATTAGCCCAAAAATATGCACTTTAGGGGGCACTGAAACTATTTGCAAATTTGGATCAAACTTGACAAATAGTTTTGGTTACCAAAAAAAAAGAAAAAAATATCAAAATGTCCCATTTTGAAAATATTAAAATGAACCATTTTAAAAATGTCATTTTGAAACATTTGAGAATGAAATGTCAGTTCGAATCAACATTCAAAATATTTCATTTTGACCCTTTTTTTCCTTCAATTTTTCATTTCCTTGAGGAGAAAAAAAAATCAGTTTTGGTTAGATACAGATCAATTATTTTTTCAGAATTTTTGGTTTGGCCCCCGAATTGAAAAATCGATTGTTTGCTTGCTCTCATATTGACTTAAGCATGGTACTACCAGCTTCCCCTTGCACAAACTACATGCTTGAAAAAGTAGCTAACAATTGTGCAAGAAAAAGAATGGTTGCTTAACCTACAGTAACTGATTATTTGAGATGTTCAAATACCTCACACCCTCTGCACAGGAATTTGACAGAGAAAAAGCTTCCAATGTCCCCTAGGGGTCACACATGCACTCTGCGTGCTCTCAAGCTTCTCCTCCTGAAAGCATAAAGGGCAGGGCAACCTCAACCGCCAGCCACATCCTTCATCACCCAAAGCCTCAGTGATAAGACTTCGAGCTGTGGGGATAGAGGGTGGGTCATGGGATCCAATGCCCAAGGATCACAGTTACTGTAAGTCAAGTAACTGCTCTTTCTTCTACGAGTTCCTGTCCACGTGGATTCCGCTCATGGTGATTGGCAAGCCGTTCAACTCTTTGGAGGAGGGAGATACGGAATTTCTCTGAACAAAGGTTGAAGGACTGGCTCTTCCAACTTGAGCATTAACTCTTGAGAAAGCCTCCAATGAGTAATACCTAGTAAATGCATGAACTGGAAACCATGTAGCTGCCCTATGTGTTTCCATCAGCGGAGCCCTACTGCAGCATGCTGTTGAAGGAAAATGAGCCAAGATGTTCAAAAGAAGTTTCAGTTTACTGACCTCATAGTCAGTTCTAATACAGCTCACAACAGTTCTAATACAACCTCTCTCGACAGTCTTTCAGTCAAGAGAGGGTTGCCAATAGTTCTGCTACCATAGCCTACAAACAACCTAAGGGTCTTTCTAAATGGTCTCATTGTATTTAGGTAGCATAAGAGGGCTTTTCTCCTCCAGAATCAAAACTTCATATTCTGCATGTCAGATGCCTGAGGTCTAGGAAAGAAAAACAGTAATTGAATATATAGGTTAATATGAAAGTCCGACACCACCTTTGGTATGAATTTAGGGAGAGGTCTTAATTTGACTCCATCAGTATGAAAAACAGTGTACCAGGGTAGGGGTGGAAGGAGGTGATGAGAGCTTGGATTTTGCTAACTGCAGGCAGAAGTAATAGCCACTAAAAAGCAGCTTTCATAGTTAAGTGTTGACTAGAAAAAGGTGATAATGGTTCAAAAGGCGGTTCCATTAGAGCCGAAAGCACTGAATTCAAGTCTCATCAGGGAGGTATATTTCTAGCTGGGGGAAACGGGAGATTCAAACCTTTTAGGAATCTGACAACTGTTAGATGAGAAAGGGCAGACAAACCTGTAATTGGTGGGTGACAAGCCAAAAATGCTAAATGTATATTAATGGAACTTAAAGACAAACTAAACTGTTTTAAATAAAAAGTAATCCAGAATGAGTGGAACAGAAGAACAGGCAGGAACACATCCTCTTGTCTTCACACCAGCTGAAAAACTCTTTCATTTTGCCATGTATGTTTTTTCTAGTAGAAAGTTTACTATTCGGCAAAAAGACTGTTTGTACCTACAATGAATGTTCCTTATACCTGGCTATTAACCAAAAACTTTCCACACTGTCAAGTCCAAAGAACATAATAATGGCCATACCAGGTCAAACCAAGAGTCCATTTAGCCCAGTATCTGTCTACTGATAGTGGCCAATGCCAGGTGCCCCAGAGGGAGTGAACCTAACAGGCAATGATCAAGTGATCTCTCTCCTGCCATCCATCTCCATACTCTGACAAACAGAGGCTAGGAACATCATTCCTTACCCATCCTGGCTAATAGCCATTTATGGACTTAACCACCATGAAATTATCCAGTTCTCTTTTAAATGCTGTTATAGTCCTAGCCTTCACAACCTCCTCAGGTAAAGAGTTCCACAAGTTGACTGCACTGCATGAAGAAGAGCTTCCTTTTATTTGTTTTAAACCTGCTGCCTATTAATTTCATTTGATGACCCCTAGAGAACTGGAAGGGACCTCAGAAGGTCATTGAGTCCAGCCCCCTGCCTTCACTAGCAGGACCAAGTACTGATTTTTGCCCCAGATCCCTAAGTGGCCCCCTCAAGGATTGAACTCACAACCCTGGGTTTAGCAGGCCAATGCTCAAACCACTGAGCTATCTTGCCCCCTTAAAGATACAGGGTCCAGAGGAAGCACAGACACTAGCCTGCCCTAGTAGATGAAGCGCTACAATATTGATGTGATACTAAATGCACCATTTCCACAGCATTATGGCTTCTTGATAAAGAGGGTCTGATCTTGCCTGCCCTTGTTTGTTTAATATTAGACAATCACTGTGCAATTGCCTTGAACTGACAGACCCTGTAGTAGTGGAAGGGAAGACCTGAATGCTAAGCAAATCACTCTTCGCTCCAGTACATTTATATGATTCAAGGAATCCTTTATAGAAAAAAACACTCTGCATTTGAAATTGATCTAGATGAGCACCCCACCCCTATTGAGATAAATTGGTGATGGGAATTTTGGCAGGATTTAGAGTCTGAAATAGAGTTCCCAGGCCATATTGCTTGTGTTCAAGGACTCTATGGACTGGTTGTGCTATCTTTATTCTTATCACTATAAGTGTTTGGACACGCGGCCAAAACATCCATTTGATCCAGGACAGCAGAGATCTCATTCTGAGCCTGGAGAAAGGGGTTACATAAGTACAAGAGGCCATGTTGCCTAATAGTTTTAGGAAGACTCTTACATGGTTCTGAGGATGAGTCCTCAGATCTGAAATTAACTGGCAGATTATTGGAAATATGTCTGGAATGGTGTGGAATTCTATAATATAACCCTCCTGGATGACCTGGAGAACCCGCTGGTCCATGGTTATTCCAGCTCAATCCTTTAAAAAAAGAGGGGGGAGGAGTGAAGGGGGAATAAATTCAAGTAGATTGTATATGTATCCTCAACCATAGCATCAAAAGTGCTTCTTTTGAGGATGAGCAGATGGGGCCAAGATATTAAATGGATCAAACAATTTCCTCTTCTGGAATCTTGATCTCTGTCTTCCTTGATCAAAAGGTCTCTGATGGAAGAAACAGGTCAAAGTGGCAGGTTGAGAACTCTGTTTGGTAGAAGCTTGAGGTCTATACTGCTTTCTTCTGAAGGACAGAGTGTAGAGACCAAACAATCTTAACGTGGCTCTGAGGCCTGGTCTACACTGGGGGGGTGGGAGGAGTTGATGTAAGATACGCAACTTCTGCTATGGGAATAGCGTAGCTGAAGTCGATGTATCTTATTTCGACTTATCTCCTGTCCTCACAGTGCGAGATCGATGGCCGCAGCTCCCCTGGCAACTCCACTTCCGCTGCTCGCCCTGGTGGAATTCCGGAGTCGACGGGCACATGTTCGGGGATCGATATATCACATCTAGACAAGACACAATACACTGATCCCTCATAGATCCATCGCTACCCACCGATCCGGCGGGTAGTCTGGACGTATCCTTAATCCTTTAGAGAATGCAATGTGTCATCCGTCTTAGCACTAAAAAGATCTTGACCATTGAAAGGGAGGTCCAGAGGTACGCCCCGGTACAGCATACAGGTAAGAGTTGGTATGCTGTACCAGGGAGGATAGGCTTCCCTGGGCAGCAATTTAAAGGGCCCAGGGCTTCTGCCACAGCTACTGTCCCATGCCCTTTAAATTACCACCAGAACCCTGGGGTAGCAGTGGCATGGCTCTGGTGGCCAGGGCTTTAGAGCTGGGCTCCAGCTCCAGGCAAAAACCTGCAGCTCCACTGCTCAGGGCTGCTCCATGCTCCAGCTCCAGGCTCCACTCCAAAGCCCCGCCAGCCGCTATTTAAAGGATCTGGGGATGCGACAGCCGCTACCATCCCAGCCCTTAAAATAGTCCCCGGAGCCCCACCGCCACTACCCCAGGGCTCCGGAGACAATTTAAAGGGCCTGGGGGGGTAGCAGCAGCCGGATCCCTGGGCCCTTTAAATCACTGCCTAAGCCCCCGGCTGCCACTGCTACCTCAGGGTTCCGGCAGCTGGTCTCAGGTGGCGATTTATAGGGCCCGGGGCTACCCCTGCCACTACCCTCTGGGATCCTTTAATTCACCACCCAAGCCCCACTGCTGGAGCCCTGGGGTAGCACTGGTGGGGCTCTGGCGGTGATTTAAAGGGCATGGGGCTCCTGGCTGCTGCTACTGCAGCAGAGCCCTGGGGCCTTTAAAGCTCCACCAGAGGCTGGGGCCCCGGGGCAGCAGCATCAGCCAGGAGCCCCTTGTGATGGTGATTTAAAATGCGCGGGACTCTGCTGCAGTAGTGGCAGCTGGAGCCCCAGGCCCTTTAAATCACCTCTGGGGCTCCCAGCCGCCTCTGTAACTAGTAGCTCTGAGGGTGATTTAAAGGCCCTGGGGCCCCCAGCTGCTGCTACCACAGCCCCAGCCCCTTTAAATCCTGATTTAAAGTGCCTGGGGATTTAAAGGTCCCACCTCTTCCACTAGAGGCCACGCCCCTCCTAAGGATTCTGGAGAACCAGTAAGTCCTTTAAGTTACATTCACTCTGGGGAGGTCCCACTGGTATAGTCTGGCCCTCCCTAGGCAGGCCCAATACTGAAAGCCAATAGTCTCTTCTCATGACGACAGATCCAGTTGCCATAAATCACATCCACTGAGTCCAAAGCTACTTGCAGAGATTTTTTGCAAACAACATTCCTTCAGAGCAGATTAGGGTGACCAGATGTCCCAATTTTACAGGGACAGTCCCAATTTTTGGGTCTTTTTCTTAAATAGGCTTCTATTACCTCCCACCCTCTGTCACAATTTTTCACATTTGCTGTCTGGTCATCCTAGAGCAGATGGAAGTAAATTCTTCTAACGCTGAGGGGAGTTTATCATAAAAATCTGTGATTCTGCCCCATTGCATGTTGGTATACGTAGCCAGCATTGCCTGATACAGTAATTCTAGACACTGACCTGAAAGGAATTGAATAAATCTTGTCCCTCAAATGACCTTAGCTTGCTGAGGCAAGGTCCTTTCAGATCTGAAAGATCTCTTTGAACCCTTAAAACTCTGTTTTTCCCCAATCTCTGGTGCATTTGAGGAACCGAGGTTATTCCCTGTTCTTTCAGAATCTCTTTGAAGTTGCTCTCATGGATATTTCCATGAGGAAAATCTTGAGGACACTTTGGACTCCAGTGTGCGTTTCTCAAATGCCTAACAAACTCATACAGACATTATATGTCTCTCCCTGAATATTTACCCTTCTGTTCAACAAATGAGATTTAAAACCTATTGAGCATGACCAAGACATAACAGCCCCAAAAGTCCTCCACCACTACTACCTACCTTTTTTTTCTTTTTGCCAGCAGGCCATAAAACAAAAAAAATCTAATGAAGTGAAAGCTAGCTGTCCATCCATCCTACACTATAGCTATCTAACTAAGAGGGACACAGGGAAGTTCCAACACGCTGTTGAAACTGGCTGGCAGTTGGGGTCTCCCTGCTCTTAAGAAGGAGTGCACAAGAGCATGCTGGTCAAATGTGCAACCCCCAGGGGAAGCTGCTAAAGAAAAACCTCCCACATGCAGCACAGAAGGTGCGAGCACACCCATGAGTGGGATCCGCATGCACAGGAACTTGAGAAAGAACATTACAGTTCCTATATCAGATGTGATTTAACCCTATGACCACTGATTTTCAGCATGCTGCTAACCAAATTAATGCTTAGGAGGTCTTAGAGATACTACACCTGTAGTCTCCAAAGGGTTAATTAATGCAGTTTGGACTATATATTGCATTTTATCTTTATGAACCACAGCTACTGTTTATCAGAGCAAGGGAACTGTGCCAGTTAAGACCTGCTTTCCACCACTTTTTTTTGTTTTAAATAACATTGAATGCTGGGTTCATAGAGTACAAACACTTCACTCTCTCAATATTTAGACATTAGGTTTGACAGATGGATTCAGCTGGTTTGAGAGTGTATACAAATCACTTGCTCTGTATATGCCTAATGTACTTACTGATAAAACACAGAATCTGAGGTTCCTTTCAAACTAGTTTGCCCAACCCTCCATCAGAGATGAAGTACAGTGAGGTCTCTGGGCCAAATTATCCTCTTACACTGGTGTAATTCTGGATTAACTCACGGATGTCCATGAAGTGACAACAAATTTATACTGATGTAGCAGAGCATGGGTTTCTACGCTGATATATGCCATCTTCTCAGTCTAAGGCTGTCTTATAACTGGCACTGCAATACTGTCAAAAGGGTATTGCTTTAATGTCTGAACTGATCCTTAACATTGGGGTTTTGCTATTTGAAGTATTCTGAATGTTTCTGATCCTCTTAAATCAAACCATGCGAGTCAGAGCAGATTGCACTAAGCTGACAGTTGATGGGGATGATTTCCGATTATGGAAGTATTCTGTGCCTGCATTTTTATTGATCTGGGTATATCCCAACATTTAGATCATTAGTAAAATGTTGCTCACTGAAATGACCTCATCTTGTTTGCGAAAGGGTCTTGAGGGCACACCAGAGGGACAACCAGGTTTATTAAGTACGCACCAGTGCAACACAGGCTACGCCTGCACAATGAGCTAGGGCCCTGATGCTGCTGCCCTTGCACACATACTCGTGGAAGCTCAATGAGAGCTAGCACGAGCATAAATAGTAGTGAAGGTGCAGTAGCACAGGCAGTGGCACCAGACGCGCAGCTGAGCCATGCTGCATATGCACCATGGTTTTCAGGTGCATTTGTATTTGGCCCGGCTCAGCCCTGTGTCCGCTACCCCTGTCACTATGGATACGCTGCTATTTATAGCCATGCTCACTCCATGCAAGCTAGCACCTGTATGTGTACACAAGCAGAGGAACCATGCCCCTGGATCGTAGTGTAGGCACAGGCACCCACAACAGAATGCAGAACACTTCACTTGAAACAACAGATAATGTGGAACAGTCACAACTTCAGTCCATTTTATGCCATTAAGGCTTCATAAGAGAAGGGATTGTAAATGTTTCTTAACCCATATAACCTGGCTGCCTGTTTCAGTGAAATGGCCTGTTTCAACGGCTGGCAGCTGCAATATTCTGTATTTTTGTCAAGTTTCAAGAAGAACCTCTCAAGTGATCTCTTGAAGGTCACAAGGTTGTCCAATTTTCTCCTCTGCCATCCGGGCCCCAAAAAGCACCTGTCAGCATCACAGCATCCATCTTCTAGAATCCCTATAATACCACTAACAACTTTACACTTCTATAGATGCTTTCCTCCTAGGGGTGTCAACCCTCCCCATTTGGCTAGGAGTCTCCTGGAACTGGACTCGATCTCCCAGAGGCTACTGAAGCTGATCTGGGAGATTTTAGGCCACTAGAAGTCCAGTGGTGTAGCAGGGCTAAGGCAGGCTTCCTACCTGCCCTGATGCCAAGCGGCTCCCAGAAGCAGCCAGCATGTCCCTGAGGCTGCTAGGCGGAAGCATGGCCAGGGGGTCTCTGTGCAATTCCCCCGCGCCTAGTGCCGACTCCACTGCTCCCTTGGCTGGGAATGGGGAATCACTGCCAATGGGAGTTGCGGGGGTGGTGCCTGGAGGTGGGGGCAATGTGCAGTGGTGCCTGGCCACCCCTGAGCCTAGGGGCCATTGCTGGACATGCCACCACTTTTGGGAGCCACCCAAGGTAAGCATCACCTGGCTAGAGCCTGCACGCCAAACCTCCTCCCACACCCAACCTCTTGCCCCAGCCATGAGCCTTCTCCCACACCCAAACTCCCTCCCGGAGTCTGTACCCCTCACCTACTCCTGCAGCCCAACACCCTTCCCCAGGCTCAGTCCGGATCCCCCTCCTGCACCCAAATTCCCTCCCACACCTTCTCCTGCACCCAAACCCCCTGCCCCAGCCCTGAGCCCCCGCCCGCACGCACCCAAATTCCATTCTTCACCCCAAATCCCTGCCCCAGCACCCTCCTGCACCCAAACTCCCTTCCAGAGCCCACACCCCAAACCTCCTCCCACACCTCAACCACCTGCCCCAGCCCTGAGCCCCCTCCCACACTCCAAACCCCTCAGCTCCACCCCCCAGCCCAGAGCCTAACCCCCCAATATTCCAATCTCCTTACCCAGCCCAGTGAAGTGAGTGAGGATGGGAGAGAGTGAGCATCCAAGAGAGGGAGGCTGGAGTGAGAAGGGGCAAGGCCTCAGAAAAGAGGTGTAGCCTTGGGGAAGGGGCGGGCTATAGGTGTTTGGGTTTGTGCAATTAGACCAGGGGTAGGCAACCTATGGCATGCGAGCTGATTTTCAGTCGCACTCACACTGCTTGGGTCCTGGCCACTGGTCCGGAGGGCTCTGCATTTTATTTCATTTTAAATGAAGCTTCTTAAACATTTTAAAAACCTTATTTACTTTACATACAACAATAGTTTAGTTATATATTATAGACTTATAGAAAGAGACCTTCTAAAAACATTAAAATGTATTACTGGCACGAGAAACCTTAAATTAGAGTGAATGAATGAAGACTCGGTACACCACTTCTGAAAGGCTGCCGACCCCTGGCTTAGACAGTGGACAACCTTTTTTCCTCTAGCCATCTTAAAGTGCATTATTAGATGAGGAAACTGAAGTCCAGAGAGAGTCGCAATAGTCCAATGGCAGAGCTGTAAATAGAACCCAGGTCTCCTGACTCCCAGTCACGACTGATTTAAAAAAAAGTTTTTCTAAGATAATGAAAAAAACATTTTTGTATTTAAATTGGATTTTTAAATTTCAGTTCAATAGATCTTCTTTTTAAAAACAAACCTATTCACATTTTAAATAATCCATAATAAGGCCTAAATTTACTATAATCTATTAAATTAAATTAAATAATAATATTCAAACTGTATGTGTTTGTTGCCAATATTCTAAAGAAAGTCTGTGGACTGAATTAGCAGAAGTCACTGGTGAAGCCACTGGCACCAGACTTTGCTGAAGTGCTAAACCCAGCTTTCGACAGCAGTAGCCTCTTGTGCAGGTGCAGAGAGAATATTTTCTCCATTTCAGTTTATTCAACTAGTTTGGTTCAATGATTAGTTCATCTAAAGTTGAAAAACCAATTGGGAGTTGAAAAAGAAGGAAAGCTTGTTTTCCTCTTCCGGTCTATGAATAAAAACGAGGTGTGAGAGGATGAGATCTACTAGTTCTAAAATCTTGATGGACACGATGACCAGAAACCATCAGTTCAGTTCACTAACTACAGAGAATACTTCCTTTGTTTAATAAAAACAGTTTTAAATGTAAAATGTTTTAATAAACTTTTTTATGTATCCAGCACAGTTGTTAGTTTTATTTAGCTAACAAATTTTAAAATGCTGTTTGTGAATTTTTAATTAAATTCCAATTTCCAACACAGTTTGACACAAATCATCATTGACTATTTTCAACATAACACAAAAAGTAAAAATTAAGAATCTGAATAAATGTAATTTAAGCTATATAATTGCTTAAATAAAATGCATTTAGGTATAATGTGTCCTTCTGGATAGCACAAAGTACCACCAAATTTAGTGTAACGGTTATATTTAGTTGCAAATCAACATGTTTTAATGGTTACCAGCCAATGAGAATAAAACACTTTAGAAAAAGAAAAAATTACAAATACAAAATAAGATTAAATTTGATTATTCAAATCCAGGTTTTCTGCTTGGTGTTTTAAATCATTAAAATTTTATTTAAATCAGTCCACCCTGCTGTTATAGTTCCCTGCTCTAGCCACTAGACAAATTGCCTTATACATCTCAAGGATAACTTCTCATTTTCTCACACACAAAGTTCCAGGTGTGACATTTTCCAGCCATTCATCTTTAACCTACCTATTGGACCAATCGTATTCTATCCATAGTTGCAACATAGCATCTTGGTGTCTGGGTCCTGTTGTGCCTAAGATTAAAAGCCCTAACTCCAGACACCCCTGAAATAAGCAATACAAAGAATGATGCATAAGGAAGCTCAGATACTTTTATCAGAGGGGTAGCCGTGTTAGTCTGGATCTGTAAAAGCAGCAAAGTATCCTGTGGCACCTTACAGACTAACAGACGTTTTGGAGCATGAGCTTTCGTGGGTGAATACCCACTTCGTCAGATGCATGTATCTGACAAAGTGGGTATTCACCCACAAAAGCTCATGCTCCAAAATGTCTGTTAGTCTATAAGGTGCCACAGGATACTTTGCTGCTTTTTCAGATACTTTTATGACTTTAAAGACAAGTGCAAAATACTTCATTTTGGGAACAATTAAATGCCCAGCTACAAAATAGGAAATAACTGCGTAGGCAGTAGTACTGATGAAAAGGATAATTGTGGATAGTTTTCTATTAATGTGAAGCAGCAGTCAAAAATGCTAACAGAATGTTAGAAACCATTAGAAAAGGGATAGATAAGATAGAAAATATCATGATGACATTATGTAAATCCATGGTACACCTACACTTTGAATACTGTGTGCCGTTCTGGTTGCCCCATCTCAAAAAAGATATATTAGAATTTGAAAAAGTACAGCACGCCTCAACCAGTAGCCATGATCTCCCTCTGCTTTCTCAAGCATTGGATCTAATTCAGCTGCCAAGTCATAAAGCCGGGTGCTTCCTTCGCACCAGTGTGAATTGCTGAACAAAGGGCAAAGTAGTGCAGTGCTTGGCTACAGCACCCCATATACTGCTCCCTACTCGTGAACTGTGGCATTACAACCACAAGTAAGCACCATACTGGTTACACAAGTAAGCTCCCTGGAGTCCTCTGGGAGTTCTCACTGGTTTGAAAAGTGCAGGAAACAACCTACAAACCTTCCTCAAAACAATGAACAGCACCAACCTGATGTAAGGCTCATTTAGAGGTTCTAAGCTAAACTCCCCTCTTTTTTTAATATACACAACATGGAGAGTTTATATAACATAATTTTACAGGAGTGAGGCAATTCTGATTGTACCTATTTCCACCTCACAAACACCTTCTCCACTTACCACACCCTTTAAAACACACAGATGTGGCACTGGTCTTCAGTGATTACATAAGAAATTTCAGGTAGATTGGTTTCATTTTGGTGAGGTTTGATGGGGTACACAATAAAGCTTGTAATGGAAAAAGCCAATTACTGCCTTAATTATGGAGAGTTTCCTACCTCTCTATAAAGAAAAAACAGAGCCCAGCTTCAAATTAACAATGTACCATCATTTCCAAAGTGGAGGTGACATTTACCAAAACAGGGAGACTTTCACACAGTTGCAAGTTTGGGTGGAAAAGAAAGAAGATAGAGAGAATGAAAATTTACCTACATAGCAATTTTCTGATTTTCTTTTTCTTGTTGGAATACAGTGTATAGGCCCATTTTCCCCACTGGTTACACAGGGAAGACTCCCATAAAAGCTTTCTCCCTCTGCTTTATATTCCAGGGAATTCATAATATTCAGCTTTCAGTTAAACCAGTGTAAATCCAGAGTGACTCCAGTACACACATCATTACTCTGGATTTATACTGGTGTAACTGACAGCAGATTCTGTTGGAGAAGCCTGTGTTTATGGTGCCATAATTTGCCACATCCTAACCTGATGTTGCTCATGCAGCATTTTGCATAAGCACAGGATTAAATTAGAAGGAGATGGACTCTAAGAGAATGAGCCCTTTTTAAAGACAAACTGCTTTTCTAATTAGGAAACCTAATATCCAGACATTGTTACCTGATAACTTGAAAACTTTACCTACTATAAAATGCATGGGCAGAACTAGATACATGCGGACTTCTATTTTCTTAAAACATTGGGGTGGGAAGGTGAGAAATTGCTTAAAGTTTTCTACTAGAAAACCTTAACAATATTCCTACTGGTATACCAGAATGATAATTTTTGCGGGTACTGGTAGGTAGTCTAATAGCTAGAAGATGGATCCTTCTAAACAGAAAGGATCCACATTAAAATTGTAACCACTATAAACTCAACCTTTCCCCTACCCAGCATTTCTTACCTTATTTTATCATATCACGTCTTAATTTACGGCATTATCCCAAAAACTTCACTCCCGTTATCAATCCAACCCAACAGAGCTATTTGTGTTCGGATCACTCATGTGGGTAAGTCATGCAAGGTAAGGCCTTTAGACTATATGTTCTTCAGGGCAGAGACACTAATCGTTTCTTTATCTGTCACAGGCCATGCACACATATAACATTATATTAATCATGACAACAGATACAGGATCCTGACTGCAGTAGCCAGAAGTATGGGATGCAGGATCTAGTCCTTAAATGACCTAATCCTACATACTAGTTCCACGGGTGAAGTGGTCCATGTTGCTACATCTGGTCACACAGTCAGGTACCAGGTGAACAGCAAGGCATAGCAGATAGTCATTATTCCTTGGAAATGTACAAGTAGTATCACCTTGGTTTGTAATCTTCATGTAACTGTTTTTAACGTATTATTTACATATATAAATGATTTGCTGTTATGTTTTGGAAATAACACACTCAAAAGATTGGTGGGGGAGAAGGTGATTTAAGGGCTGAAACTAAGCCCTGATCCTGCAAAGTTAAGTGTGAGACTGGCTTTCCTCACAGCAGTATTCCCAATGAATCCAAAACGATTATGGACCCAGACCTGAAATCTTCACCACAGAGGTACAGCAGTTTGCACTGTAAATTGCAGGACTTCCTCTTCTTATTCTATAGAAGTGGAAATTGTTTGCTCTACCGTTCTAAACATTGAAGCCAGCTTAGATGAGATCATTATGGGATGTCCAGTGTATTCGTTGTGTTAGGTTAGTCAGATGTCTTTGAAAAGGGAGAGACGCTCATTTATAGAAACAGCATTATACTCCTGAACGAACTGATAGTATAATAAATATATCTGTTAGACATCAGACTTTTATAGATTTGCTTGGTGGCCAGCGTTTGTAGTTCTATTTTTACTCCTTTTATGAAAAACAGAACATTAATCTAATAAAAATGAACGAAAAAAAAATTCAGCCAAATGAAATATATCAGTAAATCTGCTCTTGCTTTCTAGAAATGTATTATAAAAATACAGTGATGGAGTACAACTCTATTAGCCTGCTACTATCCATACTGTGCATGTATTACAAAGGTACTTTTTCTTGCTTTCCTATATTCCTACTTATCCCTGTGGAAAAAATAAAAAACAAACTGAAAAATAGAAAATAAAGTATTTATCTGACCTATATTAAATAAAACCTATTCACTGAAAGAGTTTGCATCTCTTAAAGTATGGCTAAAACTTTTAAAGCACCCTGATGGTCAAGTTAGGATTCCAACATTTGTTATTTGCTCCTCTCTCTGGAACTTGGGTATCAGAAACAAACATTTCCTTTGAAGGATTTAGTTAGTGATCAAGGCCTTTCTTGGAAACTAAACAGAAGTGGAGATTAAGTATATGCCAAGATGTGATAAAATATTAAAGCGAAATGTGTTGTAAAAGCAAAATAAATCAAGAGAAATAATCGGGGGAGGGGGGGGAGAGAAGGTACTTACACTCATCTTCCATTACAACTAATTTAGTTTCTGAAGCAGGTAAGACTTGTGGTGCAGTCGTTGTTCCTGGGGAAATTAAGGTAGAAAGTAGTGAACAAAATATTCATTTGCAGCTGAAGATCATGGTGGATTAGCTATTTTGGAGATATGTGTTGGAACAGGTGTTGAGGGATTTGCTGCTACAGACTATTCAAGGAGGATTTTAAATGTGTTTGTAGGAGTTGGCCTATTCGGCATTCTCATTTGAATAATCAGGTAAAGCAGCCCCAGCGCAGTGCATTGCTTTGTTAATCCACCAGATGTAAGAAGCTTCACACATTATCATCCCTGTGTTTAAAAAGCAGCAGGAGGAAATGGATATACAGCCCTGAGTCTGACACGTAGCTGAGACAGTGTAATGATGGATTCCTTCTTTGACATAATGGTGACTACTAACCAAAGATGGGACAACAGGAGGCCACAGAGACAAACACTGACTGAGTTTAAGAAAAGGATAATTTTATGACTGTAAGTAACATTTGTAGCTATGCAAGATAAAGTAATGCAATAGATGATCAGCATGTATGCTGCAGGGCTTAAATTGATCAGTTAGCAAAAGACAGGAAGGAATTTCTCAGGTTCACAATGGTGAACTGTTTGGTTTTTTACCTTCCTCTGTGCAATATAGTATCCACTACCCAAGGAGATATATCAGACTAGATAGACTAGTGGTTTGCTTTGGTATGGAAATTTTCTATGGGTAAGGAATACTGGAAAATTCTAGGCATGCACATTCCTTATTCACTATATTCAAGATGGCTGACAGGTGTCACCAGCTGGCACCATCACTATCCAGTGCACAGCTCCTTATCTCCCTCAACATTTGGAAAAGGAAAAGGAGACACCGTGAGGACCACAAGGCCTAGGAGACACTTCTGGGAAATCACCTTGGGGATGCAGCACTGGGATGCCCACCACTTACCTCTCTGAAAGGTGAGCAGAAAGAGAACAGTAGGAAAGAGCAATTAAAGGAAAACACAAACAAAAGCAAAAAGAGGTTTGAAACTCAGGTTCTCCACATGCATCTGGTAAGGGGAGCATTTCTGTCTCTTAGATGTGGGCCTCGTCACTACAGTCTATGCCACTGGCACTTCAAGTGTAGATTACTTGAAGGAGCTGGCTGGAAAATTCTAATTTTCCTCAAAAAAAGTGAAAACGTTTCCATTTCAGCAACTGAAAACCAAAAATGTTCAGCCAAAAACTGCCAAAAATTGGGGGGAAATGACTTTCAGCTGAAAGTTTATTTTGGGATTTTCTCTTTTTCTGATGAAAAACTGAAAATTTTCATGGCAATTAGGGACTTTCTGGGTAACGAAAAACCCAACTTTTTGTTGAAAGACATTTTGATGGACTCATCATTTAACTCAAATATTTTTTATTCTAAGATACAAACTCTTTTTCATATTTCATTTCCTTCACTGTATGTAATTAATGCTGAGAGTGCTGAACAGGCAGCCCAGAGAATTAAGTCCTTCAGCCCACAGAGCAGGTGCAGTGAAAGACTCCTTACAGTGCCCCTGGACCTTGGCGTGCCGGAACCACTTGGGTCATGGCGAAGAGACTTCATTCTGTCCTAGGTTCCTTGGCTGAGAACAGGGTTTAAAATGAATGTTAACTGTGGCCCGGGGGGTTGTGATGTGAGCGCTTGCTTTGGAAACTGGAGCTGGTGCAGAGCACGGCTGCTCGCTTGTGAAGTGGAATATCTCCTCCTGAGCATCTCTCACTAGGGCTGTGTATGACGGCTGCCTGGGTTGCATTTAAGGGGCTAATCTCAGCCAATAAATTCTACATAGGCCTGCTTGGCTGAGAGAGGCCTCGTTCCATGCAGTCCTGCTGTGGTTGTCCTTGGCAGAAGCACTTGTGCTGAAGCCCTCTGGGTATCAGAGAGGAAGCTGCTGACTGGGCATGCGCTACACAAGGGACTTTAGAATTCCCTGCTCCCTGGTCTGCAGGAGCTTGGACATGTGGCCCTGAAAAGGCCATCCATTATAAAGGGCTCAGATTTGGGAGATGGAAGGCTTTGGTTCAGTGAGAACTGAGGACAGGGGAAAGGGGTGGGGAAGATGTTTATTTTTGCTGATTAGTCACTCGTAACTCTCAGAAATACCCTCGGTTTGGTACTCCCTTTTTGCTCTTATTTATTTTTGGCCTTGTTATGGACTGCATTTCCAATTCAATTCCTAGCCCAGGATCCTAGGACTTGGAATGAACACCTTTCTCAAAAGGAAATAAAAAGAAGTGGTGGTGCAGAGGAGTAAAAATTAATTTGCAAAAACTATAGTGCCCCTGGCTGGGTTGTGGGAAGTAGAGATTGAACCTCAGACTTATGGATCGAAATGCTGGCCTCTAGAGCAGGGGTCGGTAGCCTTTCAGCAGTGCTGTGCCGAGTTTTCATTTATTCACTCTGATTTAAGGTTTCGCGTGCCAGTAACACATTTTAATGTTCTTAGAAGGTCTCTTTCTATAGGTTTATAATATATAACTAAACTGTTGTTGTATGTAAAGTAAATAATGTTTTTAAAATGTTTAAAAGCTTAATTTAAAATTAATTAAAATGCAGAGCCCCCCAGACCAGTGGCCAGGACCTGGGCAGTCTGAGTGCCACGGAAAATAAGCTCACATGCCGCCTTCGGCACCCATGCCATAGGTTGCCTACCCCTGCTCTAGAGCATGAGCTAAGAGACCCTGCTCTGTAAGCCAAGCCTGTAGCAGCCTTATCAACCTCCACCTGCAGCACAGCCATGGCGAGAAGGGGACAGAGTGCCTGCTAGGGTGACCAGATGTCCCGATTTTATAGGGATGGTCCCAATATTTGGGGCTTTTTCATATATAGGCTCCTATTACCCCCCCCACGCCCCCGTCTCAATTTTTAAAACTTGCTATCTGGTCACCCTAGTGCCCACTGAGGGGGTGACACACTCCCATTGGCCCAGGAGGCTCGTTACTAGCTTTGGGGGGCCACCCAGGTCTCCACTTATAATGCTGCAGTCAGTGCTTAATTTGTGCTGGGGCTTGTCAGGCCTGAGCCCCCACACCTCTGGGCTTGCTGCATCAGTTAGGAAAGTGAAAAAAAAAATCTATTTTTTTCACCTGAAATGTGTTTTTCTTAAAATTCTCAACATAGTTGTATCCATCAGGGTCGTAATGAGGGAGGGACGAGCAGTGCAGCCACCCAGGTGCAAAGCTGGGGCAGAGAAGGGCAGAAAAATGGAGCAAATGAAAACAAACAAGGTAGAGAACAGTGCCTTGCAGGTCCTGGGGATCCCAGTGCTGTTGCTGCCATAATAGCGGGAGCAGGGAAAAAACTCAAACAATGCAGGAGTGGATATTGCAGGATGGTACGGGAGCAGGTTTAAAAAAATATGCAGAGCTCTAGTAGAGGGTGCAAATATACTTGCTGGCATTTTCTGGTGAAGTAAAGCACAAGGCTGTATCCAACACCACTTCTCCCAAACACTGCAGGATTAGGGTAAAGAAACGTCTTAAATCGTTTTTTTTTTTAATTTGATTATATTTTTGTATGGACTGAACAAGTGTAATTTTTCATTAACAATATTTCTTAATATAGAAAACAAAGCAGACATAGTTAACTAATTTTAGTGACTCATTTAAAAGTTGTTACTGCAAAGCACCATAGCTGGTTATTAAGTAGTAGTACAATACCGCAGTTACTGTAATTTCAACTGAACAAAGAATGGTTGTGGAGAATGCGTGTGTGTGTGTTTGGGAGGTGGGTACAACAGGGCAGAGAATAAGGGAGGTGTGAGAATAACATTGTGTAACAACACTAGGGAGAGAGACAGGGCAACGGTGGAGAGGTCTATAGCTAGCAAATATATTCAGACTTTTTTTTCCTGCCGTTGCTTTTAATTTTTTTCTGCACAAGCTACTACTTTGTATATGATGTAGAATACATGGTTGTAAACATCTAACACTAATACAGTACAGTTTTCAGAGGTAGCCCTGTCAGTCTGTATCAGCAAAAAAACCAAGGAGTTCTTGTAGCACCTTAGACAGTGGGCAACTCTTTCAAATACACGTCTTATGACTGAATGTATAGCGGTGTTATTGCCAATTCAAAGTCATAACAAGTTCAAAATTTAAAATTAAATCATTGCTTAAGCCCCAGTACCTCTTTCATTACAACTTAAGCACCGGCTGCACCCCTGTGTGGGAGATCAGCCCTATGAATTTCAGTGCCTGGTACCAATGCAGTATCTTTCACCAGAGCTAAACTCTCCCTTTAATTAAAAATACAAAACAAAAAACCCACAGCAGTATCATGCTGTTTTATTGTGAATTGGAGCAGCCACATGCAAGGGTATCTGGGTCAGACTGTACCTTTATCATATCAGTTAACTTGGCATCCATCTTGTCACCCATAAAAAGATCTAGAATTTTGAGATTTTTTTTTCTTTGCAGTAGACATGGGATTTTATAGTGATTGTTCTCACAGATTGGAGTTTTATTCCTATTTCTTCCTTTTCTCTTCTTTGTTTTACTCAGGTGAAGTCCATTTTGATGAGCTATGAATCAAAGACCTAGGATCAGGGCATGGGTAACCTGTGTCTGGTTTTCTTTGACTGTCTATGTCATACAGCCACCACTGTTCAGTGTGAACTTCTTGCGTACGTGTTTTCCTATTTTGCTGTATTTGTGTTTCCTGCTTTCTTTCCTGTTTTATTGATGTCCTTTATAGAATAAGAAAGATTTATGCAGTAGGCTCATGCTGAAAGAGAGGCCCCAAGGAGCTTACAATTTAATTAATAGACAAGACAGTGGAGTTTACTCACCAGAGGAAGATGCAGACTCAAAGAGGAGCAAATATCATGGAAAGTGTACTACTGAAAGACATGTTCCTTAAGGAGAGATCTGAAGAAAGTGGGGGTCACTGTTTGGAGCATAAGGACAGCTGGAGGGGGCAGGCTGGAAGAATTTGGCAGTAAAATGAGAATGGGAGAAGCAAGCAGTACCTGCTTAGGCGGGAGATTCTGGGTGAGCAAAGATGTAGGCAGTGGGGGAGAATGAGACATTTGGACTTGGGGCAGAAGCAGAGAGAGCCAATGAAAGGATTCAAAGAGGAGACGGACAAGGTCAGAGTAGTGGTGAACTGTGATTGAATACAGTGATCACCACCTTTATATTTACCTTTCACAGGTGATCACCATTAGAGCCCTCAGCCTTGCACTAAGTATCAGCTATTCCCAGAATGAAAGTAAGCTGGTACAGTCCGGTACTGTGTATGTCCGGAGCTGATATGCCATACCATACCTGCCACCTCAGGGTTGCAGCGACAGGGCTCCCATAGTGATTTAAAGGGCCTGGAGCTCTGCGGTGACCAGAGCCCCAGGCCCTTTAATTCACCCCTAAACCCCGGGGCTCCCAGCAGCCTCTGCAGCTGGTAGCTCCAGAGTAATTTAAATGCCCTGGGGCTCCCAGCCATGCCTCTTCCAGTTGAGGTCACGCCCCACTCAGGACTCCGGCGTACTGGTAAGTCCTTTAAGTTACTTTCATCCCTGGCTATTCTGCACTAATGCTGATGACTGGCAAGTAGCAACAGTAAAGATGTTACTGTTAATGCAGCTAAATGCCACTAAGGTATGCTTATGAGGAAGCTTTGGTGGTGGATCAATAGTGCTATAGTAGGCATGTCTGCACCACTGAGTCTGTCTGTCTGTATTTCTAGTGCTTCCATCACCATACAATCTACAGCTCCCATTCAGTAAGGGGACAGCCCAGAGAATTAGGCCGAGAGACCAGAACTTTGCATTTGTTATTTCTGGTTTTCATTGGCCGGAATAGCCCTTGCACATTCCAGGTGAGATTGCAGATTTGTCTGAGATGCAACCTCCAAACTAGGCAGGGAATGAATGAAAACCCTTTGCCCTTTCCACCAACACACACGTCTCATATCATACCCTACCTGTCATAAGAAGAACTATTTATACGCTACATAATGCGGATGCCGTCTGAATTTGTGGGAACTAGCAGCATTAAATTGCCATAATTATGCTTTGCATTTCACTGGCATTCCTATCAGAGCTCTGTTGTGCTAGGTTCTGTACAATCACACAGGTAGACTCCATCCTCATTGAGCGGAAAGGATTGTCAGTGACTTATATTTCGTCCATCTGAGACTGATAAAAGGGCTACATTTTCAAAACACAGTTGCCTAAGTGGAGACCATAAAATACATGCACGCTGTGTCTGATTTCCAGGTGCAGTTACCCCTTGCGCATACATATATTGCTATCGTAATGATGGTCTAGATTTGAGAATGCAGTTCAAACAGTTTAAAGAGGCTGTGCTGTCCAGTTAACTAACTTTGGATTCTTTTCCTAAATGGAAAGATATAGCAGAGCCTGAGGGCTCTCTTCAGACACAATGCTTAACACGGCAACTAGCATTTTGCCTCTGGGAGCCTTTACAGATCTGGATAGGCACCTTTTATTTTTGCAGATGGGGTTAACTAAGAAATACAGAGAGGCTGATTAACCTACCCAAGGTTACAAGTAGAGGCCCAGGTCTGCAAACACTACCGAAGGAGTGCTTAATACTAAAATAGTCCCATTTAAAGCTGGGAGCAACACACCTTAATCATATTTGAGCAGTATTATTATTTGCAAGTAGTAAGCAGGAAGAGGATCATGTGACATAGCTGAGTCTGTAACAAAACAAAGTCTTTTGACACCCACCACAGGCTCCATTCACTAGCCCACACATCACTCCCAGGGAGAGGGACCTTGCTGGATGAAAATCAGTCGGCATTTCACCCTTAGAGAAGTTATACCTTAACTAATCATCTCCTTTGCTTCTCAGAAATCCTTCTAAAAGTATAAACCCATCACCTCCACTACCACCACCTCCAATTGTTTTTTTAATAATATTTAGTCTGCAGTTTATTTAAAGTATAGATCCAACCACTCTGCCAGTGGCAGATGGCGACGATAAACATTTATGCTTAGGCTGCATTTTTCTTTATCTCCAGAGATTATTCACTTGATATCCTGAAAAGTATTAAACATATACATCAAGGACAGATCATGTGCAGAACATGGTCCCCCCCGTGTAAGAAGGCAATAGCAGTCTCCTGACAGTCTCTGGTGTCTCAACTTACCACTTCTCACATAAGGCTGCCTTTTGCTGTGTCTTTCCCTAGCACATTCTCGGCTTCACAGCTATACTCCCCAGCGTCTTCCAGCTTCACCTTATTGCAACTGCAGCCTGGAAATTTTTTCTGTTGAACAATAAAGTAGAATTTTTTTTTTACTCAACCATGAACAATGTTTATTAAATTAAAGCTCTTTCCCACCAACCTGTCCCAAACAGGTTGGTCACCTTGTGCTTGATCTCATGCTATCTGAGCTCACAAACTAAATAGGGTTAAGTTCTGAGTCAGTATTTGGATTGGGACATTACTAAAGGAAATGCAAGCCACAACCAGGAAATAGTAATGGTGAGATGCAGGAATGATGCTCTGGTCCTCTGAGTTAGCACTGAACCAAGGCCTGAGAATGGTGCTAGAGGATCTGGATGTGCTGTCTGACGCACCATAAAACCAACAGCCTGTGAGCCTAGCATTATACTTTAGTCCAGGAGCTAAAGAGCTAATTATATCACTGTGTATGCATAATAGACACCTACAGACAACCTGAGTTATCGGAGGTGGCCTGAACCCAGGTTCTTCAGCAACAAAAGCACAGGCCTAGACTACTGGAGCTTCGTGAGTATTCCCGCACCTGTTAAGAGCAGACTGCGATAGCCACCGGACCCAGCCACTAGAGGGAAACATGAACTAGAGTGTTTTATACTCTTCTCAAAACAAACTTGATCACTGACTCTGAACTCAACAGGGTTCAAGTACCATGTAGGCACCGTTGTGTAATCTGCCTCTGGTTGACAACACAACCTGCAGCATATAGCTAGCGGCGGGACTTGAATCCAGGGCTCTCAACCCCCAAACCCCAGCCCTCTTCTATTTGAGTTAGTGATGTGGCTGGTTTTAGCCTCACTCAGGCCAGCAACTCTGAGGCATCAGCAACACCCTGGGTATTGCTAACACAAAGGCTCTGAAGTCCATGTGAGTCCCTGGTTCCTAGTGGCTACAAGCACCCTGGACAATAACAACAAATGATACATGGTGCAACTAACATTACTATCTATCCTTCATTCCGAGTTTAATTAGCATGGGAACAGGTATATGGGAGAAGAGCTCGGGAGCTGCTAGTGAGAAGTGTGCTAGCATCAGAACTGGGTGAGATCATGCCTCATTCTCGGGAAGGATCCTCTGTTTAATAAGGTACACATTTCATGTGCTGTATTCTACCTGGATGTAAAAATCAATGGTTATACCTCACTGAGTGGACAACCGGGGTGGGGGGATGGCACTCCGTTTCAGAATGGCATTACCTGTTTCCACTCACTGATAACTTGGAGGGAAATTGAATTTAAATGCTTAACAGATCATGTCCCAAAAGATAAAGCACAAGATGGAGTAGCAGCTGGTGTCTGCCTACAGACCACCAATGGACACTAGATAACAGGATGACCGGCTCTAAAACATCCCTGTCAATTTTTAAATGTTATAGATGACAATTTCCTAACTCAGGAAGTGCTGCGTCCAACACAGGGGAATTTTATATTAGACCTCATCCTGAAAGGAAAAAAAGGAACCGATTGTAGAGCTAAAAATTAATGGTAACTCATGTACAAGGCAATCATGACTTCATCACATTTAGAGTGTGTAAACAGAATTAGGTCCAGCCCAGAATTAGATATTTGGTGCTTTTAAAAGGGTCAGTTTCACAATGCTGAAAACAATTATGAGCCCAATCAGAAAAAATTCGAACGATAATCAGGAATTATTTAAGAACACTTTGCTAGATGCCCCAAAAGCCACAATCAAGGAATAAGGCTAACCTGGTTTAGAAGGTAAGCGAAGGCAGCTGTATGTATAAATGATTAAATGAAGAAATAAAAAAATGAAAAAGAAAAATTGGTAGTAATGAATATTAATCAGAAGCAAGCAACATTTTTTGTAAAGGGAAATCATGTCTCACTGATCTACTAGAATTCTTTGAGAGGGTCAGCAAGCATATGGACAAGAGGGATCCAGTGGATATAGCATACTTAGATTTTCAGAAAGCCTTTGACAAGGTCCTTCACCAAAGGCTCTTAAGCAAAATAAGCTGTCATGGGATAAGAGGAAAGGTCTTTTCATGGATTGGTAACTGGTTAAAAGATAGGAAACAAAGGGTAGCAATAAATGATTGGTTTTCAGAATGGAGAAAGGCAAGTAGTGTTGTCCCACATGGGTCTGTTCTGGGGCCCGTTCTAGTCAACATATTCATAAATTATCTGGGAAAAGGGGGTAAACAGTGAGGTGGCAAAAATCTGCAGATGATACAAAACTATTCAAGATAGTTAAGTCCCAGGCAGACTGTGAAGAGCTACAAAAGAATCTCACAAAACTGGGTGACTAAGCAACAAAATGGCAAATGAAATTCAATGTTGATAAATGCAAAGTAATGCACACTGGAAAACAATCCAACTACAAGGATAAAATGATGGGGTCTAAATTAGCTATTACCACTCAAGAAAAGGATCTTGGATTCATTGTAGACATTTCTCTGAAAAACATCTACTCAATGTGCAGCGGCAGTCAAAAAAGTGAACAGAATGTTGAGAAGCATTAAGAAAGGGATCGATAAGAAGACAGAAAATATATTGCCTCGATATAAATCCATGGTACATCCACACCTTGAATACTGCCTGCAGATGCGGTCATCCCATGTCAAAAAAAGATATATTGGAATTGGAAAAGGTTCACAAAGGGGCAACAAAAATGATTAGGGGTATGGAACAGCTTCCATACGAGGAGAGATTAATAAGACTGGGACTTTTCAGCTTGTAAAAGAGATGACTATGGGGGGATATGATTGAGATTTATAAAATTATGACTGCTGTGGAGAAAGTAAATAAGGAAGTGCTAATTAGTCTCTCTCATAACACAAGAACTAGGGGTCACCAAATGAAATTAATAGGCAGCAGGTTCAAAACAAAGAAAAGGGAGTATTTTTTCTGTGGAACTTTTTGCTAGAGGATGTTGTGAAGGCCAAGACTATAACAGGATTCATAAAAGAACTAGATAAGTTCATGGAGGATAGTTCCATCAATGGCTATTAACCAGGATGGGCAGGGATGGTATCCCTAGCCTCTTTTTGCACGCAGCTGGGAATGGGTGACAGGGGATGGATCATTTGATAATTACCTATTTTGTTTATTCGCTATGGGGCACCTGGCATTGGCCACTGTCAGAAGACAGGATACTGGGCTAGATGGACCTTTGTTCTGACCCAGTAGGGCCATTCTTATGTCCCTATATTCAATTGTACAAAATTGATAAGGAAAACAAAGGGACAGAAGGATAAATCTATGGCCAGCAGAGTTAAAAACAATAGAATGGAGTTCTGTAAGTATATTAGGAACAAAAATAATCTCATCAATGATATTGATAGAATTATTAATAATAAAGCAGAAAAGGTAAATGTGTTCAATTAATATTTCTGTTCTGCGTTGGGAAGGTAGGTGATGATGTAGTCAAAGAACATGCTAAAACTCTTTCCATTCCACTAGTATCTCAGAAGGAAGCTAAACAGCATCTGCTAAAGTTAGACATTTAAGTCCACACATCCAGTTAACGTGAATCCAAGTGATTTAAAAGAGCTGTTTGAGGAGCTCGCTGGACTGATAATGTTGTTTTCAATAAAAGATAGAACACTCGGGATGTTCCAGAAGTCTGGAAAAAAGTTAGTCTGCCAATATTTTTAAAAGGGTAAATGAGATGACATGGATAATTATAGGCCTCTCAGTCTGACATCAGGCCTGGGCAAGATAATGGAGCAGTAGATAGGTCTCTCGATTAATAAAGAATTAAAGGAAGGTAATGTAATTAATGCAAATCAACACAGGTTTATGGAAAATAGATTCTGTCCAACTAACTAGATTTTTTTTTTTACATTACAAGGTGTGACTGATAAATAGTATTGACATAACACACTTTGACTTGGTACCACACAATAATTGATTAAAATCTAGAAAGGTATAAAATTATCCAGGCACACATTAAATGGATTAGAATCTGGCCAAACTGATAGGTGAGTGAGGTTATTGCTGACGCTGATTATTTAGGATAAGGAGTTCCAAAGTTTCCAAGATTCTGATCTTTTGTCCTGAGATGGGATGGAGACATTTTTCTAATATTTTGACATTTTTTGCAGGATGGGAAAGCCACTTCCTGCTGAGATCTAGTCACGAGTGTTACCCTCATGGCAGGCCATTGCATTCTTCTTGAAGAAGGCAGTTATCCTGGCTCCATATAGGCTTCATTCAGCAAAAGGGCCAGGGTTATACCTTAATTTATCCTTTGTGTAACTACGTTGACTTTAAACTTAGTCTGGGGTAGATTCTACCCTATTGTTTTTCCCCCCTCATACCTATGATTTAGTCACACAGTGATTGTTTTCTGTAGTCTTTGTATATTACTTAGCCATAGTGAATACTATATTTGAGGATACTCAATTATCTCAACTCATCTCCTGTTTTCCTGACTTTTAGATGAGACGTAAAACAAAGATCCAGACCAATTTTGGTCATTAAAGATTCTGAGAAAAATTAGCAGCAGTGTCCAGGTCAAATTCCAATTTTTTTCCTCCCTAAATCCAATCCCTCCTTATTTCCAGTTGAAAACAGCTTCTCCCCACCCCAGTTCATCTCCTAATAAAACTACTTACGTACCGTTGCCATAAGCTGTTAAACAGCTACCACACTGCACCCCAGAGCTATCTGCATTGATGCCTGAGCTCCATATACTGAGAGGCTGTAAACTGCTTTGGGGTCCTTCAAGATGAGAATTATTAGATAAAATTATAAAGATATCACAATTATTATTAGTTTCCTAAAACTAGACTACCAAGATGGAGTTTTGGACATTCTGCCTATGAGATAATGCACTTTGAGTGAATACAAAGAAGGCCATAAAGGAATTCATTGTATTCTCCTCTAATAGTGTGAATTTGAAGATTACATTGAAGGTGGCCCTTATATTTGCTATCAGGAGAGTACTGTGTATATCAAATATGCTAGATAAAAGAACTCCCATCAGGAGATACTAGAAAGGGAATTCATAAAGGTGACCCTTACAAAGGATATTAAATGGAATGATATGGTTAAATATTAGCTAAATTCCACTCTGCTTTGATAACATTATGAATGGGGAGAAAGTGAAATTCACCTCTGTGCTTAGAGCTAGCACAAAGGCATATGTATGTACCACTTGCATCCCACTTTAAGTCCCATTTGGGTGGACTAAATGGTGCATAGTCTTGTTCTGGTCCTCTGCATGGGGTGTATCTTACCTAAATTGAGTAGTTTAATATCTGGCCCGAAGATTGGGAATGGTCAGTTCATTAACTGTCCTCTAAACAGAAAACTGTTGTCCTAGGCAGTACTCACTCTAAGAATTTGAAGCAGCTGTATCATTTTGCATTTGCACTCAGTCCCCTAAGTTTGAGGATCTTAAGGAAATTCATCTTCCAAAGCAGACAACAGGATGAGAGAGATGAAATGGAAGAGCCATCAAAAGGAAGTGTAATGGATTGTGTGGAGTACATGGCCATGGGAAAGCACCTGGATTGCATTAGGGATGGAGAACTGGTTCAGAAATGAGTCACAACCTTGAATTTTCTTCCATCCTCAGAAGCAAACTTGAACCCACCTATCCCTTAACCTGACATTTTATTCACTTTTTATAGAATATAGTTTTGAAAGCCAGCCACGCCTGTGGGTTTTTGAAAACAACATGCATGACTCCAAGCATGCAGTTTTGTATTCGAGGGCATAATCTAGCTATGTCAAGATTAGGTGATAAAAACAGCCAGCAAACAGGAAACAAAATAAACTGAACAAGAGAGAGAAGTGAGGTGTGGAAGTGGTTAGACAAGCAGCATCCTCTCCCAGGGGAGGACAGATTGGAGTCCTTAATTCCTGTCCCCCCCAGGCCATCATTCCACCTTTGCCGCATATTAACTGTGTGACAGCTGGCTGCCAAGGCTACTTCTCCCACTAACATCCTTCTGGGTCCCTGTAAGGAGGCGCCCTGGCTCCTCGCCGCGCCTGAGAGGGACGAGCCAGAGCAGGTGCCTCAGTGGGCGGAGCCAGCACTGCCTGTCCTCGCCCCCCGGAAGTCAAGGGGTGGGACAGGAAGTATAAAAGCCCGGCCTCAGCGCTCAGTTGGGCACAGGCTGCCGGAGAGGACAGACGCTGGTGCCCGGGCTCCCGCCGGGCCCAGCCTGCCCCGTGTCCACTACCCAGAGGAGCGCTGGCCGGACCTGCCCCACGCCCACTACCCAGAGGAGCGCTGGCCGGACCTGCCCCGCACCCACTATCTGGAGGAGCGCTGGCCGGACTTGCCTCAGACCCGGTACCCGGAGGAACATCGGCCTGACCTGCCGTGTGCCCGATACCCCGAGGAGTGGCCTGAGCTTTCCCACGACCAGTACCCGGAGGAGCCCATGGTCTGGGACCCCCCAGACGACGTTGGCAAGGACCAGGTACCCAGAGAGGGGGAGGTTGGAAGTGGCCCGGGGGTAGCCGACCCTGGTTTGGCTCCTGAAGAGCCCGAACCCATGTCAGTGTGTTGCGGCCAGGATCCCCACTGACCGCAGCGGGTCTTGACCGCTGCTAGGGCCCCGGGCTGGAACGCAGAGGAGCGGGTGGGTCTGCGTTCCCCCTGCCACCCGTAACCGGGTGGCAGACTCCCCCTCTTCCCGCCTATTGCCACTGCTCTGTCCTGATCCAGAGGGCCAGAGCTAACGAGACTTCTGTTTGGTGCCCCGCCCAAACCAAGGGCTGGGCCCCTTTGACTTTGCCACTGCTCTGTCCTGATCCAGAGGACCAGAGCTAACTAGACTTGTGTTTCGTGCCCCGCCCTGCCAAGGGCCTGGGCTGATACTGTGTTTGCTCAGCCCCTGCTAGAGGCCTGAGCTTGAACTGCTACTGCCCCGCCCTGTCCAAGGACCTGGGCTGATACTGTGTTTGCTCAGCCCCTGCTAGAGGCCTGAGCTTGAACTGCTACTGCCCCGCCCTGTCCAAGGGCTGGGGCTTATTTACTTTGAGAGCCCCGACCCCGGCTAGAGGGCCAGGGCTCTACCTTGTTTGCAGACCCTGTACCCCCCTCAACACCTGCGGAGGGGCTAAGCCTACCCAGACTGCAGCGTGCTAGGAGGCGCCCTGGCTCCCCGCCGCGCCTGAGAGGGACGAGCCCCAACACGACTGGCTTACAATCCCCAGGAGGCAACCCAAGCATACCCTGAGCCCACTCTCCTACTCTCTTCGGGCACTGACTCTCTTCCAAGGAAGCAGGTTTAAGGACCTCCTCAGATTAAGTGCTCCTCTGTCCTGATTTGCAGCTGTGTAACAACAGCGACTTCTCACTCCACGGCTCTGTCTCTCAACATATCCAGAGTTGGAGAGGATGATGTTATGGGGGACAAAGCAAGATTATACTTCCCCCTGCCCTGCAGAATCCGGGAAAGTGAGCTTGATTCCGTTCTGGGCCATGCATCCTAACCAAGTTGTTAATAAATCAACCAATACATAAGTTCCAGCTGCATGGCCAGTTGGGCAACCCCACAGTCCCCCAATACTATCCCCCTGTGCAAATCTACTGAACAGGCCGGTGTGCTTCCCGACAAGATAGATTAAGTTCTGAGATAAGGTCCCTGGTTTCAGCAGCACATGCCTCTAGGAAGCAGGAAGTTCTGGGTTGGCTTCAAGTATATTTAAACAAAAAGAAAAAAAATCAAGTTTTATTTTACTGTATTTAACAGGAAAATACAATCAGGGTGGGCTCCCGTGCATGACTTAGTCTGATATGTAATTGACTTGGTGTCACCCTTCCCCATAGATGTTTTAAGCATTTGGGAGGTTTTCTTCCCAAGCAGGAGGGCTAGAACAGCAATTCCTTTGAAAGAAAATGTAGATTCTGGAACACAGTTCTGAGGCCTGAGGTGGATTGTTCACCATGCTCCATGGCTGCAGAGCCTTGGGGGTGGCACAGATTAAGGACAAACAGTGGGCTCGCAGGATCTGTATTAAGGATGGAAAGGAGGGAGCTAGATTTCTTAGCTCTTCAGAGGAGTTTTCAAGGCTGGCAGCTAGAAGGACGTATCCGCTGGTAAACTGAGCCAATTTGACATGCAGCCAAGGAAAGATTGTAAAATTGAAAACCATAATGCCATTTTTCTAATCTCATTTGAGAGTAGAACTGCACCTTATGTTGGATGCTCTGGATGCAGCTTTAGTGAACCCCACAACGGCTCTGGCTTGGGAAACCCACATCCTGACCAATTCCTAAATGTGGAGCAGTAGCATGATCCACAGTGGGATTCTAACCCCCTTGGCAAGCCCAGGTGCCAGCAGTCCAGCTCCATGGTTCAATGTGGGGACCAGAAACCAGAGCCAAAGGGTGGAGCCCAAGCCAGGAATGAGGAGCAAGGCAAGAACAGGACCAGAGCAGGACAGGAGCAAGGTAGGAGAAAGAGCGACCAAAGCTGTGGAGTGTTGAGCAGCCAGTGAGCTGCTGCTACTGAGCTTAAAGGCAAGCCTCTTGGCTGCCCTCAGCCAGTCAGGCAACCCATCTGAGCTCATTAATCTGCCTGGAGGCTGGGCCAGCTAGTCCTCAAGCTCAACTGAAGTTCCTTAGTCCTGACACCCCACCAGCCCTGTAGGTGCCTTTTGCCCCCTGCCCTTCTGCCCAGCTCCAATATTGCCAGCCTCAAGCATGCAACACTCATGAGTCAGGCTCCACCACAATCACAAGGTTTTTAATAGACAATGGGGCAGCTGTACCTTTTATTTGCTTTCTGGTGTTTGAAGCTTAGCAGTACATTCATGTCACATTTTCAAGCAGCCACTTCTGGTGTGAACTGTACCAGTGCACTGTAACACTACACAACAATATCCAAGTGAAACTGCAGGGTGAATTGACCAGTAAGTACTACAGGCAAAATGTCATTACCCTAGTTGGAATTTGGCCAATACAAAAAGCTTTAATGGTCACAAGTGGCCAGGACCAGTTTTGTATTTTACACCTGAAATATCACACCTCTCTGATATAGCACCCACCCAAGTCAATGGATGTACAGTGATGATTTCAATGGGCATTGGATCTGGTCATGGTGAAAAAAATGATCAGTACTTAAGACTCAAGCTGCGTCATTCTGTTCTAGCTTCGCTTCCTGAGTTGCTCTAAGGCACTGCACTACAGCCATCTAATCTCCAAGTGATCACAACCTCCTGGCCAGGAGATGAAAAAAAGAGCTGACCCTAGTCATTGCTGCTCTCCGACTATCTAAAACTGCACCCAGATTGCAAACTCTTGTAACAAGCAACAGGGGGCGGGTCAGAGCTTGAGTCCCATTGTGACAGGTCCATACCCTGTAATTTTGCAGTGTGGACACAGCTCAAGCCACAGACCTGAGTGAGAAGGTCTGCTTAGTGCAGTCTGGAACCATCAACACAGCTGTAAGACCCAAGTCCACCAGGTTTACAGTGCACTGTGGACGCAAGCCCAGGCTTGGAAACACCAAGTGTGCAAGGCTGTGTTCCACAAACCCAGATTTACAATGCAGTGTAGACATACCCAAAGAGATTACTCATGTAGGGAAAGTTACCCAGATGTTCACATTTTTGCAGGCTCAGACCTTAACAACCTATTAAAAGCTTCATCATCCAAATTGTTGCTTCAATGCCATTTATGCCAATTTACTCTAGAGTAGGACTGCCTTTAAATTC
Organism: Gopherus evgoodei; assembly: GCF_007399415.2. Classification (NCBI taxonomy): domain Eukaryota; kingdom Metazoa; phylum Chordata; order Testudines; family Testudinidae; genus Gopherus; species Gopherus evgoodei. The sequence goes on from NC_044329.1 coordinate 36,953,424, forward strand.
TCCTTTAGTTGTGTTCCCTCTTCTCTTAAACCTGCCTGTGTAATTTCTAGTTTGTGCAACAACCTCAAATAAATTGTCCATCTTGTTTTACCATAACTTTAATTTCTTTTTAGCAGAGTAAGATACACATTTTTCTGCAGGCCAAATTAACCACTGATGTAAAGAGGTGCAGTTCTGCTCAGGACAACACCCACTAACCCGAGCAATTAATTCAATCCTTGCATCTCAGCCTCCTGGGAGTACTGTGCAGAAATGGGATGGAGAAGGTACCCCACAGGGTAATAACAGGGTTGCTTGATGACACTGTAAGTAGGATGGTCCTCCCAGAAGCTCATCAGATGGTCAACCAGATCCAAACTGAACATCCAAAACGTTTAACTACAGTGATGGGCAAACCTCGAAGTCTGTCATCTCTCTTCATGTCAGAGAAAAGAGCACAGATCAGGAGTCGGATACAAAAGCAACCTGAACCAGCAGATCATCAGGTGTTTGATCCTGCCAGCTCCCACTGACTTCAATGGAAGATCCACGTGCACATCTCTCTCTGGGTTGATCTTGTGATGAGTAGTACCACAGAGGGTTAGAAGAAATACAAGCTAAATTTCTGTTCTTAGACAAATGTGAACTCCCCAAACTCTCATAATAGTCAGAGTTTGACAGTTTGGCAAAGAACCACGCAAAGAGTAACTCAATCTTAACTTTATTTTCCAGTGCTTTGGAAAAGATCTCACATGCTCTGATCAGCACTGGTAGAGGAAGGTCTGCTCTGGTGATCTGAATACAGCTTAACTCACTCTGCTGTGGTTTTGCTATTGTGTTCATTTCTTGCTGGTAATCTCTTACATTCCTATCGATGGCATGTTACTTAAATTTAGCAAGCGATAAAACACCAGCCAATACTTTCTTCCACCCAAGAGGTAGGTTTCCTTTCTGTGCAAGGCAGGCCTGTCCAAGCCTGTTCCTAATTAGCGATAGAACATGCAGTTCAGAAGCAAAGAATCAGGATTTTTCCCCTCCCTCCTGTGAACTCATTGAGAAGGACGACTCCCCTGCCCTGTGGCACTGGAAGGTTGTGCTTGTAGTTAAAGCAGATAGATAATTGATGAGAAATCTGAGCTTTTGGAGTTACAGGTAATTGCTAGTCTCCTTGGTACAATGCATTCTATTTCATAGAGAGTCTCTCCCATTTAAAAAGCACTCACCTCTATTCAGTTAACAATACTTAACTCTTATATCGTACTTTTCGTCCCTATATATCAAAGTGCTTTACAGTGAGGTCTGAGCCCCCATTTTAGAGGTGAGAAAACTGAGGGACAGCGAGGTTAAGTCAATGAGCAGGTCTCTTGACTCCCATTCTAGTGCTCCATTCACTGGACCCTGCTGCATAGAGAATAAGATATTTCAAGAGGATCACAAAGAATTAGATTTAGATCTATTATCTAACAGTAACCCAGACACATGTAGGATATCTAAGAAACCAAAAAGCCCAACTCTGTGCAATACCTAGGTCCACTCGGCCTGACGTAAGTAGACAAACTGAGTATCATGTAGCTTACCACAAATGGGTCTCTTGGATTAGACCTTGAAACGGAGGGTCCCATCAGCTCTGTGGGAGCATTAGTCTTTGGTGCTTTCTTCAAGAACAGAGGTTTTCCCTGTTCTCCTTGCCCAAGATTTTCGCTCCCCAACATTACTCTCCAAAGGGCAATAGAGGTTTGAATCCTCTGCCCCAGGAGGTTCTGGGAGACCCCACCTCACTGGGATACCAACATTCCCACAGAGTAAGAGTGGGGTCAGCTATTTAGCCATGGTGGTTCTTGCTACACACACAGAGTTGAATAGATCCTCATTTGATGTTTGCTTACCACCAATAGCAGCATTGGGGACAGAAAACATAACTGACTGTAAGATGGAGCTTGATAAGTTCATGAACAGGATAATATGACAGGGTTGCTGTGAAAGCAAGGAACTGGGCCCACAGACCCAGGAGATCCCTTCCGGTTCTATGTCCATATTTGGCTCAGAAAGACATTTTTCCAAGGCCACCTTGGTTGGGTTCTCCTGGAGCACGGAGCAGGGACCCCTCTCTGCTTGCTGGGAGCCCTTCAGCACTCATGGACTTCATTCCCTCCTGTCTTCTCTTCCAGGGTCTTTCTTGCTCCCACTAGGGCCTGTTTTGGAGTATTTGTAGCTGTGATAGGCAAGATATTTGCAGACACAAACAAAGCTCCTGGATCCTTCACCTGGGATTTGAACAGGGCTGTTTCTACTGTGTTTCATGCTTTCAGCCAAGGCCAGAAGGGAAGGTACCAAATCACTGCCAAAATCCTGACTGCCTGCCATCAGCAATTTAACTGCAACAGCTTTGTCCCATCCTCTGTGTGACAAATGAGGGAAAGGGGAGATCTTCCCTGTTAGAGCAAGGGGCAGGCACGTTTAGAGCAGCCATAAGGTTTGCCTAATTACCACTTTGGTAGACAAGTCCCTGTCTCTGCATAGGTAACCAGCCCCATGAAGGGAGTCAGAAATGCCAGGATGCTTTGAAGGCTCTCTCACCAGAAAGCAGGGATAGGAGCAGAGTGCTGGGATGGACGTCTGTCAGGAGAGGAGTTGGGGTGCACCTTGGGCCTGAGGTTTCTTTTCAGGTCAGGTGCACTCTTCACTGGTGACATAGCAGGACTCCTGCTTTGGGGTGTGTTAAGATTTGGGACTTTTATTCTGCCAGAAGGAAGAGCTTTGATCACTTAACATGTTTCTGGCCTGTCGCTGGCTGCAGGCCAACTCGGTGCCATGGTAACTAGTAAATGCAGCATTGTTACTTGACAGGAGTGTCTTGAGGGAAGAGGATTGGTTCTTCCTCACAGTTTTACTTCTGTTTGGGAATTACCGAGCACTCATCACCGTGCTACCCAGGCACTCTTTGGGCAGGTGGGAAACCACCTTCTTCCAGAAAGCCAGGTTCACTATCTGTCAGAGGGTGCCAGGCAGGAGACAGAGGGCTCTCGGGTCAGGAACAGAGGCAGGAAGATGCTACAGCCAGTGGGAGGAGGAGATCTCTGGTTGAGAGAAGGGTTAGGGTACTAGCCTGATACATAGGGGTCCCAGCTCCAAAACAGATCTCCTGGGGGGAGCATGGAGAAGTCACATAATCCTTCTGGGCCTCAGTTCTCTCATCTGTGCAAGATGGATAATAGCACTGCCCTACCTCACAGGCCTCTTGTGAGGATAAATGAATCAAAGATTGTGAGGTGCTCAGACACAACCGTAACTAGGGCCATATAAGTACTTTGTGTCTACCTCGGACGTTCATGGGTAGTTTCTACATAACATCCTAGACCCCCGTTAACACAAGTCCATTCACAGCCAACACCATCTGCCCTCAGACTGTGTGCATATGCGATTACAGAGGGGCTGTTACAGTGCCATGGTTAGATTGTGTTAATACATCCATTCAAAGCCCTCTCTTGATGGACACTCCAACTTTCCATAAGAAGGAGGTGTTACATTAATCACAGAAAGATCGGTGATCAGTCAGGCCAATCATTTGGGGGTGATTTTGAAATCTATAGGATTAAATTTATTCAATCAACGTTGTAAGGTGGCAAAATGGCTCAGTGTGTTGTAATTGATTTCTTTTAATCACTTCTAATTTTAAAAATGAATGCTCTATACATGCCATAGTAAGGATATATGTAGTATTTTTTACATTCTTATGCATTGGATATGGCAGCAGAAAGTTAACTTTCAGATTTCCAAGTGACCAAACAGTCCTAGATTTGTAGACTGTTTCTTTGTCAGCTATGTCAGGACATACAAACTCAGAAATGGATGAATTGGGAAGTTACACGATACATAAAATGTCAACACTGCTCTGAAAAATGACTAATTGTCAAATTATTATGAATCAGCCCCTGCGGGGTGTGTTGTTCTGCTGCCACATTCCCAAGCTTTCTTAGAAGAGAAAACTTCCCCATAGCTGCTGCCTCTTGCCAACTCTTTACAGTTACTTCCTGGTTAGTGATTGGTTGTTCTGTCATGTAAAGGATTATATATGAAGAAAATGTCATGGAAAATGTGTTACCTCCAATATTTCCGTGATGTTGCATAAACAAATCAATGTCCCCATTCTATTCAGTCCAATAAATTATGTGGGTGGAAATGCTGTCCCGTGTCACGGAACCCCCTAAATGTTATCATGCATGTATAAACCACAACTAGCTTCTGTAGAGTTTGAAGCAGTAGACCTCAAAGTGCTTTACAAAGTTCAGTGTAATTATCCCCATTTTACACAAGGGAAAACTGAGGCACGGAAAGGTGAAGATTTGCCCAAGGCATAGCCTGTTTTATGGCAGAAGCAGTAGGGGTGGCTGATAAAGATCTTTACACTGACGTTCTCACGAAATACAGAATGATCATAATACAACAAGTTTGCCTAGTTTAGGCAGCAAAGAATCCTGTGGCACCTTATAGACTTGAGCTTTCGTGGGTGAATACCCACTTCATCGGATGCATGCTCCAAAACGTCTGTTAGTCTATAAGGTGCCACAGGATTCTTTGCTGCTTTTACAGACCCAGACTAACACGGCTACTCCGATACTTTGCCTAGTTTGGTAGACTATTGCACAGACCATAGGATTGCTGGGGGAGGGTTCCTCTCCTACACAGGACATGCAGAGCAGAGCGTATAAAATGTTTTCATGGCTTGCTGGAGACTCATGGATTAGAAGAGCACACGAAGGCTGAATGGCTCCACATGGGGTCTAAGTGAGGGCTTACATGGGTGTTGCGTGGTGTGGAAGGGCAAAGGATGAGGTTACACACTAATCTACCCCAAGGGGGACTGAAATCCCGTCCTTACCAGCCCGTGGAATGCCTGATTTCAATGAAAATGATAGCTGACCTGTAGAGGAGGAGGGTGGAAGAGCGATTTAGTTTGTAGTCAGAGAACAATCTATTCCTTAAGTGGATGCACCTGGACATTTTGCCAAGATAGCAGTTGCTTTGGGGGACAATACACACTGGGGACTGCTCTTTGGATTCTGTAAGTCCTCCTTCACCCTGACAATGTTCTGGCCATACTGATCCCACAGAAGAGCCCTGGTAGAAGAAAGAGAGCTGACACCTAGCCATTGGCATCTAGGCTATGGCTCAAAATATGGGGCTGCCCATAGACAATTCCTACGTCATTTCACCTGTCTCTTTAATTCTGTCTCAGTAGCTTGAAATACAGCCAGGCTAGAGCCTAGCTCAGCATTAACAGCACACCAGTGAGGCAGGCAGAGCAACTCACGTTCAGAGGTTTGTCCTGGTGTGAAGGAACCAGCGAGGGAAAACAGCATTGTGTTTTCTCAAGCTAGAGAGGAGAACAACTTGGCTGCAGCAATTACATGGACCAGCGCTCCTGTGAACAAGCACAGTTAGACATCTCTGCTCTTTCCCGTTCTCCAGCACAAGGGCACATGCAGATTGTATGAGTCATGCCCCCACCTAGGCCCCTGCTGTGGCTTCCACACCATGTCAACCCTCATTCAGCCAGAGCCAGGGAATTAACAGCAAAGGGGTCAACAGCATAGAGATTGTAGCAGACATTTGCTTTGTCCTGCTGTCTCATCGTATCCCTGGTCTCATCTTCGCTCTAGTTCTGACGTTACTGGGCTGAGCGGGGCTCCCCCAGTATTTCTGTTTCTACTGTGGCAGTGTGCTGTTGAACATACTTGGTTTACTGCTCAGGAGACAATGTCTTGAAGTAAAGCTAATTTTTCTGTCAGCTTGGGGGCAGCTAGCCGGAGCTATAACCCAGTGGAAGGAGAGCCCTTCTACTTCAAAGTTTGGGATTTCTTCTCTTTTTGAGCCTTGTTCATGGTCCTGTGTTTCTAGTTAGAGAAGATGGCCAGAACAATCTCAGCAAAAGCCTCTGCACTATTAATTACCGTTTAGTACTTCTGCCATGAGAAAGGAAACCTCCACCTCAGATTCACCATGGGGGCTTCTTCCCTTCTGGGTACCCCATTGCCATATGATCTGAGTGTTTCACAGATATTATGTTATCTTATAGAATAAATGTGTCTAATACTTCCCCATGTTTCACCGATGGGAAAGAGAGACCCAGCAAGAATCAACAGAACTTTTTTTCTGAATTGTGAAATATTGCCACTGATGTACTTAATTTAAACATTTGATTAAAGGACCTCTTCCCCCCAGGAGAGCAGTATTCTCCACGGTATGATGAATGTTTTGGAAAGCAATGTCAGAGTAAACCTCTGAGGGGTTCTAGGTGGAAGGCAGGGCTGGGAGTGAGATGATCTGATTACCAGACAGGCCTTGTGTATGTTATGTTCAAACACAGTGTTTGGGTAGGAAGGCAGTGTCATCGCCCCTCTTCATCACACAGTTCCCACTACCTCCAGACCTCTCACATCGAGATGCTACCAGACACTCACGGGCCCATACCATAGTGTCCCCTTTCACCTATAGCATCTGCACAGAGAAATCCAAAAGTGTGGCCATTTACTGCCTCGGAGAGTTTGCCATTGGCCTGCATAAGCGGGTGGGTATTTATCCAGCAAGCTAGGCAGGGATGTGGCGCTGGTCAGAGAAGCCCCTTCCTGATATGTGTGTGTGTGTACCAAGGCAGCTGCCTCCCAAACACAGTCTGCAGCACCCTGCCAGTCTCCCCTGCTGCAGGGGCTTCTTAAAGTCTGCAACTGCAGCCTAAAGATCACTAAAAACATTCCCCTCCTGGAGGTCCCAGTTTATTTAGTCCCTACACAGTCTGGCCCTCCAAGCCCCAGACTCAGTTCAGTATCTCTCTCCCCTTAGGTAGGGAATCCTCCACCCTCATTCCCAGAAATAGGTCCCAATTGAATCACCACTGCCAGGTATTACCTGCCTGGAGCTCAATCTTCAGGCTCTGACTTCCAAATTCCCCTAGCATCAGGGTCTTCTTTCTACCTCAACAGGCTACTTTCAGCCCTCCTAGCAGGGGCAATTCCTCCAAGCTCAGGGTCTGCCTTGCAAGAACTTTTCCTCACGACCTATTACAGCTTCCTGACCTTGCAGCTTCCTGCTGCCCTTTATAGGGGGACACCTGTCCTCCAGCAGAGCCCATCAAGGCTGTTAATGGGCACAAGGTGGGCTGGAGCAGTTCCTTCTTAAAGGGCTGGGTCCACACTGTGCCTTGCACCTGATTCACAAGACTCAGGCTGCATCACTTACATACACTGCAGCTCAGAGGCATCCACAGAAAGACTCTTATCTCCAGGATGCTGGGATAGAGGTTAACATGACAGAACTGTGGCCTGGCAGGAGAATTCTTTCCTGCAGCACAAAATAGGGGACAGGGTCCCCAGGCTCATCACCCTTGGTGACAGCTGATATATCTCCTGACCTGGATATGCCTCTATTTATATAGGGCAGGAAACTATGACCCTTCCCTCTGCAGCATTAAACTCTTATTGGGCAGAGAGGGGGATGTCACTGTGGCCACTTCACTGGAGAAGGATCCAAATATTCATCTTCTCACCTTCCTTTGAACTATGCAATAGACACTGCTGGCCTTAGAGCAGCTCAGGCTTCTGGCCCTTGGATCTGATCAGTGACGCCAAGCATTACTGACTGCAACACACACATCCTCACACTGGCTACCCAACTCCACCGGCTCCTGGCTGGCTCAACACTGACTCCACTTTAAAAGAGCTTTGTCCCAGATGTACCAAGTGTTGTCCAAGGGACCCTGTGGAAATCCATCCTTTCCCCTGCTACAGAATAGGAAGATAGTTTTCTCATCATCACCTTTAGCCACACTAGGAGAAAACAGCTGCTGGATCTTCTGTGAAGTCTCTGAATTAGCTACTGTATGTGTAGGGGACAAAAGAGGTAGAACAAGAGGCCAGTTTCCTCTTTGCATTGAGAAGGATTAGATAAGAGAAGGAAGCAGCAATTTAAAGGCAAGGCAGGATGGATTTAATTCCCACACCTTCCAAATGTCCCGCACACTCAGACAGCTGCAGCTCAAGGCATTCCCAGAGCAAGAGAGAGAAATACCCTGGGTTCTTCTGAGGAAGATATGGAGCTCCTGTCCTCCTTGTTTAGGAGCTTGGCTCTCTGGGTCTCCATCAACACAAGCTGACTAAAGGATGGCCAAAAAACAAATCATAGAAGATTAGGGTTGGAAGGAACCTCAGGAAGTCATCTAGTCCAACCCTAGTTCAAAGCAGGACCAATCCCCAACTAAACCATCTCAACCAAGGCTTTGTCAAGCCAGGCCTTGAAAACCTCCACCTCCCTAGGTAACCCATTGCAGTGCTTCATCACCCTCCTAATGAAACAGGTTTTCCTAATGTCCAACCTAGAACTCCCTCATTGCAACTTGAGACCATTACTCCTTGTTCTGTCATCTGCCACCACTGAGAACAGCTGAGCTCCATCCTCTCTGGAACCCCTCCCCCTTCAAGTAATTGAAGGCTGCTATCAAATCCCCCCTCACTCTTTTCTTGTTCAGACTAAAGCCCAGTTCCCTCAGCTTCTCCTCATAAGTCATGTGCCCCAGCCCCCTAATCAGTTTCTTTTTGCCCTCTGCTGGACTCTCTCCAATTTGTCCACATTCTTTCTGTAGTGGGGAATGCAATACTCCAGATGTGGCCTCACCAGTGCTGAATGGAGGGGAATAATCACTTCCCTCAATCTGCTGGCAATGCTCCTACTAATCTCCACTGCTGGGACTCAGAAGACTTCTGTGACGCTTAATGCAAAACTATTCCAGCAAGAGAGCACTCAGCACTAGCCTTCATTAGTTCCTCCATCCTTCTCCCCATGAAAGAAGATGCACTGGTGGAACCCCTGGCGCCCTTCTCCTACTCGGGAAGGTACTGCAATAGTACACAACAGTTTAGGACAGGAAGTAAAGAGGAATAGTACATCCAATTGAAACCGTAAGTCAAATTTAGGAAATCAGAAATGGAATTTGCCCAGGACCCTGCAGTTCATAATGCTACTCTTGTAAAAATGATTGCAAGTGGTCAGTTTTATTCTTCCAGCAGCACAGTGCCCTCAAACACCATCTTGGGACCTCAGTTAATACTAACTCCAAGAACAGGATGTCACCTACAACACTGTAGAAATTTTCTGGTGGTCGTCCATCCAAGTACCAATCCAGACCAACGTGCTTAGCTTGTGAAATCTGACAGCATCCCTGCAGAAGGTGGTACAGGTGCAGGAAAAATAGATACAGCTACTTGAAGGCTGACAGGAGGCAGTCTGATGTATGACATTTATACCAGACATTTGATAATTATTATCGTGCAAAGCAATCAAGTTTCAAACTTACTTGCCATTCCCATATTTTATTCGGATGTCCTTGCTCTTCTTCAGTTCTTTGCCATCTTTATACCACTTGTAGGAGGGCTGGGGATTCCCTGCAGTAGCCTCACATTTCAGTGAAATTTTTTCCCCGACGTGAACATTTGGGCTTTTCAGTTTCTTCAGTTTGGGAGGAACAGCTGTGAAAAGAGAAATCAGACCAGTGTGAAAACCTGCCTCTGTAAGGGGCACAGGGCAAGGGAAGTTATACAGTCGAGTTTCCCTCTGCTGGGGTTCTAAGAGAAGCATCTGATCTGCAGCTGCACTTACTCTATAGTGACTCAGAGGTTGGATCCTTGTCTAAATACTTACTATTAGCTTCATTATGTCTTAAAAAAAAACAAATAGGTGGATTGTCACAGCTGAATATGCTGGGAAGGAGGCAGGCCCCTGACTTCAGATGAAGGGCAGGCTCACCAGTTTCCACCTTTGCCTCACATCTGCTGCAGATTTCCAGACCAATAGCTCCCGTTTGTCTCATGCACGAAGGCAGGCTCTCTGCATCTCCAGGTGCAGGAAAGAGATGAGGTTTTATTCTGCTTCCCAGACCAGCAAGCCAGGCTGAACCACAGCGCAGCGGCAGGAGTTCATGGTGGATTTTCTTATTCGCCGTTGCTGCTGCTAACCTTTTTGCTATGACATCTTCTTTTACCTTTGCTGCTTGCTGACAGACACACTGTTGATCTCCCAACATCTGCTGCTCAGAGTTGTACTATTTGACTACTGAAGAAGCAAATGGGGGGTAGGGGGTTCATTCTCTTCCCCTAGCTGCATGCACTGAAGATTTCCTGCGCTCATGTGCCTGCCTTGTACCAATCTGGAGGTGTACTGTGCATTAGCTCTTCTGCTGCTAAGAGCGGAAGGCTGAAACATGTCCTAGCGGAGGAAACAAATGCTGGTACAAGTGGTCACTCTCCTATTCTACACTACAGCCAAACAGGGCTCCTACACTGAAAATTCTACCTGTGCAAATGGCTAAAGAGGGAAAGGCACCAGTTCCTGGGGCCACAGGTGGAGGCATGACAGAATAGAGACAACTGGGAAAGATCTTTACAAATCCCAAGAAGTGGAACACCTGACAGGTCAGCTTCTAGTATGAGACCTGCCTCTGAGTGTGACCTTTACTGGATGCTTCTGAGAAGGGAAATAAACCAACTATGCCTCTGGAAAATTGGATAAGGTTGTACCATTCACCCTTAACAAACCACAGCCAGGGATTATATTATGCCCTAAGCGTGAGGATTAGCAACCTTTGCAATTTTTGTCTTAACAGTTGTAACTGCAGTCTGTTCTCTTTGAACATGTATTATTTTAAATCTTACCTTTTAAAAGAAAGTCTTAATAAGTTCTATTTGTTTTAACATCCTACAGCAGTGAGTTCACTTGTTAATTATATGTTGCAGATAAAGTATTTTCACCATGCAATATACATTGGTTGCCTTTTAATTTCACTGAGTGGCCTAACCTTGTGCTATGGGACAGTAATAAGAGACAGAAAATCAGATGAGCTTCATTATACCAGTCACTCCTAGGGGAATTTTGCATCACTGCATGTGTGTAGAATTCCTGGCCCCCACAGATTTCTTTGCTTCCCCACAGAAAAATGACTTCTGATGGTGAAGCAAAGGGAAGCTGCAAGAGCGGTCATGCTCCCCTCCCCAGCAGTGCAGGCAGGTTGATTTGGTTGCCTGGAGCAGCCAGTAGAGAGATAAATCACTGTCAGGGGGTGGGGCTGGGCAGTTGTGCGATTGAGAGACACACACTCTGTCCCTCTTGCTCATTATTGCAGCATGCTTGGTGTGGAGGGGTATCATAAACAGATAGCTAAGGGTTAATGTTCTTTTACCTGTAAAGGGTTAACACAGGGAACCAAACACCTGACCAGAGGACCAATCGGGAAACAAGACTTTTTCAAATCTGGGTGGAGGGAAGTTTTGGGTGTGAGTTCGTTGTTCTTTGTCTTGGGTCTGACCCTCTCGGCTCTGAGAGTGATCTTTCTATCTCCTGGCTTTCTAATCTTTAGTTTCCAAGTTGTAAGTACAAGGATAGTAAGACAATAGGTTTATATTGTTTTCTTTTGTATTTACATGTGTGTAGTTGCTGGAATGTGTTAAATTGTATTCTTTTTGGAATAAGGCTGTTTATTCACTTTTTTTTCTTAAGCAATTGACCCTGTATATTGTCACCTTATTACAGACACTATTTTTAATGTCCTTTTCTTTCTTTTTTATATATAGCTTTCTTTTTAAGACCTGTTGGAGTTTTTCTTTAGTGGGGACTCCAGGGAATTAAGTCTGCAGCTCACCAGGGAATTGGTGGGAGGAAGAAGTCAGGGGGAAAATCTCTTTGTGTTAGATTTACTAAGCCTGACTTTGCATACCCTCTGGGTGAGGGGGAAGAGAGATTAGATCTCTCGGTACTTGTGTTTCCAGGACTGGAAGCAGGGAATCTCCTAGGGTCGTCCAGGGAGGGGAACCTGGGAGGAAGTAACAAGGAAACAAGGGGAGGGGGTTATTTCCCTTTGTTGTAAGACTCAAGGCATCTGAGTCTGGGGATCCCCCAGGGAAGGTTTTGGGGAGACCACAGTGAGCTAGGCACTGTATAATTCCTAGCTGGTGGCAGCGATACCAGGTCCAAGCTGGTAACTAAGCTTGGAGGTTTTCATGCTAACACTCATATTTTGGATGGTAAGGTCCAGATCTGGGAAGAAATGTTATGACAAGGGGCAGGGCTTTGGGGTGTTTCTGAGGAGACAGGATTGGGGCAGGTTCTGTCCCCTCAGGCAGACGAGAATGTAGCAGCCTGCCTGCTTAGTGAATTCCCCCAGAAGTATAAAACAGGTGTAAAAAAGTTAAGGCTCCTTTATGTTGCCAGAGTGGTGTAAAGGAGCCTTATTGTAAAGGACAGTATGGCCTTACACATGCCTATGTTGTTTTATGGATTAGAACTGATCTAAATTTTTGAACTGAAAAAAATTCCTATCAAAATGTACTCCATGAACTGTTTGCTACTGATCTTTCTGGAGATGGTCAGTAGCCAATATAAATTGTGAGTTTGAGTCTCCAGCCCTCACTTGCTCTTCAGTTGCCTATGATGTGACACTGAGCATAGGCTGTATATATTTGTTGACTAATAACTAGAAGTAAAGGCTCAATTCTAGCCACACTACTGTTAGACAGAGGGGATTTGGGGATTTCTTCCAATGCTCCCCTCTCCCATTCTCCATCCATTGTATTGTAGTTTAAATTAACAAAATAATTGAAATCAGCATGATTATATTGTGCTGTTTTGACAAATAAGCAGAATTTTGCAAAATTTTAAAATATTGTGTGCCGAATTTTTAATTTTTTGGTGCCGAATTTATAATGTTTTGGCGCAGAATTCCCCCAGGAATAGCCAGTCATCATTTTACAGACCTCTGTTATATTTCCCCTCTTTTGTCTTGCCAAGCTAAATAATCCTAGACTGCTGGGCTTTTTAAATATTTTCTTTATTGAAGGTTATTATATACAAATGAAAACAGGCAGAGTAACAACGACACTAACAGAGACATATGCTGAATGTACAGAAAAGTCTAAAGATTGTCTTGGAACTCACAGTTTAAAATCTCATCTGAATGCATGGGGAAGGATGTTTTGTGTTTGTTTTATGCCTGCATGCATCAAACAGCTGAATCAATCTTGGTCAAACTTCAAAAAAGCTTCAACTATGGGTGGAGCTGGAAGACATTAGCCTAAAGTGAATTAATGGGACAAAGCAGCTGAAAACGTGAAACAGACTCTGTCTCTTGAGATTGGAGGCAACAGCAGAGCTGCCAGCTACCAGCAGAGGTAGAGCAAGGAAAAAGACAGCAAGGCAGGTAGTGGACCAAATCAGCTGGTGTAAATCTGCATAGCTCCACTGTAGTCAATGCAGATAGCCGGTGCAAATCAGTTTGGTCCAGTATATCCAGGGGAGCAAGAAAACATGTGCAGCAGGAAAGGAAGGGAAACAGAGCAGGTGGCAAAAGGTCCATATACCCTGCATACTCCTTTCAGCGGCATGTAGAGTACATATACGACATGCCCCCTAGCAAGGGTGTAAATAGCAGTGTAAACCGTGAGGCACTGCTTAGGCAAGTAGAGACATGCCAGAACCCTCTGGGTAAGGACCTGGGTATGGACTCTACGCAGCTCTGTACATTCCCAAGCAGCACCTCCCATGGCTACCCTGCTATTTTTAGCAATGCAGCATCCAGCTTCTGGAGTATTCACCTACTGCAGGGAAAGCTCCAGTGGTGAGGAAAGACTCTGGCAGTGGGGAGGCAGCAGGGTAAGGCTCTGAGAGCTCCCTGCTGCTGAGACCTCTCTCCGACACAGGTAGCTACATACTGCAGTATGGGTGCAGCCTGCTTTTCACTGCAGCACGTAGCTACACATCCCCCATACACAGCTGCAGGAGCTGTGCAGTGTAGTCGTAGACAAAGAAACATGTGCAGTGGAAGAGAGAAAGAGGACCAGTGCAGCTGGGAGGGGGGATAAACAGATTGCTGTGGAGCAGGCAGTGCATTTAGTGCAATAAGTGTTCTGTGCTTTTTGAAGAAAGAGAGAACAAAATGCATGAAATACTTCCCTAGAATTATTTCTGCATGTCAGCAATCATGGTAGTGGTCATCAGGAAGTTATGCAATCGTTAATAGGGTGACCAGATGTCCTGATTTTATAGGGACAGTCCTGATTTTGGGATCTTTTTCTTATTTAGGCACCTATTACCCCCGACTCCCTTTCCTGATTTTTCACACTTGCTGTCTGGTCACTCTAATCATGAATGGCAGTGGAGGTCTAACACTCAGTTAAGAGGTGGTTTACAAAATGAAAAGGTTTAGACACCTGCCTTACAATTCACTGCCTTCCATTCAGAGGAGAAGTAAAGGATCCTTTTGAGGAGAAGAGCCATGCCAGAGGAGAGGAGGTGCACCTGAGCTGTTCAGAGGAAGGGCTCTAGGAATGGCCTCCCCTCAAGTGTGGCAGGCACTGTGACTCTAGCTACATTCATCTCAAGCTTGGGAAAAGCCCAAAGAGCATAGATGATAGAGGAGTGTGACGGAGCTATGGAGATGCATGTCAGCTAGAAGTGGGGAAAATGCCCCCTCATGTTTCTCAAACTTAGGGGTTCCAGTTAACTCGAACTTGGATCCTGGGCACCTCTGGTTTTGCAAAGTCAAAAAACTTTCTCTTTTACTGATCTTTGCTTTGAAGTGAATCATACACCAAAAAGCATGCATGCATGTTAAAGGGAAATAGCTCTGTTCTCTCCCCTGAACTCAGGTACAGAGAGAACTTGCTCTGTGAAAAGTTGTTGTGAAAAATAGGCTTATGAAGTGTGTCTGTGTCTGTGTGTGTACAGATTCATAGAGATTAAGGCCAGAAGGGATCATTATCATCATCCAATCTGATGCCCGGCATCACATAGGTCAAAGAATTTCCAACAGTCATTTCTGCATCAAGCCGATAACATCTTAGAGCTACAGTGTCTCTTTTAGAAAGCTATCCAGTCTTGATTTAAAGAATGCAAATGATAGAGAATCCAACATATCTCTAGGGAAGGTGTTCCACTGGTTAATTAACCTCACTATTAAAAGTGTGACCTTTATTTCTAATCTGAATTTGTCAAGCTTCAGCTTCCAACCATTGGTTTTTGTTAAACCTTTCTCTACCAGATTAAAAAGCTATCTACCATCAGAAATCTCTTCCCCATGTACTATATATACTCGATCATAAGCCAGTTCGTTTATAAGCCAGCCCCCCCAAGATGGATAAGTAAAAATGGAAAATTTGTATAACCCATTCACAAGCCGACCCTATCATTCAGGGGTCAGCAAACTTTGGTTCCCAGGCCATCAGGATAAGCCGCTGGTGGTCTGAGATGGTTTGTTTACCTCCAGCATCCACAGACCCAGAGGTAAACCTAAGTAAACAAAGTGTCCTGGCGTGCCAGCTGCTTACCCTGACAGGCTGGGACAGCAACTGGCAGGGAAATTTTTTGGGCAGGGGAAGAAGCTGGGAGTCAGGGGAATACCCCTGTAACCACCACCCCCATAACCCCACCCCTAACCCCAGACCCCCACACTCTCCCCATCCTATCCCTTCCCACCTTATCTGGAGAGGATGCCTCTGACTTGGCTGGAGCTGCTCCAGCAGGCTGGGCAGTGCAGCCGCAGCCTGCTCTGGAGGGCCAGACTGGGCGGCGTGGCCGCAGCGTGCTCCAGTGAGCTGGACAGAGCCACCACAGCCTGCTCTGGGGGGTGGGGCCAAGCGGCCTGGCTGCAGCCTGCCAGCCCCGGAGCTGCAGCTGCTATGGAGGCTGGGGGGAGAGCAACGTGGCGAGAAGGGGAGAGGCTCTGGCCCCGCCTCTTCCCTTCTGGCTTTGCTGCCTCTCCCTGCTCCCTCTGTTGGGTGGAGGGGCTGTGCCCCACCTCTCCCTCTCTATACCCATTCATAAGCCGACCCACTTCTCTGGTGCTTCCCTTTTTTACTAAAAAAATTTGGCTTATGAACAAGTATATATGGTAGTTATTTTGACCATGATCAATTCACTTCTTAGTTTCTTCTTGGATAAAATAAATAGATTGAGATTCTTTGGTCATAGCTGGCTTCATTAACTTAATTAATTTACAGCTTTGAAGTCAGCCTGCTTCCCATTTTTTTGAACCAATGTACTTCATGAAATTCCACTTATGGCTGAAGAAGTTATTGGGAACAGCATAAAGTATGTTCGTATTTAAGTTGTGCTCCCCTTCTTTAATGCTTTGAATGGGTTTTTTTCCCCTGCACAGATTGGGATGGTCAAACCCATTAACTTCACGCTATATGAAAATGAGCAGTGACATACATTTAAGGAGACGATGGAGGCAAGTTAAATGTCCCCAAGTCCCAAGGAAAAACAAACAAATCTTTGTTCCTTAGTCACTAGGGGACAATATCAAGTACAAATGGAAGAGCAGAATAACACTGCTTGCAAGTAAAGCTGGGATAATTATTCATGCACATACTTTGAATTCTACACATTAATTGGTATTCAAAGTTATTTGATGGACACTCCCTGTAAAAGCATATTTCAGATGTGGATTGGTCACAAACAATTTTCAACTAGATCTTTGAGTATTCCAAATTCATGGTATGTGACTATTCACCTAACTTGTATGCTACTGTTTCTGCTCCCTGATTCAACACCTGAAAGTTTTATTAACAGGGGAGGGAAATCAAAGCCATTTTGTGATGGGTGTCTGGACACATATTTGCAAAATTTTAGCTTTCTGCAATCATTCTTCTGGCCAATACAGAGGTTCATGGAGAATAAATAAGAATCAGCTGCAGGTGGAACCAATAAGTATCAGTCCTCCACTGGCTAGAAAGGCTGGAAACAGTCAGAAACCAATCAAGGCCCAGCTGGCGGTATAAAAAGGTCTGGCTAGTTCTTCCAGAGGCCAGTTATGGGTGAAGTAGAGATAGAGGAGAAAGGATTGCTCCTTAATTTAGCCCCTGACCAGGCCTCTTGGGATAATTCTGCACTTTTTTGTTTGAGTCAGTGAATGAGTTTTGTTTACTTTGAGGAATGTAAGGCCCAGGTGGACTATCCTGAGTTGACTATTAATTTGACTTCTGTAAGACTAGGTGAGCTCATTTCACTAGACGCTTCATTGGCTCAGACGAGCCTGTGACACCCAGCTCCCGGAATCAAGCGATTATGTGAGACTCTGCTTTCACTTAAAAGAAATAAGTAAGTTTCTAGCCCCTGTGGTTGCAGGGAAAAGATGGAAAATATAATCTGAAAGTTTCAAAATCCAGGAATAATAATAAATAAAAAAACAATAAAAAGGTCCCACATTTATTATTTTTGAAATCTCATGATTTTTGGATTCTTGAGGTTGACAATACCATGCTTGCAAATACTGGTGAAAGAAATTAATAGCACTTAGTTGCATGAATTTCACAAATCCTTCTTGACATTTTTTGCCCCGCTCTAGTGGGTAAGTGTAAGTAGCTATGAGTATATTAATGAATGGGAGCTTGGCTGTTCAGTTTCAAAGGGCCCAGGATTTGGGACTTAATAGGTTTAGACTCATAGACTCAAGGACTGGAAGGGACCTCGAGAGTCCAGTCCCCTGCCCTCATGGCAGGACCAAATACTGTCTAGACCATCCCTAATAGACATTTATCTAACCTTCTCTTAAATATCTCCAGAGATGGAGATTCCACAACTTCCCTAGGCAATCTATTCCAGTGTTTAACTACCCTGACAGTTAGGAACTCTTTCCTAATGTCCAACCTAAATCTCCCTTGCTGCAGTTTAAGCCCATTGCTTCTTGTTCTATCATTGGAGGCTAAGGTGAACAAGTTTTCTCCCTCTTCCTGATGACACCCTTTTAGATACCTGAAAACTGCTATCATGTCCCCTCTCAGTCTTCTCTTTTCCATACTAAACAAACCCAATTGTTTCAGCCTTCCTTCATAGGTCATGTTCTCAAGACCTTTAATCATCCTTGTTGCTCTTCTCTGGACCCTTTCCAATTTCTCCACATCTTTCTTGAAATGCGGTGCCCAGAACTGGACACAATACTCCAGTTGAGGCCTAACCTGCGCAGAGTAAAGCGGAAGAATGAGTTCTCGTGTCTTGTTTACAATACACCTGTTAATGCATCCCAGAATCACGTTTGCTTTTTTTGCAACAGTATCACACTGTTGACTCATATTAAGCTTGTGGTCCACTATGACCCCTAGATCTCTTTCTGCCATTCTCCTTCCTAGACAGTCTCTTCCCATTCTGTATGTGTGAAACTGATTGTTCCTTCCTAAGTGGAGCACTTTGCATTTATCTTTATTGAACTTCATCCTGTTTACCTCAGACCATTTCTCCAATTTGTGCAAATCATTTTGAATTTTGACCCTGTCCTCCAAAGCAGTTGCAATCCCTCCCAGTTTGGTATCGTCTGCAAACTTAATAAGCGTACTTTCTATGCCAACATCTAAATCGTTGATGAAGATATTGAACAGAGCTTAGTTGCACTAAGACTAGTCCTGTGGGGCTTTTTGCACAGAAATTCAACAAAATCTACTTGAGCTATGAGTAAGGTGACAAGTTCCTCATAAAAATCCCCTAAAAGTTCCCCTAAAAATCATACTTTAAACCTGGTGGAGAAGAGACTGTGAAGAACCACAAAAGCTGCATGGAAGGAAGGCTCATTCTGTAGTCACTGAAATTAAATAGCTCAAACAACCACCAACATAGGCCTAGAGAACTAAGCTAACACCAAAACCAACCAAGATATGAAAAACACACACATCCAGTTCTGTAACCCATCTGAATGTGTGGTCATGCTCCAGCTGTCATTCTCTGCATTCTAAATCAGATTTACTGTTAATACCTGTAGCCTGTACAGCAACAAGACACCAGGATTTGCATACCCATCACCTACTCAATGGCAAACAACATCAATTACAACAGTGCTTCTCAAAGCTAGTCTGCCGCTTGTTCAGGGAAAGCCCCTGGCAGTCTGGGCCGGTTTGTTTACCTGCCGCCTCTGCTGATTCGGCCGATCACAGCTCCCACTGGCCGCGGTTCACTGCTCCAGGCCAATGGGGGCTGCAGGAAGCAGCGGCCAGCACATCCCTCGGCCTGCGCCCACAACCTTGGCCCATGACCCCCGCATGTGTCCCGATAGTTTCTTCTTCTCATCTGGTCTCCTGGAGAGCACTGATCACAGGAAGGTTCTCCCCACCACCTGATGCACAAGAAACAATGCAGGAAGCACTATGCAGATGGACCTGGGGGGCCAGGATGACAGCTCTCCAAGCAGCTAGGGAAGAAGGTGGTTTGGCCTGATTTCCAGCAGTCAAAGAGGCAGGAGAATGGGTAAAGAGGAGAGGCAAGTTACAAGCTACAATCATGTGTGATGCCTTGATGTGCTGTTGCAATGTCTGTGTCAGACCACCTCTTCCATATCATGACTCTGTTACCACAGAAGGCATAAAGAAAAGGAGGGTGGTTGCCATCTACTAGACCTGTTCACACCCTGCATTAGGACTGCAGTCCTTAGGCTGAGGAACCCATGTGTTCAAGAACTTCATCAATACTTGATGCCATGTTACAGTGAAGCAACATCATACTGCAAATGCTGCAGAATGTTACTTTGCAGAGCGGTGAATGATGGCATTTGATGCCAAAATTTTAGGGCAGGACTCTGCACCTCTGCAAGGTTGACTACCATTGTCCTTAAGTAATGCCTTCTAAAATGGGGGAGATGCAAAGCACACCCCTCACCCAACATACACGGAGTAAACATCTATCCAATCCTCACAATGTATGTGGAAAAGACATTCGGTATTAAACTTACACAGTCTTCTCCCAAATCCTGCTGCAACCCATCAGTGGGTAATTACAGACTCTGAGTTCAAATAGAGAACATTAAATGTAATCCAGTGTCTGTAATAAACATCATGCTTTAGGCAACTTATATTTCCCATTTATGTGAAAAGGATGACCAGACTCTCTCACAGGATTTAACTCAATTGTCTTTGAAAACAGCAGTGGCTCTCTCAGATCTCCGCTGCCATCGGCAGGGCATATGCCAGGTAAACCGCAACATACAATTTTAATTTCCTGGGGCAGTAGTTGACGACTGGCAGACTCTGTTGTGCTCATCCTTAGGCCTTTTAGTTAACACATGACCAGGTCTCCCTCAAACTACATCTGTTATCTTAGTAATTCCAAGATGTGATTTGGCACTTCTGGAGTTTCATCTCCCAGCCCCTTGCTATAAAATTGGACAGCACTGCGTCCTTAGGCCTGGCTGACATTGAGTGCTGGTGAGAAGGGCTGGAGATACCACAGACAATAACATGTGGAATATTTCAAGGGCTTAAGGGCATCACTCAAAGAGGTGGTGAGGACTTGGCCCCTCACTGGGCATCTCACAGGAACAGCTCTATGCCTTGCAAAAATTTGATCCTTACTCTCTTGGTCCTCAGACACCATCTAAGCTGTAGATCTCAGCTCTCTATTTAATACTGTCAGTCAAACCCTGGCAGTTCAAATCAGAAAACAGAAAAAGTTAACAAGGGTCTGTGGTGATGTAAGCAACATGACAAACTCTGTGATATTTGTTACCCTAGCAAACAAGAGCTCCATTAAGTGCTGTAAAAAGAATAGTTGATAAGTTGTGCATTTTCCATCTCTCTGATTCTCATTCCTTGGTTCTCCCTGTCTCTCTCAAAGGGTCATATTACCATAATTAAAGTTCCTGTGTAGGTTTCTGGTTTGAGATACTGCCCTGGGTTGAAATCCTGGCCTCACTGAAGCTAATGGCCAAACATTTACTGACTTCCATGGGACCACGATTTCAAAAATGTGCATGTAAAATTAGCATGTGCTTTTACTACAAAACAGTACATACACATGCAAAACCTGTGCAGGCAAAGGACCAGCTGGATGTTTACCTGGCCATTTGCACATGCAATGATCATTACTGCAACAAATGCATGTGCAAATTATGCATGAACATTTTTGCATCGTGCATGCAAAATTCTAAAAATCTTGGACCCAAGTCCTTGATTTCTCTATTTTAGCACTGAATTAATGGGAGTTGGTTTGCATAAAATAACTGCAGCATACTTTATTGTATTGCATTTAATTTTGAATGTGTTTTGCCAAGAAATTCACCTGGAAGTCAGAATCATAGAAGGAACCTAACACCATAAGGAACCACCAGATCATCTAGTCTGACCTCCTGCATATCACAGGCCACCAGCATCATCCAGAACCTGCACAATACACCCAACAACCAAAATTAGACCCAGATGTTACCGACTAAACTAATATGTGCCACAGGCAAAGAATGGGAGGGATCAAGGTACACCAATGCTCCAGGTCCCTGCAATGGCAGGAATGGATTAACTGAGATATACCCAAATGATCCTTGCAAGTAACCTGCACCCCACACTGCAGATAAAAGTGAAAAAAAAAAACCCAGGTCACTCCCAATCTGACCTGGGGGAAATTCCTTCCCATCCCCACATATGGGGATCAATTAGACCCTGTTCATGACAAGTTCAGGCATGCCAGTTAGACCCTCAGCAGCCAAACACATGAGGGAGAGAAGTGCAGCCAAATGTAAGCAATCTGACGGAGAGCAACATCCATGGTGTTCCTATTAAAACCAATATAGTATCCAGCACAAAGGCAGCAGTTTCTACTGTCCATATAGCTAACAAAGTCTGTATTCCTAAAGGTAATATCTGGTCTGTACATGATTGATTCTGGAATATATTCTATTAACAAAGTTATGGTTGATTACTAAGAGATATATGTTATGAACTGCTCAGTTTCCAGATGACCTTAAAGGGGTTCCCTGAAGGACCCTAATCCTGAAGAGTCATCTGGCCATCAACAAGTTTAGGTTTGTAGTTAGATGAAGGTTTCTAACCATCAGAGGAGTGAAGTTCTGGAACAGCCTTCCAAAGGTGGGGGCAAAAACGTAACTGGCTTCAAGACTGAGCTTGATAAGTTTATGGAGGGGGTGGTATGATGGGATTGCCTACAATGGCATGTAGCCAATCTGCAACTGCTAGCAGCAAATATTCCCAGTGGCTGGAGATGGGGCACTAGACAGGGAGGTGTCTGGCTGGTAGGTCTTGTCCACATAATCAGAATCTAACTGATCACTATATTTGGGGGCAAGTAGAAATTTTCCCCCATGTCAATTTGGCAGAGACTCTGGGAGGGTTTAGTCTTCCTCTGCCACATGGAGCTTGGGTCACTTGCAGGTTTAAACTAGAGTAAATGGTGGTTTCTTTGTAACCTGAAGTGTCTATATCAGGAGTCGGCAACCTTTGAGAAGCGGGGTGTCGAGTCTTCATTTATTCACTCTAATTTAAGGTTTTGCGTGCCAATAATACATTTTAACCTTTTTAGAAGGTCTCTTTCTATAAGTCTATAATATATAACTAAACTATTGTTGTATGTAAAGTAAATAAGGTTTCAGAATGTTTAAGAAGCTTCATTTAAAATTAAATTAAAATGCAGAGTCCCCTGGACCGGTGGCCAGAACCCAGGCAGTGTGAGTGCCACTGAAAATCAGCTCGTGGGCCGTCTTCAGCACCTGTGCCATAGGTTGCCTACCCCTGGTCTATATCATGATTTGAGGACTTCAGTAACTCAGCCAGGGGTTAGGGGTCTATTACAGGAGTGGGTGGGTGAGGTTCCGTGGCCTGCAATGTGCAGGGTAACAGACTAGATGATCATGATGGTCCCTTCTGGCCTTTAAAGTCTATGAGTAGCTGCAAGTCCACTAGCATGGGACCAGAGAATCTGTACTGGTCACTTGGTGAAACAGTTCATTAATGCAATCCTTGGATGTATAAATAGGGAAATCTCAAATCAGAGTAGGAAAGTTCTATTACCTCTGTATTTGGCACTGGTGTGGCCACTGCTGGAACAGTGTGTCCAGTTCTGACGTCCACAAGTGAACATTGATAAATTGGAGAAGGTTCAGAGAAGAGCCATGAGAATGATTAAAGGGTTGGAAGACCTGCCTTATATTGACGGACACAAGGAGCTCAATCTATTTGGCTTAACAAAGAGAAGGAGTGACCATCACAGTTTATAAGTATCTACATGAGGAACAAAAACTTGATAAGGGGATCTTCAGTCTAGCAGAAGAAGGTATAACAAGATCCAATGGCTGGAAGTTGAAGCTAGACAAATTCAGCCTAGAAATAAAAATCTGCACCTTAACAGTGAGGATAATTACCCACTGAAAAACAACAAGGGCTGTGGTGGATTCTTCATCACCAGCAACTTTTAAATCAAGATTGGATGTTTTTCTAAAAGATCTTCTCTGGTATGAAGAGGAATTAATTTGGGGAAGTTCTCTGACCTGTGCTATACAGTAGGTCAGACTAGATGATCATGGTGGTCCCTTATGGCCTTAGCTACACTTCATTTAACACTGTGCTCTAGTGCTGTACAAACATGGGGGCCTATCATCCCTGCTCCAAGAAGTTTACAATCTAAGACAAAACAACCTAAATTACTGAAACAAATGAATAAAAAAGTCCATTATGTGACCTAGGAATTAAATGGTCAATTAGTCAATTATTCATAGGATTCTGTCATTGTATTTGTTGAAACTGAATGTTACATTTCAAATTTTGGTAATTGATTCTTCCTTCACTTACACTAGGACAGGGGTAGGCACTCACACTGCCCGGGTCTTGGCCACCGGTCCAGGGGGCTCTGCATTTTAATTTTAAATGAAGCTTCTTAAACATTTTAAAAATCTTATTTACTTTACATACAACAATAGTTTAGTTATATATTATAGACTTATAGAAAGAGACCTTCTAAACGCATTAAAATGTATTACTAGCACACAAAACCTTAAATTAGAGTGAATAAATGAATACTCGGCACACCACTTCTGAAAGGCTGCTGACCCCTGCACAAATCAGGAGTCACTACTGAAGTCACTGGAGTTGCACCAGTATTACACAGAAAGGAGAATCAGGCCCTTCCTATCCAATTGCTCATTTGGTCTTTCACAGCATTGTTAGCCGCATAGGTGCTAGCACTAAAGCCGGGGAGATATGCAGCGTAGCTGTAAATTAAAGGGGAAAAGTAATTCTCCTAGTGGAAAGGGTGTCTGCACAGACTAGCACACTAGAGGGTGCTGGTAATTAGAAGAAACTGCAGAAGTTATATTCTCTTGCAGGGAAGTGAAAGAGAGTGTAGGCATGGGCGGGGGAATTCTGCAGATTGAGGGACAAATTTGCAAACATAAGAGCCAACATTGTGTTATATGCATGGAATGTCCACTCCACATTTGTTGACCAAGTCCCTTGAATTATTCATCCCCTCCTAAAAACTCCCATCTCGTCTATAGGACGAACAGAAATGAATACATATAATGGAGCCATCAGGGTGTGCACATGCCTTACGGCATAACTGAAGGATATTATCATCAGCCTTGTCCTTCTCTTTTTCTTTTGTATGCACTCATGTCTGTCACGTGTAGGCCATGGCTACACTACCACTGCCACAGCTACCACAGTGCTGCGCCACTGTAGCATAGACACTTCCTGCAGCAATGGATGGGTTTTTTCCATCTATGTAGCTAATCCACCTCTCCGAGAGACGATGGCTAGGTTGACAGAAGAAGCCCTCCATCATCCTAGTCATCTACATTGAGGGTTATGTCAAACGAACTATAGCACTCAGGAAGCAAAATTTTTCACATCTCTGAGCGACATAGCTAGGTGAATTTAGTTTTTAAGTGTAGACTAGGCC
This sequence comes from Gopherus evgoodei, assembly GCF_007399415.2. Lineage (NCBI taxonomy): Eukaryota > Metazoa > Chordata > Testudines > Testudinidae > Gopherus > Gopherus evgoodei. The sequence continues at coordinate 36,978,102 of NC_044329.1, forward strand.
TTAGATTTGAAGCTCTGTGGAGCAGGGACCGTACCTTCTTTTGGGAGGCACCAAGATTTTCGGGTGCTTTTTCACATTACCAACATATGTCAAAATAGAGTTGGGACTCTGTCCAAGGAATGGATATGTTATCAATGCCTGTACTATTGTGACCTGAAGGTCGTAGGTCAAGTCAAGACCGTAATGCACACAGCACAACCTGCACACCTCACAGGCTAAGAAGTGTTCAAGACCAGTTCACATATATTAAATGCCCAACACAAGGTTCTCCTCTTTTCACACTGGCTTGCAGTCTTTTGAGGTAACTGAGTTCTAATGAGGTTCCAAAAACAAGTTTCACACGTTTGCCCTTTGTACTGGCAATTTTTCAGGGTTAGGTGGGGGGGAAAGAAGGTGGCCTAACTGAAACGACTTCAACATCACTCCAGAAGTTATGTGGCTGAGAACAACCCCAATGGTTTGTACAAGCCTGTAAAGTGATCTCATAGCTAGAAATATCCATGTTCAGCAACCTCTGAAATGAAGCAAATGCTCACCCCTCTGTCTAAGTGAAACCCAATTAACAGTTTCTAACATTATCAGCGGAGTGGGGGTGAGGAGGAGGACTCTATACAACCACAGACAATAGAATTCCATGATATGTACCAAGTGCTTTCAGGCTCCATTCCAAAGACTTTCTTCAGCCTGTCTCTCAAGTCAGGTGCTATCTTTAGTAGAATTCCTGACACGTTCACCACAAGGTATTTCCAAAAAACATGTCACTTTTTATCAGGATCTCCCCAGGAGGGACCTGAGGCTCACATTAAAGGCTCGCTTGTTCTCACTAATTTTCAAGCAGAAAGATTAAAAGTCCTCTATCAGTTTTAGAAATGTTTTAAGCAGTGGCAAAAGAGTCCGCCAGTATCAACCAACGGTCTGTTCACCATCTTCCTGGGGTTCCACTTACCTTCCAAACAAAGAAAAGGGAATGTAAACAAAATGGTCCCTTAAGTTAGGACTTTTAAAGAGCCTAAGCAACTTAGGCTTCCAAATCCCATTGAATTTTAATGGCATTTGGGTGCCTAACTCCCTTTGGTCTGACAATCTTAGACTGACAGGATACATCAGGCCAAATCCTGCTTGCTTTCCTTACATGGTCTCCCCAGTGAAGAGAATGGGGCTACTTGTGAGAGTCAGGGAAGCAAAGCATGGCTTACAATAGCAGCTATCTAAGCCTCAGATTTGTAACATCTGCACCAGTTGAGTAGGAGAAGGGATGGACTCTTGTGGAAAAGCAGCCAACAGTACTACCATCATCGTTCAACGGTTACACCAGGAGAAGGTAGCTTTAATATCAACTGGAATTTCAGGGGAAGCCCACTAAAGGCACTACAGCAACATGTCTTACGTTCAATTAAAATTTGCTGTTTCCACAAACATTCCTTTCTGCAATCTCATTTACTAGAACATCAACAGAAAGGGAATAAAAAAGGCAGGGGAACAGATAAAGCAAATTCAGTTTCTGATGGAGCAAACGCTTGCAAATGTTGTTTGCTCGAATCAGTATGATCAACTCAGGGATCAGGGAAGAGAAATGAAGGGGGGGGTGGAGTGTAAGTAATTTTCTCAGAGATCTTCCAGTAACAAGTGCAAGCCAAAGGAGAATATAATAATAGAGACCAACTAACAGAGGTATAGATGAAGTAGTGGCAAAAGAAGCAGGCACGGGAAGGAAGGCAGAATTTTGCATTTTGTGCTTGGAAATGGGGGAGAGCATCCAAATGCTGTTATGCCCCTGAGATAACTATCTGGGAAAACTTCCAGAGCATGAGATCCTGAACACTCCATGAGGAAGCACTGGAACCTCATTGCTTGGTGCATTTATAACCTGATTGGACAAACTTTTGTAACTATGCAAAAGGAAATATCCTTGCAATGGTGCCAGGGATATGATCTATTAGAGTTCATCCAGGGTCTTTCCATCTCCAGAGTCTACAAAATCATTCTTTATTAATCAAAAAATTCAGCTAAGGAGAAGTAATGGGGGGCAACCAGTCAGGACACAAGAATGTAGCAATACAAACTTAACATGGCACACATTAAATGGAATAAAAACTAGCTGACTGGTCTCAAAATGTAATTGTAAAGGGGGAATCATCATCAAGCTGGAGTGTTCTAGAGGGCTTGCACAAGGATTAGTTCTTGGCCCTCTTATATTGAACACTTTTATCAATGACCTGGAACAGAAAATAAAATCATCACGGATAAAATCTGCAGATGACACAAAAATTGAAGAGTGATCAATAAAACAAAGAGGACAGGTCACTAATGAAGAGCATTTTGGATCTCTTGGTAAGCTGGGCACAAGAAACAATATGTGTTTTAATATGGCCAAATGTAAAGCTGTACATCTTGTATCAAAGAACACAGGTTGTACTTACAGGATGAGGGACTCTAGCCTGAGAAGCAGTGGCTTTGAAAAAATTTGGGGGTCATGGTGGATAAGCAGCTGAACATGAGCTCCCAGTGTGAAGCTGTGGCCCAAAGGACCATTGCAATCCTTGAATGCATAAACAGGGAAGTCTCTAGTAGAAGTAGAGGTTATTTTACCTCCGTATTTGGCACTGATGCAACAGCTACTGGAATCCTGTGTTCAGTTCTGGCGTCCACAATTCAAGAAGGATGTCAGTAAATCGGAGAAGGTCCAGAGAAGAGCCATGAGAATGATTAAAAGGTTAGAAAAGTGACAGACTCATGGAACTTAATCTGTTTATCTTAACAGAAAAAAGAAGGCTGAGGGGTGACTTGATCACAGTTTATAAGTATCTACATGTGGAACAAAAGAATGAGTTCTTCAGTCTAGCACAGAAAGGTATAACCAGAGCTAATGACTGGAAGTTGAAGCTAGACAAATTCAGACTAGAAATAAAGCACAATTTTTGTTTATTGGGAGGATAAATAGCCACTGTGACAATTTACCAAGGGTGGTGGTGTATTCTCCATCACCAGCCATTTTTAACTCCAGATTGAATGTTTTTCTAGAAGATCTACTCAAGGAATTATTTGTGGGCAGTTCTCTGGTCTATGCTATAGAGGAGGTCAGACTAGATGGTCACAGTGGGCCCTTCTAAGAACATAGGACTGGGTGAGACATGAAGTCCAGCCCCCTGCTGTCTCAGGCGACCCCATCACACAATCCTGTTCTTAAACTTATCCAGCTACATCTTAAAATCAGTTAAATGTCTTGCCCCCAATAACTCTACTGGAAGCCATTCAGAAGTAAGATGGCTTCATGTTCCTTCATCTCCCTCTTTCTCTGTTCCCTTCAGTCATTCACTCTAGACCATTCATCTTCTCCCTTCCAATGCCTCCCCCACCTCTGCCCCAACAATCACATCAAAAGGCATCAGAAATAACTCAAGGAAGAAAAGAATGAAATGGTCTTGTGTTTGCATTTCATGCCATGCTTCATTCTGGCTGCACAGATATATTTTTCTAGCTCTGAAATCAGGGACTTTACTAAATTCAAGTTTTTGCCTATGGTTTCCATCACCAACTTTCTTTTCTCTCCCTCCCCTACTCCCCCGCAACCTCCCGCCCCCAGGTTCTTGTAACAACTGGTCACTTTCCACATCTAACTGAAGGGCCCCAAGCAACCATTTCTCCAGGAATTCATATGGGTCTGAGTCATCTGTTTAGCCAGGGACCTGAATATTCTTCCTTCCCTGGTTTTCTGCCACTTCTAAGCAGCACCCTCAGAGCCCAATCTTCTACTCACTCAAGTATGAGTCCTTTTGAATGGTAACTCCATTGCCGCTCTGAGATTGCATATCTGCTTGGGCGAGTTATTGCTCTGTGGTCTTGACTTATGCTTTTGAAGTTTGTAACCCAACCCAATTTGTTAGTTTTACCAGTGTTACCACTGGTGGTTGTTTGGCATTAGTTCTTTCTAGCAGACCCTGCATCTCAGCTTTTACTGACGACATGCACTAGCAGGAAAATAATGGTTCATCTTCATAAATGAAGAGCATTTTCCTTGTGCTCCTCCTTTTCTGCACCGATTATTTTTCTCTGTACTTCTTGTCAGGTGGGGGATTTTTGGAGCTGGGACTTCTCCTTTCACTGCTTGTCTTCCAGTATTTACCTTTTGCTCAAGCTGAGCCTTGGAATTGAAACATGAGATTTTGCTTTCTCTTTTGGGGACCTATAAACAGGAATGTAGCATGTAAGACATGGGAGGTAATTGTCCTGCTCTACTTGGCACTAGTGAGGCCTCAACTGGTGTCCAATTTTGAGCCACACTTTAAGAAAGATATTGACAAATTGGAGAGAGTCTAGAGGACAGTGACAAAAATGATAAAAGATTTAGAAAGCCTGACCTATGTGGCATGTTTAGTCTTGAGAAAAGATGACCGAGGGGAAACTTGATAACAGTCTTCAAATATATTAAGGGTTGTTATAAAGAAAAGGGCGATCAATTGTTCTCCATGTCCATTGAAAGTAGGACAAGAAGTAATGGGCTTAATCTGCAGCAAGCGAGAGGTAGATTAGATATTAGGAAAATGTTCTAATGCTAAGGGTAGTTAAGCTCTGGAATAGTTACCAAGGGAGGTTGTGGAATCCCCATCATTGGAGGTCTTTAAGAAGAGGGTGGACAAACACCTGTCAGGATGGTCTAAGTCTCCTTGGTCCTGCCTCAGTGCAGGTGGCTGGGCTAGACGACCTCTCGAGGTCCCTTCCAGCCCCACATTTCTATGATTGTTAGTGGCTGGGTGTTTCTCCAAGACTAAGGGGGGAGATTTTCCTAGGCACAAATGGGACCCAACTCTTATTGCCCAACTGCCCTTTGTGCCTTGGAAAATCTCCCACATTGTTCTCCCTATACCATTAGCATCCTTGCTGTGTCACCCAAGCTAGAACCACCCTGCTCATGCAACTGGATTCCTGGATTCATTCCCCCTTCCATTATTCCAAGGGACCCACTGGATAGTCATTTGCAACTGCAGAAATTCTCCTCAACACGGATCATACAGAGAAACCTGGACAACATCCCACCCAGCTACAAGCAGATCTCAAGCTCTAAGTTTCCCACCAGCAAAACAGGATGGCTTATTCCACCAGTGCCCCCTCTCTCCCTCCCTCCTTATCTTCCTCCCCATGCAGGGGCTGGAAGGCAATGGCGAGTTGGTTCTGAATCGGGCAGTGCTTTGACACAGCGTGCTCTCTGGTGCTCAGCCTCACATCTCGTGTTTTCTTTTTGCTCCCACACAGCTCCACCCACGCTCACCAAATGCTTGTTTTCAGGGCCCGCCCTTGGCACTAGCTGCCCTAGGTAAAGCGCCATGCACTTGACTCCCTTCTCTCCCTGCCATACACACCCATCTACTCTGGCCTGTCCCAGCTTTCCCTGCTTTTAATAGGGTTATTTAGTTTCAATTTCCACTTTTGCTGATGCCACATTTGTTAAAACTCACTCTGGCTCCATTGAGCTTGCTCCTCCTTCTTCCCGTCACTCCCTTCCACTGAATGGATCTGGGAGGAATCTTTTACTCCCTCCTTTGTGGTTTTCATCTCAGATGGGTTTTCCTCCAGTGCAGAATTTTCTCACCTTTGCTTCTCTCTGCTCATCCCAATTCTTCCACTTCCTCTTGCTGCCTTTTCAACCTCTCTGCTTTCCTTCCACTTTGCCTTCCTTCTCTCTCTCGCTGACCCCTTCCTTTTCTCATCTGTTCCATGCACTCCGTCACTCACTCACCCTCCTTACAGTACCCCACAACTCAGACTCTCCCTAAAGTGCCCCTCAGATGCAAACACACCCATGCACACAACTGCCCACTAGTACTCAGCCAGGCTCTGACTCAGCATGGTGCTGAAGCACTTGAACAGGTGAGAAGAGCTTCTGCTGCTGGAGGGGATTGAAGACCAATGGAGGGTGGCCAGTCTCCCCCATGCTGGAGGGCTCTGACCTGGGTTTCAAGGCTGAGTGCCTCAATCAGGGTTCAGCTAACTCCTCTGCTGGGTCTAGTCTGCTGCGGGGTGGAGGGAAGGAGATGCAGTGAGGAGGTAGTGAGGGTGGGATTGGGTGATGGTTGCTTAGGAAGTGGTAGGGGAAGGCAAGATGCAGGAAGGGCAGTAGGACCCAGAGGGAGGCAGAGCAAGGAGCAGCAGGGGAAGGGTTTTGTTGTTTTTTCTTTGCCAGGTTTATTTGCTGCCGCCCCCTCAATCCTGTTGCCCTAGATAACTGCATGGGCTGCCAGTACGGCAGGACCAGCCCTGTGTGCCTTGGCACCAGCACAGAACAGGAACTATGGCCAGGGGCTGCCTAACTCACAGAGTTATGTATCAAACATGTTTCATGCTGCAAATCATTGAAAAATAGCAGGCTGCCCGCGGGTCTGTCCATTGACTCTTCACACCGCTAGGTAAGCCAGGCCCAACGCTCACTATGGGGAACAGTCACAGGCTGAGGCTAATCTCATCAGGACCAGGATAAGACACAGAGCCCTAATGCATTCCATAAGGCAACCCGGGGTACTAGCACCAAAACAAGGTGCCCCATGAGACACAGGGTTAGCATCGGAACGTCAGCTCCTAGTACATAAGCCTCTGCCACGTGAGCTGAAGCCGATTCTTTATTCACAGCCATTGTTCCACCAATGACTTTGTCTCGCTGCAGCTTGCAATCAGCCACAAGAGGGACACACACACACACACATACACATACAGAGCCTCAAGAAATTGACCTGAATGAAAAAAGGTTCCTTAATAACAAATCAGTGGAATTTCCTATGTTTAGGTTCCATTCTCATTAAGAACAGAGAGAGAAAAAGTAAGCTTCCAAAACCTTGTTTAGATGCAATTGTCGTTATTTCAGCTGCTCCATTCAGTGAAGCGGGGCACTGCCTCTATATAGCTGAAGGCTGCCCTCTGATTGGCCCTTCTGGGCAGGAACCCCACTCTGTGCTACAGGTTAGGGCTGAAACCTCCTCCGTCCCATTAGGGTGCATGGGAGAGTGGGGCATTTTAAAGTTGTTGTAAGGCACATTCTATAATTTGGTGGCGGGGGGAAATCTCATTTTTCTAACCTCGACATGTCCCTTTGGGCCCTTATTTAGCAGAGAAAGACAATCAAACCACCACTGAATTAAGTGGGGGCTTGTCCATTCACTCTAAGGGGAGCTGGACAAACCTAACGTCAAATCTGTGAGAGAGGAGATACTGACCAGCTTGCCAAGTTTACTTAAGATGAACTACCTCAGTGTCCACAGCATTCCCTTGTTTGCTCCCTTTAATTGCCATAGGAAACACCTTGACTACGACGGAGATTAGCTAACAGTGAATCTTAATTATGTAACACAACTGGCAACATTCAAGTACCACGACTGTACTTTCCCCCCAGAAATTTGACACATGGCCATTTATCATGACCCATTGTTAATGGGCCTCCACCCAGTTTTCAATTTGTGGGACAGCTTTCCTGCCAGCTGGAATTCATTTGGAGTGTTAAGGTTTCCTGAGATATCGTACCAGATGATTTTGCTAAAATCCAAATCTATGCATTCCAGCTTGTTTCATGCAGCTATTTTGTCATTTTATCAAAAAAGCCATCACATTTTTCTGGTGCGGTTTGTTCTCTATAACCCCATATTGGTTATAGCTCATGGCTCCATTTCCTCCTGTATTGTGATATTTCTCTTAATGATGCATGGACCGCTATTATGGAGGCACCAGTCACCATTCCATGGTTAGGGCTGAAACCAATAAGCCTTATTTTCACCCACTTCCCCAAGTTTTGATAAAAACCAGATATTGATATGATATTGTGCTCAAGTTAGGCCAAGGGAATAATTTTTTGGCAGAGTTCCAAGGTGGAAGTAGGTTAGGAATTGCCAAGCTTCCAAAATTACCTTTAAAAATACAGTAAGTTGTGTCATGAATGTTGGGGTCAACTGAACTGGAGACATCTTCCAAACCTTCTAGTTGACACAGGCCTAGAGACCCATGGTCACTTCAACACAGAGCTGTCTGGGTTAAAGTGGACTCAGAGGGAAGAGGTCATTGGTATGTTTTCGCTGGATCCAGCAGAGGAATCCGTGATTTGTTGACCGGCTGCTTGTCTGCCTGAGAGGCAGAGTCACCCAGATACCAGAGCCCTGAGAAGTGCCCAAGCAAACCAGCCATGCCAGCAAGGAGAGCTTTGTGCAGCTCCCACAGGGAAAGAACAGGGTCACCTGAGAGACTCAGGGCAGGCACAGAAAGCAAGTGAGGACAGACTCTACCAGGCTGAAGAGAGGGCCTGTGGAACATAGGATGGCCAGGCTGGATCAGACTAGACATCCATCTAAACTGGGATCTTGTCTCTGACAGTGGCCAGTATCAGCTGCTTCAGAGGAAGATGCAAGAAATCCTCTAATGAATGGTATGAATAACCTGCCTTTAAGGGAATGTTCTTCCTAGCCCCAGCCAGTTAACTGTTGTGTATGCCTTGATGCTGGAGACTTTATATTCCCCCTACACATTTTTATCCTAATTAATAGATCCATGGGTGTTGTTATTTTTCATATAATGTCCAATCCTCTTATGAATCCTATTAAACTCTTGGCCTCAATTGTATCTCATGGCAAAGAGTTCCACAGGATAGTTATGTAAAAAAATAATAATTTTATTAATTTTAAACGTGTTCCTTTTCAGTGCTATTCTCTAGCATTAGGGGAGAGGTGAAGAAAGATATCCCGATTTACCTTCTGTCCACCATCCATTTTTATGATGTCCCTTCTGATTTGTCCCTTCTCTAAACTTGGGGATATAAAACGTTCATCCTGTGGCTCACAACGGCACAGAGAGATGGCTTTGTGGGCTAATGGCCCTTGCATTCCTAATAGCACAGACCACCTCTCCTCCAGATCACAATCACATACCAACCTTGTGGGAATTGCAGCTGTGTGGCCAGCCAGTGCACTGCATACCATCCTGAACACCTCTAAAGACAGTCAGTGGTCCAGAGGCCACAGTTTGAGGACCCTGCTCTACTCAAAACATCTCCAGTCTTTTCATTCAGGCCTCATACCAAAATTTCCTTGGGTCTGTAAGCATTTTCATTGCTCATCTCCTGACCCCTTCTATTTCTCTGTATGGTTAGTGTAACTGGCACGGAGCACAGCATTCAGGGTGAGAGCACCCCTATTGGCATTTTCTGTATTAGTCTCAGTCCCTTTCCCACCTCCAGGTCGCTGTGTGCATCTGCAGGGCTCTAGGGAGCAGAATGACCCTCTAAGGCTTCAATTCAGAAAAGCATCTATGTTCGGGAAAGCACTTAATGACATGATCAAGTGCTTCCCTGAATCAGCAATGTTCCCAAGGACAGCAAGCTGATGAAGACTGCATGGGGCAGAAAAGAGGGGGTGGGATCTGAGAGTCAGGGAGGGCAAGGCTGGTGAAAGGTTTGGAGGAGTGAAGAGGAACTTGGGGAGAGCAGAAAGGGAAGAGAGAAAGTGACTGGGAGAACAAGAGAGATGAGGCATAATGTTTTCCCATCAGTGCAGGGGAGAGTGGGCATGCACAGGAAGATGTCAGAAGGAAAAGAACTACGAGATAAATGAATGAACAAAAATATCTAAGAACAAAGGAAGAGATGAGGTAGATTCAGTCTTGCCAGCCCCAATGGTTTGAAAATCATGAGTCAAGCTCCACAGAAAGTCATGAGATTGTACAGCCAATCATGAGATTTAAAAATACAACAAACTGCATCTTACTAAAAATCAGAGTCAAAACGTTGCAGGAGGTGGGGGCCCAGATGGGGTGAGTTTGCACTTAAAGTATATACACCACACAGAAGTTTCTAAAAGTAGCGTGAACAAGGCAGATATCACAAGTGAAGCAATTCAACCAACCAACCAAAATACATACTTTGGGAATAGAGATGGCTGTGAAAAACTGATCTGAACAGATGTCTCTTTCATTCACTTTTTAAAATGTAACCTTACTGTTCTTGTTGATTTCTCTTCTGCCCAAAGGGTTCCTGTTAACAGCAACAAAAACTGACCAGACTCTGGTCAGTTCCCTCCAAGGCAGCTTATGAAAGCTCTGAGCAGCAAAAAAGACATTGGAGCTTCCTATCTGTCAGACTCAGGAAGGCAGCCCTGCCTCGGATCCCATCAGGAAGGTTAACCTTGCAACCAGAAGAGTGACAGTCATAATTTTAAAAAATGAAACCTTGGGCTTTGCAGAAGTTGATAATACTTGCCCAAGAAAGCTTCTTAGTCACCAAGGGCAAGTGGCCTTTTCAAGCCCTGATCTCAGTCATTTGTCAGGATTAATTTTAATCTTCCTCCCTATAATCAACAGACCTCCCAATGCTCATGGTTAGAGGACACAGCTATTAGTCAGGAGATAGGGATTCTATTCCCAATTCAGCCATCTGGGGTCTGAGTCTGAGATGCATCGCCAGGAGACACAGCAAGAAGCTGCAAGCCAGGCAGGAGGCTGGGATGCGAAGATGGCTGTATGCTCATCTTTGTGCCTTCTGGATTCTGGAGCGCTCTGGGGACTGCAACAGCCGCCTGCATAAATTAGAGCAGCTCCCCACTGAGCTAATTTATGACAGCCCATCCCAGGCTGCTTGTGGGGTGCAGTGCACCTGAGAACCACCTACTGCCATGCACTGTGGCCCACTCCCTATACCAGGAGTTCTCGACTAGCCTGTTGCAATACATTTTGGGTCTCTATATGCCTCTGAAACACTGTATAGGAAAAACTGTAGGGGACTGTGACGTTATTGATATAAACTGGGACCATATAGAACATGGGTTGCAACCAAGGTCCTGTAGTGGCACCAAATCCTAGGTAAAGGGGGTCATATAAGGTGTCTAAGACCAGGTTACGGATTACTGGTTATGATTATGCTGTCTGTATGCCTGTATCATTGTGGTAGTTGAAGTTATGAATATTGGCTGTATGCTGTCTGTATTTCAAACTTGTGTTGTGTTACTGGGAAAGATCCCAGACAAGTTGGTGTCAGCTCTGTTTAGCCTGCTTGATGGCCCATTAAGGACCATCACCTACACAACTGTCCCATTGAGAGAAGGCAGTTACGCCCTGTGACTCAGCAGGGTGTGCAGAAACTGGCGCATGTGACTACAAACTCCATTCTGCTGTAATTTTCCACAGTAAGAACAAAGAAGTGTTCTTACACCTGGAAGTGCCTATATAAGGCTGATGCCTCATCTCCATCTTGTCTTCAATCCTGCTTTTTACCTCTGGAGGGACTTTGCTACAAACTGAAGCTCTACACAAAGGACTGAGGACCCATCCCAGTGGGGGATGTTCTCCAGAGACTTGATTTGAACCTGCAGTTTACTCCATCACTGCTACAAGCCTGAACTAAGAACTTTGCCATTACTGTATGTAATTGATTCCATTTAACCAATTCTAGCTCTCATCTTTATCTTTTTCCTTTTATGAATAAACCTTTAGATTTTAGATTCTAAAGGATTGGCAACAGCGTGATTTGTGGGTAAGATCTGATGTGTATATTGACCTGGGTCTGGGGCTTGGTCCTTTGGGATCGAGAGAACCTTTTTCTTTTACTGGGGTGTTGGTTTTCATAACCATTCATCCCCAGGATGGGTGGCACTGGTAGTGATACTGGGAGACTGGAGTGTCTAAGGAAATTGCTTGTGTGACTTGTGGTTAGCCAGTGGGGTGAAACCGAAGTCATTTTTGTCTGGCTGGTTTCGTTTGCCTTAGAGGTGGAAAAACCCCAGCCTAGGGCTGTGACTGCCTTGTTTAAGCAATTTGTCCTGAATTGGCACTCTCAATTGGGTCCTGCCAGAACCACATCGTCACAGAGACACAATCTGCTCCCTCCTTCCTGTCTGACCTTGGACTAGGTCATTTAACCTCCTTGGGCTCTCCCCTTTGTAGAAAGGAGACAGCAACACTAATTTATTGTACAGGATGTTAATGAGACTTGATTCATTAATGTTTGCTCTTTGAGATCCTCAGATGGATGGGGCTATCAAATGCAAAGCACTAAGATTCTCTCTAGTATTTGTGATGTTGCACTCCATATGCTTCATGAAAATATGCTTATGACTGTGAATATGATGTAACTGGAATATGCTTTACTCAAAAGGTCTCCTGTAAGGCATCATTATAAATCTTATAATCTACTGAGTGTTTTCATCCTCTTTGTTTGCATGTATTATTTCTATGTCTGGAGTTAAGGAGAATAAGATATAAACTTGTATTACTGATATAAACATATTAAGTGGAAGCCATTAAGGATGCTTCAGAATCAATGAACTGTAAATGGCCCAGTTTACTTGCATACCTTTCTGAGTACATGTGGGCCAGCCCAGGAAGAATGGCGGCTGGGGTCTCACCGGACCTGTGACCATGTCACATGATACTGGAATCCATCTTAAATCTGGTACTTTTCCATTTAGAAGGAAGGGTGGGGACCAGGAGAGACAAAAGATTCCTGCCTTGTGCCAAAGCTATAAAGGGGGTGGAGAAGGATAAAGGCTGCCAGTCATGAGAAAGCTCCTGCTTTCCATCTGAGATGTGGGCTGGAACTAACAAGGACTTTACCTGGGGAAAGGATTGGGCCCAGACTAGGAAGGAGTCTAGTCTGTGAAAGAAGCTTATTGGAACATCTCTGAGGGTGAAATATTACCTATAATCAATTTCTTAATGTATTAGGCTTAGACTTCCTTGTTTTTGCTTTGTTTTCCTTGGTGACTTACTTTGTTCTGTCTGTTATTACTTGAAACCACTTAAATCCTACTTTTTATACTTAATAAAATCACTTCTGTTTATTAATAAACCCAGAGTAAGTGATTAATACCTGGGGGGGAGCAAACAGCTGTGCATATCTCTCTATCAGTGTTTTAGAGGGCGGACAATTTGTGAGTTTACCCTGTATAAGCTTTATACAGAGTAAAACTGATCTATTTGGGGTTTGGAACCCATTGGGAACTGGGTATCTGGGTGCTGGAGAGGTAACCTGCTGAGCTGTTTTTGGTTAGTCTGCAGCTTTGGAGGGTGGCCCAGCCCCTGAGTCTGTGTTGCAGCAGGCCAGCATGTCTGGCTCAACAAGGCAGGGTTCTAGAGTCCCAAGCTGGCAGGGAAAACAGGCTCAGAGGTCATTTCAGCACATGAGGTGACAGTCCCAACAGGGTCTCTGTGACCGAACCTGTCACACAGGATGTTAATGAGACTTGATTCATTAATGTTTGATCTTTGAGAGCCTCAGATGGATAGGGCTATCAAATGCAAAACACTATGATCCTCTCTGGTATTTCTTTTCCTTGATTTGATGTCTTATTTTTCTTTACAAATCTATCCATATTAGGGGGGCTTGTCTTTCTTCCATTTCAGTTTCACAAAAGTTTTTGGTTTTAGTTTCTGATCTTTGATCTGTTCCTCACAAAGCCATCCTGGCTAATTCTAGTTCCTTTCATCCTCCTTTTTCAGGCAAATCACCATCTAATGTAGTGGTTCTCAACCTTTCCAGACAACTGTACCCCTTGCAGGAATGTGACTTGTCTTGCGTACCCCCAAGTTACATCTCACTTGAAAGCTCCTTGCTTACAAAAATGATACATAAAAATACAAAAGTTTCTCAGCACAATATTATTGAAAAATCGCTGACTTTCTCATGTTTATCATATAATTATAAAACTAATTAACTGGAATATAAATATTGTACTTGCATATCAGTGTGTATAGTATATAGAGCAGTATAAACAAGTTATTGTCTGTATGAAATTTTAGTTTGTACTGACTTCACTAGTGCTTTTTATGGAGCCTGTTGTAAAGCTAGGCACACATCTAGATGAGTTGATATAACCCCTGAAAGACTTCACCGTGCCCCTAAGGGTGCATGTACCTCCGGTTGAGAAAAACTGATCTAATGAAACTCCATTTTGGTGCATTTTATAGTTTCTTCCATACTCACAGATTTAATACTTCCTTCCATCGCATTTTACTCACTACATTTCTAAATTCTCCTGAATTTGTCATTCTGAAATCTCAACTCCTTGCCCTGCTCTGTTATAAGAACCTACTCCTTACTGTACAGAATTCAGTATTTTGGTACTCAGTCATCATTCCATGTTAGATCCAGGAAGAATTTTCTTCCGGGCAGAGTCCCTTTTTCCTGGTCATATAACTGGCATCTCTGTAACATTTCAACCTCTTTCCTGACGCATGTTTTGGCTTTGTTTGTTACCCAACAGCTAGCTGGAAAGTTCATTTTATTTATTTTAGGATTTATTAAATGTGCCTATCACACAGTCGCTGGGCACATATACAGGAACCTGAAACCAGTTATTGACAAATGCTAAACAAAATACCACACCACAGTAAAGTTCATCACATTCCTCACGCTCACCCCGCAGGCAAAAACCTGAATGAGCAGATGAGACATGTACAATCCTTGGAAGGTCAACAAACTTTGCTTCTGATGGATGCACTGGGGAAGAAAATTCCCAATATTTGTAGCATCCCACCTGCAATACCCAGACCTACAAATCCAGGACCTGTTAGCAAGAAAGCCTTCTGCCGTTAACTATCTTGAAGACACAGAGGCCATTTCTCAAGCAGCCAAGACCAAAACAATAGAGCTTATTCTATGAAGCTTTCAACAACTGGTATTGCATCTGGAAGCAGGACGCCAGTGCAGCCTTCCGAAAACCGGAGTTCTACGCTAACAGCATTAAGCAAGTGACAGACACATTCTGCACTAGCTACCAGGATCAAGAATATCCTTCCCTCCACTTCCTCTGCCCATACCTGGCTCTCCTCTTCTCCAGCCCTGACAGTGTTTTCTGGAACAGGAGCTGAAATTGGGGGATTGGCCTCTGAACACAAGTGCAGAACGTACAAGATGGAAGTAGCCAGCTGCAAAGAAATTCATGGAGACATTTGCATCATTGTTGGAAAGTAGCACCATTTTCAAAAGTGCTCAAAGTTGGTGCATGTTGGGAGCTGAGCTCTTTTGCCAGTCTGGCCCGCAGTGAGCAGCATTAGGTGCTCATCTGCCCCTCCCTGAATAAGGCTGGTTGGGCCATGTGTCTACGGCATCATTCCGATGCTTCTAAGCCAGCAGAAGAAATGCTTTGGGACAACAGCAAAACTTTCTCATTGGTGAATTTTGACAGTGTTGGAGGGTTATATATGCGCTGCAAGGGCCTGAAAAACAATCCATAGCTGTGCACTGAAATATTAAACACATGGGCTGACTTTTCAGGAATATGCTCTCAGAATTAAAAAAAAAAGGGAGAGGTCAACTGAAACCAGAGAATGTTACAGCCCCTGACACCCCAGGGCCCTCTGCCTAGCACCAAGGCAGCAGTCTCTAGAAGCAGTAGCTGGCAGGTCCTGCCTTTTGAGTCAAGCAGTTTCACAGGGTTGCCAGCAACAGAAGGCAGCTGTTTGCGGGTGGTATAGTGGGCTTTGTGCTTGGCAAACATGACACGTGTGTGTCACAGCAGAGAAGGGGGCCAGGGATGAATGGCACATCCCACATACAGCAGCACACTTCCAGGGGCTGTCACTGGCAGCCCACTTAATTAGTAGCATTATGGTTCACAATGGGAGAGTTATTAAAAGGGAAGGAGGGAGGGTGAGCACGCAAGTGACTCAGCATGACCTGGGAAAGATGCTGGAAACTTTACCATGGAGTTCAGTGGCTGTGGCTCAGCCCCGCTGGCCACAGTTCCAGGAGAGGTTGTGAAATCAGGTCAGACACAGGGGATTCTTTTCAGTCTCTGCTTTGGAAAGCGGATTCCGCTAAGAAGTGGTTTCATAGGTTTTGCATGGAGGGATGGGGAAGGAGGAAGAGAGACAGAGAGAGGACTCTCAAGAGCAGTGTGCTTGCAAGAAAAGTTTAGCCATGTGATGCCTGCTGCCTTTAACAGCAATTAGAAATGTATCCAATGCCCAGGGTTCATGCAATTGTGTCTTTGGTGTTTCAATCAGAGCAAGTTTTCCACACATACACACTCAACTCACCCCACCAAGCTTCAGATTTAAATGAACCCCAAAACACAGAGTGAACCTCTGTTGAAAATCAGTGGTTCAGATCCTCAGCTGGTGCCAACCCAGTGTATTTCCACTGAAGGCAACAGAGCTAAGCCAATTTACATCCACTGAGAATCTGGCATATTATTTGTAACCTGATTTTACAATGAAATTACACAAGCATGCAAATCCAGATACACACACACAACTTTGTTTGAAATGTCTGTAAACCTTAGCAAATGATGTCATAAACTTGCTTTGATCTACAGTTTATAATAAACCCTCGCATCACCTGTGTCTAGTGTGGTTTTAACAGAGTTTAAAGTAACTTCCATCCCAAAAAAATGACTCTGTGGGCCATTCTAGAGTTTCATATTTGCTCTGTCTCAAAACAGTTAGCAGGTAGAAAGATTTTTTTCCCTAACCACCAGCCAGGTAGTTTCAGCCTGGGATCTGAGACCAAGCTGGGTTCTTTCCTTTCCACACATCACCAGTGAAATATTCTGCAGACTAAATTATGTCCTTAGTCACAAGTACAATTTACATCCCCCCAGTGAGGCTGTGAGGATCAGCTGGAGCTAGTAAAGGGCTTTGAAATCCTTAAATTGAAGGCTCCATAGACATCTCAACTTCACTATCAATGCCTATACACATGCAAAGTACAACAAATCGTGAGGAATCTTCCACTAATCTCTTGAAGAACTATTACTCACCAGGCATAACTGCCCAGAGAGCCTTTATAAGCACTGGTGAGAGATTCTGCGAAAGATAATTACTAGTTTGTTAATTATCTAAATATTTACTTTTAGGTTTAGTACAAATATTTTTTATTAACCATGCCAAAAAAACCCAACAACATAAACATCAGCCTCATCTCAGGGAAGAGATGCTGCTCCATGTGCTCTCACTATAGCTGTAATAACTTCCTAAAAAAAGCCCTGGGTAAAATGGGCCCTCTGCACCAACCAAGAGATCCAAGAAATGAGGTTTACATACAGTCAAGAGCCTTCTGTGTGGGGATGGGTGAACCTTGCAAGGTTTGTCCAGATCAGCACTGACAGGTATTTGACCAGAATGAACCACTTGGATAGAGAAATGGGGCTGGCCCACAACAATGTGTTTCCTTATTCCGCCCTTTCGGAAGGCCAGCATTTTCCCCTGGCCTGATGGGGGAAGCCCATCTTGCCACACCTTCTCCAGTTCTGTCATCCCCTCCAACTTTCTGTCTGAAACGCAGGAACAGCCTGAATAGCATCTGATCTTTGGATGACCTGCCTAGAGGTCCTCATGGACTAGCTGCCAGAAGGCATGGTAGGCAGGCACTCAGTACAGACTTGCAAGGCATCAGGTAAACATCTGCACCGGCAGACTTCCAAACCAGCTCCCTGTTACCCCTAAATCCTGCCTGGAGGGTGTTTAAACACCTCAGCTATGCTGAGTCCACACTCACGCAGCTAAGGAGAGCAGGTGAGAAAAGAGGCTCCAGACCATCCCTCCGCTCCCCCTGTCCTGAGCCAGCCAAAGGGCTGTTCTAAGTGATAGCGGCTAGAGCAGGCTCATGTGGACTGCTGCACTAGATCAGGATTATTGGCTGGGGCACTGTGCTCTCTTCCCCACCCTCCTGCCCCTGGCATGTCCCCTCCTCCACCTGTTCCTGCCCCCTACACAAGAGAGGAGTAGTGAGTAGCTTAGGGCTGCCTATGCTGGCTCTAGGACTCAGGAGGATTCTCAGTTGTCCCTTTGCAAGGCCTCAGCAGCACAAAGAAACTGGAGTTGGGGCTGGGGCGAGGGCTGAAGGAGCCCCAGGCTTGGATGCTGCACACTAGGAAAGAATTTCTCCAGCTTCTCTTCAGGCACCACGGTGCTTTATACAGAGCTTCACTTTAGGATGAGAGTGAGGAAACACACAAAACAGGGATCCTGCATGGATTTCAACTCCACAAAAACAAAGAAACACTAACCATTAATCAGACTGGGGCTTTTCCTAAAAATTCAATAAATATGGGGCCAAATTCATTCCTGGTGAAAAATCTACTGCACCCCTTTATAATGTCCAGTGAAATTGCAAAGAGGTAAAAGCAGAATAGGTCTAAAGAGCTACAGACAGACTTCATTCTTAGTACTGCTCCATCAAGAACAAATTGGGGCATAGCTCCTGAAATCTATCCTGCTTTTGTCTCTTCCCATCTTCACTGGACAGTTTCAGGCTTAGAGCATTCACTGTAGCTTAACTAAATGCTTAGAACTAAGCCTAGCCAAAGATAACACTTATAGCAAGAGGGCATTCTTACTTACGTCAGAATTAAGAGTAAATCATATCATACAAGAATTACTGAGAGAATCATCAGTTCACCTTTGTACTTGGGTCTTATTATCCATTCCATACTTCGGAGATTCATAATGTTGACAATAAGATTAACCCTTCTATTGTTTTTTTATAACCTGAAGTTCTTTACCATAGCCTGCAAGAGCCTCACAAAGACTTTTTCTATAATCTCAGAATGTCTTTTAATGTTAACACCTCCCAGAGGGAAATTACAATCAAATCCTGACTCTTGTGAAAGCCAAACACATACAAAGAACATCTGTTGCAATGCTCTTCAGCAGGGACCTTTGGAAACTTTCCCCTTCAGTCCCATTACACCATGGTTTTCAGTTAACCCTTACCAATGACTGGTCACAAGAATGGCATGATTCCTGTGCCCCCTACCTGATCATCAATGGTGAATAACAACCAATTCTGTGCACAAACAACACTTGCCTTGCAGCTAGCTCAAGGTAAGAGAGAATGTATGGAATTACTAAGGAATTCAACCTACAAGGAACTTCACATTTCTCTTGTCGGTCCCTCACAAACTACCCTACAATCTCCTTAGCAAAGTGTCAGTGGTTCCAACTTCTCAGGATTCTTCCCCTCTGGAAGTTTGACTTCTCTTCCCCTTGTTTATGATGCTATAACGGCTTCCTTGCACCCTGATGCGCCTAGGTGCTCTCCAGCATTCTGGCATCAGAGCTCGTCTCCCTCTTGTTCATCCTAGCAACTAGGTTTGCACGCAAGCTTAAGCTTCCCTGATCATGGTTCTTCTGGCATCTGTTCTCCCAGCTGTGGGAAGATTTTTCCCCTGGTCACCAAATTACTTTGGCCCTGTTCTCCAAGGTACAACCCCTTTCAACTCCTTTTGTCCAGTCTTCTAGCTAAGTCTCAGCTCCACTCCCAGGGAAGAATTTTCCTCCAGACCTGCACTCCTTCAGCACTACTGGTGCATTCCCCAAGGCTCTTGTTCCAGCCTGCAACAAAAGTAGTGAGTAGAAACTGCAGGGTGTGCCTTATATAGGCTCCTCATCCTCAGAATGAGGCTAGCACTTCCCCAGGAGGTCGGCTCGCCAGTTATGCCAATCTAAAGACAACGTGGGTTGACAGCTGTACTGGAAAATTATCTTCTCCTAAGTTACATAGGTTTGAGGGTGGTCTAGTCTCTAGTGCTTTCTCTGTGATGGCCATGCTGGAGAGCAGTGCCAGGATTGATAGACCTGGCCACTGAATTCTTCCTCTAGTACGCAGCGCAGGTGTAGGAGTAGCATGGCTCGGTCACACTGCATGTTTGCAGGACCAGGACTTAGGATTGTAAGCGCTTCAGGGCAGGAGCGACATCTAGCACATTGCAAGAGAAACAAATACATCACAACAATAACCTCTCTCTAGTCTTGTTCTAAGTCAGGTTTTTACTGTTGCATGCTGAACCTGATACTTTCTCTTGGTCTCTGCCTCACAGAAGTTGGACTGTTGTTATCTAGACACAGGGATGCTATATGATATTTGCAGCCTTAAGAATTTTTAACAGTCCCAGGATGGCTCAGGGAAACAGTCAAAAGAGGACTTCATTCTGCAGGGCTGCCGGTCTAGCACCTTCCACCAGCAGCACATTCACTTGAGAGGAGAAAAGGAGAACCAAGCTTATAAGTTTTATAGAGGGTAAACCAAATTTAACAGAACTAGAGAAGAGACTCAGTCGACCTGGGTCACCTGCTAGGTAAGATCAGTTTCTATGTGCTCAATAAATGGGAACCAGAGTAAATAATGGGCTACTTTCCAGGGATTTTTAGTGTGTTTTAATCTTCTCCATATTCCTTATGCCCCATGCTTGACTGATTCAGTGAGTTACAGTATCCAGTGGCATGTGCAGCACTAGCCATCTGCAGTGTAGCTGCAATTCTTAAAAATTCCATGTAGCTCCCCTGGAGCTCTGCATTCTTCTCTCCAAGACTAAAACCACCGGTTCCATCCCAGTTACAATGATATTTCTGTGACTGCAGACGTCTGCCTAAAGAACTTAGATGACTCAACAGTCCCAGCAGAACCGTCCCATTCACGTCCTATTCTCTTCAGCAGGCACTGTAGGTTCTTTTGAGGAAACAGCCCTGGAAAAGTCATTTGTGTTGCCTATGTCACATCATTTGTGGTCAGAAAGAATGTTCCCCTGGATCCCATCAGGCCTCACTGATCTCTGCCGACATCTCCCCTTCCTGGGGTTGTACAGTAAGGCTTCGGGTGCACGGACATGAACATTGAGCCTAGCCCCTCCATAGGCCTAGTTCTTCTCTCACGCTGGGGACAATGAGTAACTTCCCTGGCTCCGTCAAGCTGGGCTGTATGACAGGAGAATGAGGTCTAGTTTTCTGGACCAGGTAAGACATCTGGTCAGTACAGAATGACAAAGGCCAACTCCCTAACTTGCTGATGCTGGGTGAGAGCCGGAGCTGGATGAGCTGAATTTGGTACCTTCAGAAATATTCCTGTGGGGAAAAGAGGGGCAAACTCCAGGAACACTGAAGTATCTAGGTGCCTAACTTCCACTTATTTCAATGGAAGTTAGGAGCCTAAATACCTCTGAAGAAACAGGCCAAAATATGTCCAGCACTCCCCACCCACCCCTGCCACCTCCTTTTATAGCAGGCTGCACTGTGTCTTCCTTTGTCTTCCAAATGACATTTCTGCATTCTCTAAATGGTGACAGCTTGGGAAGGGGAAGAACTTTCCAGCATTCAGCTCCATGGTCAGATCAGTAACAACATGGGGCATGTTTCTCTTTCACCAGAGAACTCCACTTGCCGTGCAATGTATACACTGCAGTGCAGACATCTTTACAGAAAGCGACGCACCCTGCTGATGGGCAAGTCTGGGGCATCTGAAAGGAGCTAGGCAAGCCCAGAGCAACGTCTGAATCTCTCCAGGTTGAGTCCCTTTTCTTCTTTGCTTTCCCCTCTGTCTCACTCTGAGCTTTCCACAGGATGGTTAAAAACAGTAGAGGCACCACCCCACCCTACCTGCTTCAGCCTACCTACCCAAGTGCCAGGCACCCCTGGCCAGCAGCCTACCTACCTAAGGGCCAGGCACACACACCCCACCTGCAGCCCACCTACCCAATGGCCAGGTACCCCAATGCCTGCAGCACCACCTACCCAAGGGCCAAGCACCCCCACAGCAGCCCACCACGCATCACTACTAGGGGGAGTCACCACCACCCCACCCATCACAGCCCAGCTACCCAGGGGGAGGCATTGCCCCCCCCTCGCCCATCACAGCCCAACCACTCAGACACTGCCCCCCTCCTGTCACAGCCCAATGATTAAGGGGGCAGACACCGCCCCCTGCATCTATCACAACCCAACAACCCAGGCCCCACCCCTGCCCTTTCCCAGTTGCCCATGGGGCAGGCACCACCCCACCCTCATTGTTCCGAAGCAGCTGTCTCTGGTGAGTTCCCCTTCGTGAGATTGTTTATTTGTGAATCAGAACTTTCTCCCTACCAGATCAGCTGGGCTTTAATCCTACAGCGAAGACAGACCCTTCTGTTCATGACACCGTAACATGTCACCATGGACATCTGACATCACACTAACACCCACTATCCTGACTTTGTGACATGGTCACACAGCCCAGACACAGACTCGACACAGAACAATACCAAAAAGATGAGGAAGGGCAGAGACAAAATTTTGCTGTCAGTTACACCAGGGAAAACCCAGGCAAGTCTGTTCAGGTCAATGGCCTTACTCTGAATTTCCCCCAGTGTGAAGGGGAGCAGAATGTGGTCCATAAGGTGGGAGCCAGCTTTAGATCTAATGCATTTGAAAGTTTTCCCAAGTACAAAAGTCAAGCTTCTAATTTCTCTCCACACTAATAAAAAAGGAAACCATTATAGACCTGGTGCACTGTCCAAATAAATTGCCAGATAAACAACAGATAAGTAACCACTAGGAATAATCCTTTCCTCAGTATAACTCGGGGGGAGAGAGACACCACTCTGGTACATCACCACCAGAACATTTGTATTTGGCAGAAATAATTTCCATTCTTCCCAGCACAAAACAGTTGTTCTGCATCAAAACAATATGAATTAAACGCAGTATGAATGTTTACCCAACATTAGCTACGCGATTACAGTGCTAAGTTCAAGGAGCAGCAACCACATCTTTCAGAGCCTGTAATTAACAATCTGATACCAATAACAAGAGTGGAGGTTTCCAGCACACGTGCTTTTAGCTGAAATGCAATACAGTTGCTTTAATAATGATGCTGCAAATTAAATCAGATTTGCTCTATAATAGTTCATCTATCCCAAGGTTTATTCCCCCATCCCTGACTAACTAGAGACTTTGATATTTACATTAGGAAAAGAAAAAACTATTAGCCTGAAAACCTCTAATTATCATGTCACCACTGTATATGAAATCATGAGTGTTGGTATTTCTAGAGAACACACTGCCCCAAATTCTTGCAGGGGTTAGGAATAAAGAGGATTTGATAAAGAAAGATATCTACCTGACTGAAATATGAATGAGATGGAGACAGATTTGCTTGGTAGATGCTATTTATTATTTCAGTTGACTCATGCAATCTACAAGTACTCTCTTGCTAGAGGGATTTTTTTTTTAATTGCAGTAAAATTTGTTAAAAATTGAAAGTACCTTTTCCTGGGTCTGGTTCTTTTTCCCTTTTATTCCCTTCTTTGTTCTTTTTGCCCTTTCCTCTCCCCTTTCTCTTGTTTTCGGACATTCTGCACAGATCAAGTGTTTAAAGTCTCAGGGAAAAGACAGTCCCCACCAGATCTAAATGCCCCACCACCGCTACTTCAAATCTTACTTGCCAGCTGCAACTTCCGACTGTTCTTATATTGTTCCTGACACAGGCAACACCCACCACACCACTGGGTGGAGAAGCAAAACTTTTAACTATTTGTTTACTGCTCCCCCCAGTTGTCAGACACCTAAAGAGATGCAGTGAATTATAGTGGGGAGGGACAAAGGGGGAGGGCAAGGAAAATAGGGAGTTAATTTAACCTGGCTGCAGTCAGAGCTGTCTTGACAATGTTAAATCCAGTTGCTTACATTTTCCCACTGCAATTCTGCCACTGGCTGGGAATGAGAAATAGTTCAGAAAAAGGCAGTATACAGCTATAAGTGTTTTCAGCTCAATTATTTTTCAGTGTCTGAGATCAAACAAAGTGTAAATATAAGCAAAAGGCAGCAGGCTCCCAGGTATGCAATACAGGACTGGGGCTCAGGAGATTCTCTCGGGGGGCCCTATCCCAGCATAGGAGGGGGGAGGATGGGCAGATGAAGGTGGCCTTACATGTACCACCTTTCTGGCCTTGGATCCTGGGACTGCTCAGGGACCAGCATAAGTTAGAGCAACCCAAATGCTGCTCTCACACCCAGGTTTTCACACTCCCAAGGGGCCATTCTAGAGTGCAGAAATACCCTATCATTCCCACTTTCCCTTGAGAGTGTCCCCTGTGCTGAGAACCAGGAGGCTGTGTGATGTAGAGCCAATATGCTGCCTCATTACCTCCTAGGGATTCCCTTTACAGACGGAGAATCCCTAGGCAGCCAATTAAACCTATTTCTCATCTCATTGACTCACAGACTTTGAAGGCCAAAAATGGACCATAGTGATCATCCAGTCAGACACATTGCAGGCCACAGAACCTCACCCACCCATTCCTGTAATAGACCCCTAACCTCTGGCTGAGTTACTGAAGTCCTCGAATCGTGATTTAAAGACTTTAAGATACAGAGAATTCACCATTTACGCTTGTTTAAAGCTGCAAGTGACCCACGCTGCAAAGGAAGGCAAAAAACACACAAAACAGGGTCTCTGCCAATCTGACCCAGGGGGAAATTCCTTCCTGACCCCAAATATGATGATCAGTTAGACCCTGAGCATGTCGACAAAACCAACCAGTCAGACACTGGGAAAGAATCCACTGTAGTAATTCAGAGTCTTCCCCATCTAGTGTGCCATCACAGGCCATTGGAGATATTTGCTACTAGCAGTCGCAGATTGGTTACATGCCATTATAGGCAACCTCATCATACTATCCTCTCTATAAACTTATCAAGCTCACTCTTGAAACCAGTTAGTTGTTTTTTCCCCTGCTGCTCCCCTTAAAAGGCCATAGGTGTTGGAACTAAGGGTGCTGGGGGGTCTGCAGCATCCCCTGGCGTGAAGTGGTTTCCATCATATACAGGGTTTACAGTTTGGTTCAATAGCTCTCAGCATCGCTGTGGAAGGCTGTTCCAGAACTCCTCTGATGGCTAGAAAGCTTTGTCTAATTTCAAGCCTAAACTTTTAGATGGTCAGTTTATATCCATTTGTTCTTGTGTCAGCATTGAAACCTAACTTAAATAACTCCTCTCTCTCCCTGGTGTTTATCCCTCTGATGTATTTATAGAAAGCAATCTTATCTCCCTTCAGCCTTGGTTTGATTAGGATAAACAAGCCAAGCTCCTTAAATCTCCTCTCAGAAGGTAGGTTTTCCATCCCAGTAGCCCTTCTCTGCACCTGTTCCAGTTTGAATTCATCTTTCTTAAACCTGGGAGACCAGAACTGCACACAGTGTTCCAGAGGAGGTCTCACCAATGCCTTGTATAATGGCAACAACACTTCCCTGTCTCTACTAGAAATACCTCACCTGATGAATCCTAGGATGGCATTCATCTTTTTTACAGCTGCATGAAACTGGCAACTCATAGTCATTCCATGATCCACCAATACACCCAGCTCTTCCTCCTCCTCAGTCACTTCCAACTGATCATCCCAAGCTTATAGCAAAAATTCTTGTTGTTGGTCCTTAAGTGCAAGACGTTGCATTTTGCACTATTAAATTTCATCCCATTTCTGTTACTCCAGTTTCCAATATCCTCCAGATCATCTTGTAGGATATTCCAGTCCTCCACTGTATTGGCAATGCCTCTCAACTTTGTGTCATCCACAAATGTTATTAGCACACTCCGACTTTTGGTGCCAAGATCATGAATGAAAATGTTAAATAGGATTGGTCCCAAGACTGATCCATGAGGAACTCTGCTAATGACCTCCCTCCAGCCTGACCATTCACCTCTCAGTATGACCCGTTGTATCTCCCCTTTAGCCAGTTCCTCCTCCACCTTTCAGGTCTCACATAAATCCCATCTTCTCCAATTTATTGAATAATTTCCTATGTGAAACTGTATCAAATGCCTTACTGACATCCAGGTAAATTAGATCTACTGCATTTCCTTTGTTTTTCAAAAAAATCAATTATCTTCTCAAAGAAAGAGATCAGGTTGGTCTGGCAGCCTACCACTTGTAAAACCATGTGGTATTTCTATCCCCACTACCCTTTGCCTCTATGTACTTAACTCCTTTTCTTTCAAAATTTGTTCCAGGACCTTGCATACAATTGAGGTGAAACTAACAGGCCTGTAGTTTCCCAGATCAATTTTCCCCCCTTTTTTTAAAAATAGGTACTATAGCAGCAATTCTCCAGTCATATGGTAAGACCCCCCAGTTTACAGATTCATTACAAATCCTTGTTATTGGCCTTGCGGTTTCATATGACAGTTTTCAGTATTCTGGGATGGAGATTATCCAGCCCCCTGATTTGGCCCTACTAAGTTGTTTGACTTTAGTTTCTGTCTCAGATGTGGTAATTTATATTTCCATATCCTCGTTTCTATTAGGCGCCCTTTCACTTCCCATAAGCTCCTCATTACCTTTATTAAAAATTGAGGTAAAGTATTCATTTAGCTGTTGGGCCATGCCCAGATTATCTTTAATCTCTACTCCATTCTCAGTGATTAGTGGTCCCACGTCTACTTTCCTTGTTTTCTTTTTATTTTTATGGCTAAAAAAAACCTTTTACTGTTGGTTAATTCCCTTTGCAAAGTCCAACTCTGCTTGGCTTTGGGCAGTTCTCACTTCTCTCCTACACTATCTGACCTCCAGGAGGTAGCTTTCTTTGATGACCCAGCCCATCTTCCATCCCTTGTAGGCTCTCTCTTAATCACCTGTTTGAGAGGCTTGTTGGCCCAGTTTGGAGTGCAACCCTTCCCTGTGAGTTTTTTTCCCCTTGCTTAAGATGCAGGCTTGAGGTAGCTTCTGCAACTTTAAAGTAATTCCAAGCCTCTTCCACATTCAGATCCTTGAGTTCTTCAGTCCAATCCACTTCCCTAACTACTTCCCTTAATTTTTTAATTTACACTTTTGAAATCCAGGACTCTAGTTTCGGATGTATATTTGTTTATCCTTCCATTTATTTTAACCTGAATTAGCTCATGATCATGCGAACCCAGATTGTCCTCTAAACCAGTTCTTCTATAAGTTCCTTGCTACTTACCAATACTAAATCTAAAATTGCATCACCTCTTGTTGTTTCAGTGACTATTTGGTGAAGAAATCTATCAGCTATCATATCCAGAAATACCTGGGCCCTACCATTATTAGTAGCACTTTTTCTCCAGTCTGGGAAATTAAAGTCTCCCATAATCACACAATTCCCAGTAGTATTTATTTCATTTAAAATATTAAAGAGGTCTCTATCCATATCCAGATCAGATCCTGGGGATCTGCCACAGACCCCAAGCACAACCCCAGTAGAGCCTCTGTTAGCTTTCTTCAGCAAAGTGATTTTGATCCAACTGATTCTGCTTTATCCATTCTATCATTTCTAATTTCTTTACAGCCTACCTTATTAATATGCAATGCCATTCCACCACTTTTACCTTTATTTCTGCCTTTCCTGAACAACACATACCCATCAATACCTATGTTCCAGTCATGATTCCTAATCCATCATGTTCCTGTTACCCCTATAATATCTGGTTTCACTTCACAGTAGTTCGGAGTCCTCCATTCTGTTACCCAGGCACCTTGCATTAGGGTACAGACATCTTTGTTGTTTCTGCTTGGCTCCACCCAGATTCCTCGCCCGATTGGGTACAGTCATTCTACTGCCAGTATCATCCACCCAACTGTTACTGTCATTGGTTTTGGCACTATCTTTCCTCTCCTATCCTCTGTTGTTCCTTTCTCCATTACTTGATTTTCCTCCCACTCAATGTTAGAATCAGGCATGAAGATTCCATAATCATCTCCCCACTGTCTTCCCAAAATTCCTAACTTAAAGCTCCAGCCTCCATCCCAGCAGTCTATTTCCCTCTCTACTCAAGTGGAATCCATCCCATAAGAACAGTCTTCTGTCAATGAATGCCTCCCAGTAGTCTAACATCCCAAACCTCTCCTTATAGTTCCACTGCCTGAGCCATCTGCTGAGCATCATAATCTTGTCTCACCTTCACTCTCGTCCTCCTCCAGGGACAGGTAGAATCCCACTGAAGATCACCTGAGCCTCCATTTCCTTAAGCATCTTCCCCAGGCTGACACAGTTTCCCTTGATGTGTTCCAGTGAGAATCTAGCTGTGTCATTTGTTCTAACATAGAGGACAATCAGTGGAGTCTTTCCAGCTCCCAGTAGGATCCTCTTCAGCCTCAGGTCCACATCCCATACCTTAGCTCCCAGCAGACAGCACATCCTTCTGTTCTCCAGCTCAGTTCTGGTGCCAGGTCTGTCTGTTCTTCTTAGTAGGGAGTCCCCAATCACATAGACCTGTCTCTTCCTGGTGTTGGTGTGATTCTTCAGCCTTCCTCCTTCTGTTTTTTCTGGCTGCAAGTCCTCTTGGCTTGTGTTCTCACTTGCAATCCTCTGCAAGTTTTGTCCTCCTGGGGCTCTGAACTCTATCTCCATTGACTCTTCCCCTCTTCTTGTAGGACTAGCTGCTCTTCTCTTCTTCCTTGCCCTCCCACCTTCTGTTACTGACTGCTGTGCCCCTTCTTCCTTTTCCACCTCAGCAAACCTGTTCCTGAGCTCTATTTCTCCTTCACTAGCCCGTCTTTTCCTCTGGCTGGTTCTTGTAGTCACATACTTCCATTGGCCACTTGCCTCACCCAGCAGAGTGCCCTCACCGTTCTCCAGTCCAGCTTGCTTAGGCTTTGTACTATCAAAGTAGCCTCAGTGCAGGCCATAATTTAGCCCCTCTGCCATTCCAGGCTCTGGCACTAGCCTGTTATGTGACCCTGAGCAAGTCAGTCAGCTTCTCTTTGCCTCAGTTTCCACATCTGTAAACTGGTGGTGCTGACACTTCTCCATCTTTCTAAGTCCTTTGAGTACCGTGTAAGTGCAAAGCAACAATACTATTGCATTTTCCACTTGGCATGTCTTTTGCCACAAGTAGTTTGAAGTGAAAGAATGGTTATTTACACTGTTGTAAGTGTGGTTCTTCACAATGTGTTGTCCATCTGGATTCCTCTTGTCATTTGCTTGTGTCCCATGTATGCCGGTCTGGATTATTATTTAGTAGCAGTGGTGGTTGTGGCAACACCTTCCATGTGGGCCCCCTCTTTCCTCTTTTCTGTCCCCCATAGCTGAGGGCATAAAGGGTGGCATGGCCTCAACCATCTCTCAGTTCCTTTACCAGTAAGAAGTCCCATAGTTGCAGGACTCTGGAAAAAGGGAGAAGGATGGCAGCCACTGTAGGGTAAGTAACTGTTCTCTCTTCTTTGAGCAATTGCCTACACAGATTCCACTCTAACAAGCAGCTCCTGTTTGCTTAGCAAGGGCAAGAGGATTCCTACTTAAATATTGATTGCGGGCCAGACCTACGAAACTAGCATCTGATCTGGAAGCTTGCACTAGAGAATACCAAGTGGTAGACATGTGATACAAGCACCCTGGTGCTGCTCAGCATGTCTTTGATACAGGCACATTACCCAAACAGGAAGCTGAAGCTGCCTGAACCCTAATGGAAAGAGCCCATATATGACCAGGGGAAATCTTTCCTAGCAAACTCATAGCAAGTTGTTATACAGTCTGAGACCCACTTGGACAATCTCTGGGTGGACACGGGTTGCTGCAGAACCCTCTCAGCAAAAGCAACAGTCTATGTGTTCTCTTGAACAATGTAAGTAAGTAAAAGGACAATCTCTAAGTAAAAGGACAATGCTCTCCCCACATCTAATGTGTACAGCTTTGTTTCACCTGGGGAAGAGGATGGCTTAGGAGAGAAAATACGGATTTATGGGGAAGTCTGAAGCCACCTGAGGTAAAATCTCTAGGTGAGGCCTACAGATGATTCTGTCGTTGTAAAGACCATGTACAAGGGACCTGCCATGAAGACCTGGCTTTCCCATATATTCCTAGGAGAGGTAATCGCTATCATCATTATATGTAATTGCTGCTGTTATTATTGTTACTACTACTAACACCGCCACCACGGCCTATCTTCATTAATAGATGGCAAAGGTAGCAGGCAGCCATGAGCAAAATGGGGAGCCAGTAATTCTGGAGTCCACGGAACAAAGTAGGCCTCTCTCAGGGAGCCTGGAATGGCACCCTACTCTGGAGTTAAACTTCTGACATTTCTTGTTGTGGTTGTGGCATGTCACAAATAGGTGTACCATTGCAAAACACACCTGCAAAAGATTTTGTGGAGGACTGGATCCTTGAAGGACCACTGGCACTTCTTAGAGAAGGCCCTACTAAGTTGGTCTGCCAGGCTGTTCTGAAGGCCTGGTAGGTGGAGAATTACCAGTGTGGTGTGATAAGGGTACACTGTTCACAATGATGTATGGCTTCTTGAGAGAGTAGGGAGGATCCTGCTCCCTCTTGTCTGTTAATATAGTCCATTGTTGTGCTCTTGTCTATCAGAACTTGGGTTGTTAAGCCCTGAAGATGGGGCAGAAAAACCTTGCACACCAGCTGTTTAGCTCTGAGTTCTAGAATGCTGATGTGTAGGACAGCCTAGCTGGTTGAGATGCACTCCCCAGCCCTGAGTGGAAGCATCTGTTCCTAAAGTCTTCCTAGGTAGGGGCATGGAAAAGAAAATTCCACCGCAAACATGGAAAGATTCTGTCCACCAGTTTAAAGATAGGACTTCTGGAGGATTTGTGACCAACTGGTCCATGCGGTATAGTGATCATAACCTTGCAAAGAACGAAGGTGAAATCTGGCATGTGGTGTGACATGAACTGCATGCCACCATGTGCACTATGAGCATGAGGCATGTCCTCACTGGTGTTCTGGGAGGTGTTTGACCTGCCTAATGAGATCTGTCATTGTCGGATATCTCTGTTGAGGAAAGCATGCCACCAGGGATCTGGAATCTAACACTGCTCAAGGTGAGGGTTCATGTGGGTCTCTCTCTGTTGATCTTGAGTGTCACTGAAGCAAAGGGAATTAGCATCAGTGGAAGTGAGTTGGTCATTTGTTGTGGGGTTTCTGCTTGAACTAGCCAGATGTCAAGATAGGGGGATATCCAGATTCCTTGTCTCTTCGGTTGAGCTTGGCCAGAACCTGGGTGAAGGCTCATGGAGCTGTGGAGAGGCCAAAGGGCAGGACTCTGTATTGGCAATGTGACTGACCTTCCCCCCAGAAATCTCAGATACTTTATGTGCTGGAGGTATCAAAATGTGAAAATATGCATTTTTCAGGTAGAGAGCTGTGAACCAGCCCATAGGATCCAAAGAAGGGGTTAAAGAAGCCAGGGTAACCATGTAGAACTCAAAACGATGAATAAATGCGTTGATGCCAAAATTGAGGATGCGTCACTAGCCTCCTTTCTTCTTTGGGACAAAGCATGGGAATAGAAGCTCTTGGCCCTGAACTCTAGGGGCACTTCCTCCACAGAGCTGGTCAGTCCCAAAGCAGCCAATAGTGCCACATGTAAAGCACTCAGCGCTGAGGCCCCTGGAGCAAGGGTCAGTGCTGAATTATTGGTTCTGGTGGCAGGGTGGTCCTTATTCTCAGTAGGAACCACTGATGCTGACTTACACTTTCAGTACAGAGGTACCAGAACGGGACTCAATTTTCAGATTCTTGATGGAAGGCGCCTGAAGAGAGGACTTATGCTTTTTGCTTGGAGATGGGGAAATAAATCTGTGTCTACCTTGGTCCCAGAAAC